>NC_051069.1:108954410-109274410 GCF_004664715.2 Peromyscus leucopus | reverse complement strand
CCTGCACCTGGGCTGACCACAGTCTCCTCTCTCTTTATTGTCTGCACAGGTAGCTGCTCCAGTTTGGTTTCATAGAAACACCTGAGGTGTACATCTGATCTCACACTGGGAGTTCACATACTGATCTTAAACATAGAAGTGGGGTTACATTTGAATCTGTGATGGGGGAGATTTACATATCTCTCTCTCTCTCTCTCTCTCTCTCTCTCTCTCTCTCTCTCTCTCTCTCTCTTTCTGGAAAAGGGTTTCTCTGTGTAGCTTTGAAGCCTGTCCTGGAATTCACTCTGTAGCCCAGGCTGGCCTTGAACTCAGAGATCTGCCTGGCTCTGCCTCCCGAGTGCTGGGATTAAAGGCGTGCGCCACCACCACCCGGCTTACATCTAGATCTCTTAAGAGAGGGGTTACATCTGCATCTCAAACACTGAGGGTGGGGTTACATCCAGGTCACTCACCCACGGTGGGGCGGGATGGGGACGGGCAGGGGGTATTGCATCTGGGTCTTGAACCCTGGGGATTAACACCCAGATCTGAAACATTGCAGACTCACATCTGGGTCTCTAACACCAGGACTTTCCATTCTGATGACTGACAGCCAGTGTGGTACCAGGAACAACAGTCCACCTGGGCTTCCTCAGTCCTCCCTGGCTCCCTCCCCAGTTCCTCCCTGCTGCTCAGGGCAGCACAGCATGGTAGCTAAACACAGAGTTCAGCACCATCTGAGAACGGGAACCCCAGGGATGCAGCTGTGGCCTTTAGAAGGGTCAGGGACAACTGTGTGGTGGGAAGAGCCCTGTCCACTAAGGCCCACTCTCCCTTGAAGGATGCACAAACCCATCACCCCAGAATCTGGGTTGAGTTTTTCCTTGGCAGAGCCCGTCCCTCCGAGGGGGCTGGCTGAGCCGTGTTGACACAGCGGCTCTGGATGCGTTCCGGGAAGACAGGCCGGAGCGGGTGAGATGAATTTTCTCTACACTGTGAGGTTTCCAATGTGTCAGAAAAACAAACTGGGAGATGTCTGCTTGGCTCATGTGAGTGTGTGGATCCCCACCCCCATCATTCCTCCCAGAGAGGAAAAAAAAAAATTGTGTCTGGTTCCTGACTCCGGAGGCAGCGTGGACAGGGGAGACACTTCCAGGCCACACAGCCCACAACCATGTGATGCTTTTGTGTGTGTTTGGAGGGTGGAGGCTACCTCTGCCCCTCCTCCGTCCAGTCCCCATTCTCAATTAACTGTCTGCGCACCCTGCAGGGAGGCAGGAATCTGGCTGTGCAGAATCTGCTGCACGTCACGTGCTGTGGCCATGCCAGAGCGTCATCAGCCCTCACTCCTCATTCCTTCCTCGGTCCCCTCTGTTTTCTGTGGGAACAGGCAGTAATAGAGCTCAGCTTGCTCCGTCCTGTCTGGAAGAGGTGCTCACTGGGGACCTGGCCTTCACGTTTACAGCCACTGGGGCTCCCAGCCTCCTCTGCTTCCAAACCCATCTGGAAGCAGGCAAGCAGCCTGGAGTGGACGGTGGCCACCACCATCGCTGTGAGCCTCTCCTGCTTCCCTGCCCTCCCCATAAGGACCCTCCCTCTACAGATAAATAACCCCTTCCTCCTTGTCTTGGTTACTTTCCTGCTGCTGTGACCAAATTCTGACAAGAACAACCTAACAGTGGGTCTTTTGCCCTCCCCCACCCCGTTTGAGGGTGCAGTCCGTCATAGTAGCATGAGAGTGTGAGGTGGCTGATCACATTGTGTCCACAGACAGGAAGCAGAGAGAGAGAGACTCTCACATCAGTGCTCAGCCCTCTTCTTCCTTTGTGTTTTCTCTGGGACCCCAACCCATAGGATAGCACCTCCCACATTAGGTGATCCTCCCACTTCAATTAACTAAGCTCGAAACGTCTGTCTTCGCAAGTGCTCAGAGAAGTTTGCTTGAAGGTGGTTCTAGACCCTGTCAGATGACCATCAGTGGGAGCCATAGCACATCCTCAGGTTGCTTCTTGTCAGCCATTTGACACAGTAGTGAGAAAAGTAACCAGTGCAGCCTACTTCCTCAGAAGAGATAGGCTCTCACGGAGTCCCTTCCCACATCTGTCTGTGAAGGGATGCTTCAGTGATAAAGAGAGAAATCTGTGTCTCCTAGGATGCCAGAGCCCACAGACAGCCTTGGTACAGGCTGTGGGAGGTGAGCGCTCAGACTTAGCCAGCTTCCAGATTCTCCCTCATACCCTTGTGTCTGGTACATTCTTGCTCCTCAGAGTTCCTTGTAGCTAGAGCTAGTTGCCTGTTGCACGATCCTAAATGGCCTTATAATAAAAACCCAGAGCCAGATATTGGGGTGAATGCTGAAAGATCAGAGGAAACAAAGGGACAAGCCACAGCCACTTCTCACCTCGCCAATTCCACAAATCCTTTGACTGAAAGCCTTTGAGTCCTTAGCCGAAAGGCTCTCTAGCTCCTGTCTCCTCACGCCTTATATGCCTTTCTCCGCCCAGCCATTTCACTTCCTATCTCAGCCTTCCTAGTGCTGGGATTAATGGCATGTATGCTAGGATTGATGGGGTGTGTGCTTCCCAAATACTGGGGTTAAAGGTGTGTGTCACCGCTGCCTGGCTCTGTTTCTCCCCTAGACTGGATCAATCTCTTGTAGCCCAGTGTGGCCTTGAACTACCAGAGATCCAGACGAATCTCTGCCTCCCAAGGGCTAGGATTAAAGGTGCATGCCACCACTGCCTGACATCTGTGTTTAATCTAGTGGCTGGCTCTGTCCTCTCTTTGATCTTCAGGCAAACTTTATTAGAGTACAAAAAACTATCACCACAGCTGCCCTCCACCTCGGGGCTACCCTATTTCTGTTGGCTTTCATTGAGTGTCTACTATGTGTCAGGGACTGTATCAGATGGTCGCAGTCTTGTTGGCTTCACTTCTGTAACAGTCAGCTGCTCCTCTCTATCTAAGGCAGATCTCCATAGATTGGCGTGTAAACCAGCTATTATATATGCACATGGATGTAGATAGATGAATGTGAATAGTCATCGATATGCAACTGCTCCATCTCTACACGGGACCAACTGTGTGTACTCTACCAACAGAAACACTGGAGCATTCTCCCGAATACAACTCAATCTTCACTGCTTTTCCCTGAGAAGGAGTTGAATGGCAGAAGCCTCATTTGAAGCTACAGTTTCAGGGTGTCTGTCACTCAAGCCCCACATACGAAGAACTCTGTCGGGAGAGAATGAATGTTGAACTCCATACACCCACCCACATCTTCTGGCTCTTAGGCCTTGAGTCTAAAGCAGTAGCTCTCAGCCTTCCTAACGCTGGACGCTTTAACACAGTTCCTCGTGTGATGACCCCCACCATAAAATTATTCTTGCTGCTACTTCATAACTGTAATGTTGTTACTGTTATGAATTGTAATGTAAATATCTGATATGCAGGATGTCTAATATGCAACCCATGTCAAAGGGTCGTTCAACACCCGCCCATCGGGGTCATGACCCACAGGTTGAGAACTGCTGGTCTATAGAATCCAAGCTCTCACTTAGCTAAAGTTCAATGACGCTCAGTGGCTGGCCCAACCAGGGGCTTTCCGTCACCCCACATTGCAATAAAGACCAGAAACCTTAGCTGTGCCACCTAGGCTCCTACAGAAGCAAGGAACAAGCACGCGAGGGAAAATAGTTATTAAGAAGGCAGCTACGGTACTCAAGAGGTTGAGGCAGGAAGCTCGCAAGCTCAAGGCCAGCACTCTGGGATCATACACGGCATTTGAAATGAGCCTGAACTATAGAGGGAAACACAGAGGAGAAGGGAAAGATCTCAGAGCATATTGGTAGAGGAGAAGATGATGATGCAGAGAATCAGAGCAACAATACACAGTCCATCAACATGCAGGCTAGCCCGAGGTACCCAGAGCTTCCAAGACACTGGAAAACAGTGTGGGGTGGATTAAGTCTGTATGAGCATGAAAGCTGCCTGGAAGGCTTTGGGGGTCCTGTCTCCTGGGCTCCGGCTTCGGTTTTCCAAGGAAGGCTGCTGCAGCTAGCTGTTCTAGGAACAGCTATGAAGGGTCCCCATCACCCAGAGACAAGAAGTTGGCCTTCATCTACCAATTCCCACCTCTCACTGGCTGAAAGCTACTGCTGGGCACTCCACTCATTGATTCCTGGATGCCAGCCTTGTGGGGGCCCTGCAGAGACAGAGCTGGCACCCCAAGAGCAGCAAGCCTGTCAGGGCAGATGGGAGCTGAGGATGACGCCGGGACCCCTGAAGAAAGGCTGTATCCCTCATGTCAACAAGAAAGAAAAAGAAAGACATTAAAACACAATAACACACAAAATAATGACAAGAATCTCAGTTGCTCTTGTGCTCACAACTGAACAATCTCAGGTGGCTCTCCTGCCCTCTCTGGGTGCCAACTGGCTGTCTTGAAAACCTTGTACTGCCATGCCCATAAAGCCCTGCACCCTGACAATTTAATCTAAATCACCATAAGAAAGCAACTTAGAAGTTGCTTTCGCTATAGAGCGCTGACTCCTTGCCTGGACCAGAGGAGACTGCGAGGAGAATGAGGTCTGGCGTCTGTGCTTTCTTCTGACTGTGTCTCCTCTGCTTTGGCTCCGAGCTCTGCTTGACTCGGCATAGGAACACCCGTGTCTGTCTACCTAATGTAGCTCAGCCCCCTTCCAGGCCGAAGGCACAAGGACAGTCATTGACCTAACCCTACATTCACCCTGGGTTCTAGCAACAGCAGAACAGAACCGCCAGGAGAGGGCCGCTATGCAGGAGTCAAAGCCACGGCCACAGCCTGGATGATTAGCTCGTCCCAGAGCCACAGCTGGCCTGGTGATCAGCATGACCGTGACTGGACCAGGGCTGCTCACCCTTGACTCCACTTCTTCCGCTACTTAAAGCTCACGTCAGTGCCCTGAAGATGGACCTGGGTTGACCTTTGTATCTGCTCTCCCAGCTCAGTCACGATGCTCAAATCCCGTTTCTACTTTTCTGTCACTCTTCTCTTTAACTGGGGAAATAGGGCCAAGTGGTCCAGCCTAGCTCAAGGGGCTGCCAGAACCCAGGCTTTTACCCTGAGGACAACCATGGCACACCAGTCATGGCCTTGCACAGAGTCCCCAGCAGAACTCTGAGAAAGTGGCCGTGTTCGGCTTTGCCACCCCGGCCAGTCCTCCACACGGGGCTGCATCGCTGAGGCGGGCTGTGTCTCCACCACTTTTGCGCTCCTGGGGAGGGCGTCCCGTGTGGCACTCGGGCTGCTGTTCCAGGGCAGCTGGCTCAGTGCCTTCCTTCCGTTCCTTCCTTGGCAGGTAGATCAAGCATTAGTGAGGTGCTTAGTCTCAATCAAAGGGGGCTGTGAGAACAAGCGTTTTCTTTTAATGGGTAAGCAGCTACAATAATAAGCTGCGGATCTTTTCACTCAGGGTAGAGCATGCATTAGGGCAGAGCGCATTGTCCTCCTCCCTCCTCCCCTTCCCTGGGGGGAAAAGGTGACTCAAATCACATTGAAATTAATTTTTACAGTTGTAAACAATGCTCAGAAGTACGAAGTCCAGTGTGGCAGCTAGAAAAGCCATCGAGAACAGGGCTCCCCGTGGGTCACCTTTCCACTCCTATTTAATAAGGCTCTTATCCTCAAGGTCTGGAACTTATCCTCATGATCCAAGATGGTAACTGGAGCTCCTGTCATCCTGTTGACATCCAAAGAATCAAATGGTGTAGGAAGGCTTGATGTTAGAGACTTTTGACCCATGTCTCATGGGGTAACTTGTAGTGGGTAGCTGTTCCAGCTTTAACCTGGAAGTACTATCCCCATTGAGGCTTTGGTAACTGTCACGCCTACAAGGCGGAGCCGAGAGAGGACCCCTGAAGACCCGAGATCCGGAAGGGCCGACTCTCTTGGTTCCTGGATCCTGGATGCTGGAGGTAGACTGAGCAGAGTTCTCCAGAGAACATCGCTGGACTGTGCTACGTCTTTCCCAGACCCTGTGACCTACCTATCCCTTCATCTGTAAGTTACCCCACAAAATAAACCTCCCTTTTAAATACGTGGAGTGGCCTTAATAATTCTACCAATAGTAACTGAACTTATATTTCATTGAGCAGAATTTAGAAACACATTCAGAAGAAGCTGCAAAGGAAGTTGGGAAGTGTAGGCTTTCATTTGGGAATGAATATTCCAGCTAAAAACATGGAGTTTGTTAAAGATGAAGTGGAAGGAAACACACCTCAGAGTCTGTGAAGTTTTCCTCTTGTTGTCGATTTAAACTTGTGTTTTTAACTTTATGTGTATGGGTGTTTTGCATGTGTGTGTGTGTGTGTGTCTGTGCACATGTACCTGGTGCCTGTGGGGGTCAGAAGAGGGCATCAGATCAACCGGAACTGTACTTACAGACAGCTGTGGACTGCCATGTGGGTGCTGGGAATTGAACCTGCAGCAGCCAGGGCTCCAAACATCTGAGCGGTCTCTGCAGCCCCAGGACTCTGTAACAGTTGCAGTTCTTACTTTTCTTGCTGTTGTAACATATGCAGCAAAAATAATTTAAAGGAAACAGGCTTTCTTCTGACCAGAGTTCAACAGGAAGTCCGACATGGCAGGGAAGTCACGGAGCTGGAGGCAGCCGTCCTCATGGTGTCCACAGTAAGAAAGTAGAGCACTGAATGCTCAGCTTGCTTTCTCCCTTTCATTCAGTCCGTACTCCCAGCCCCATAGCAGATAGGTACCCTAATCTAGATAATCCCCACAGACACACAGAGGCTCACCTCTTTGGTAATTAGATAACACCAAGTTGACAACTCATATTAACCCTCACAATGATCTCCAAAATTTGGAATTTCCCCAGGAAACCTGTGCAGAGGGAAAGGAACGGCTGAACCTGGTACAGCCAGAGGGACTTGTCTCCCAGGAGGAGCTCTCACGAAGTTCTTCCATCCCGTCAGACCACATACAGGACAGAACAGAGCCAAGAGGCCAGACAGCATTCTTAACCAGTATCACTTAGTTATTCATACTTTTTGCTCTCTATTTAAACCTAAACCTCATATTAGGGCCTCAAGATAGATAGCATGTAAATGGGCCCCTTTTGCCTCTTCCCGAGGTGGCCACATTGAATAATTAATTCTTCTTTCTCTGCTCCTTTCTCTTTCTTGTCTCTTTGACTGGCATATTGGGCATGGGTAGCCATGCCTAGCTTGTTAGGACTGTCAAGATGGAGGCTTATTGCTGTGGGATGGTCTATATGTCAAATTGCTCTGATTGGTCAATAAATAAAACACTGATTGGCCAATGGCCAGGCAGGAAGTATAGGCGAGACTAACAGAGAGGAGAATGGAGAGAACAGGAAGGCGGAAGGAGACACTGCCAGCCGCCACCATGACAAACAGCATGTGAAGATGCCGGTAAGCCACGAGCCACGTTGCAAGGTATAGATTTATAAAAATTGATTAATTTAAGATATAAGAATAGTTAACAAGAAGCCTGAGCCATTAGGCCAAACAGTTTAAATAATATAAACGTCTGTGTGTTTATTTTATAAGTGGGCTGTTGGACTGCCGGGGCTTGGTGGAACATGGAGAGAAAACTCCAGCTACAGCTTATATCCTGAAATCCTCTATGGCACAAGTCCCATGGCCTATAGGTACAAGAGTAAGACACTCTGTGCCCTGAGCTTCCAGCAGCCACATGTCCTTCTCCAACCCTGAACTTCAATCTCCTCACCTTTCAAAAGACAGTTTGGCTTTAAAACTCCCTGAGAAAGTTCCAAAGTTCAGCTCAGAGGGAGAGAGCAGCAGCCTCTAGGAGCTGTCTCATGGGTATCCCTGGAAGCAGAGCCTGAGAGAAACCCACAGGTGGGGGCATAGAGGGGACGAAGCAGAGGCCAAACACTTGAGAGCACGGGTCAGTTTAGCCTTGGTCTGAGCCATCTCCACCACCAGAGGCAGCCGGAGGCTGTGCACCACCTTGTCCTAAGTCATCTTAGGACGCTGCGTGGGGGTGTGCTTCCCGAGTGTGGTGGGTCTTTCAGGGGCTCACAGAGGAGAGGGGTTGCTATGTCTCACAGCAGCTGGAGGAGGGGTGACCCACACACCCTTACTCCCACACCCGAGAAATGCTGGCACTAATTCTCTTGGGTCTGCATAGAAAAGGCTTGCTGGGAACAGCAGCTCCAGCTTCCCACACTTTCATCCGAGTACCCGTGTCTCTCAGGCACTGATCACGGCATTAGAAAGCCATGCTTGCTTTCTCCAACAAAGACTCTGGCTTGTGGTTCTGTTCTCCAGGACAGCTGGATCCCAGCTTCCATGAGGTCTTGCCTGGGGAAGCGCTAACAACCTGCTGTGCACATGATCAGCTGGTTGGGGATCAGGCCTGCACGGTGGAGTGGGAATGCCTGTAATGCATGCAGCACATCCAAGCAGAGATGCAGGAGCCCAGTGGTACCAGTCACAGGCTCGTCTGGTCTCTCTTTAGGAGTTTCTGGCCAGGAAGCCTGCTGTGCTGCCAACTGTAGCCTCCATATGCTCCAGCAAATTCCACTCAGCAGGTGTTGAGGAAGCATTTGCTGGATGCACCGTCCTTTGCCTTCAAAGCTTCCTGTGCTTCCCTTGTAGTTCCAATCCTCACTGAAGCTTCCACCTCTACGGGACTCTTCCCAAAGGCCCAGAGACTTACACATGGCCAGCCCAGGACCCATGTCCCAGAGGTGGGGGAGGTGGTGTGTAATTGGGGGTGTGATGTAGCCAGAAGTTTTCTCTCGTCCTGCGGAATCTCTCCCACCCCTGTCCAGCAGATGCTTGGGCCCAAGTAAACACACAGAGGCCTATATTAATTACGAACTATAAGGCCTAATGGCTCAGGCGTCTCACTAGGTAGCTCTTACATCTTAAATTAACCCATAATTCTTATCTATGTTTAGCCATGTGGTTTGGTACCTTTTCTCAGTTCTGCCTTGTCATCTTGCTTCCTCTATTTCTAGCTAGTGACTCCTGACTCTGTCCTTCCTCTTCCCAGAATTCTCCTCATCTGCTTACCCCACCTATATTTCCTGCCTGGCTACTGGCCAATCAGCATTTTATTTATCAACTAATTAGAACAACACATATTCACAGCATACAGAATGACATTCCACAGCAGTATGAGATGGTGTGTAGTGAGGGGTATGAGATGGTGTGTAGTGGGAGGGTGTGAGATGGTGTGTAGTGGGGGGTGTGAGGTGGTGTGTAGTGAGGGGGTGAGGTGGTGTGTAGTGGGGGTGTGAGGTGGTGTGTAGTGGGTGTGAGGTGGTGTGTAGTGGGGGGTGAGGTGGTGTGTAGTGGGGGTGTGAGGTGGTGTGTAGTGGGGTGTGAGGTGGTGTGTAGTGAGGGTGTGAAGTGGTGTGTAGTGGGGTGTGAGGTGGTGTGTAGTGGGGTGTGAGGTGGTGTGTAGTGGGGGTGTGAGGCGGTGTGTAGTGGGGACCAGAAGTGGGCATCCAGCACTGAAGAAAGAACGGCCATCACAGGAGACCCCAGATGGGTGAAGCCAGCGGAAGTTAAAAGCAGTTGTTTGATGATTCGTTTTCAAAGCCCCAAATCACTCCCGCCCATAGATTATAAAGGAAACGGTTTTAGAGATGCAGAAGTTGATCCAAACCCAGAGAAGCCAAAAACCAGGCCAGTGCTGGTGAGTGGGCAGGGGTGATGGTTAATTCGGACGGTCAGCCTGCTGGGATCTCAAGCCACCTAGGACACAGACCTGTGGGCATGTCTGTGAGGGCTTCTAGACTGAGTCACCTGACGTGGGCAGGGCAGTCATATCCTGCAGGCTCCTGGACTTCGTAACAAAAAGAGAGAGACAGAGCTGAGCTGCACTCATCTTCCTGCTTCAGGTTCACCTTACCAGAGTCTCAATGATTTCATTAAATCAGAAACCCAGGTCATTAGTTCTTCAAATGGATTTCTTCTTTCCACCCTCCACTATTTCTTCCTGAGAACCATGAATAAAAATGTTTGCATTTCCTGAGGGGCCCCCAGCTGGATCAGGCCCTCTGAACAGGTGAGACAGTTGACTGGCTTGATGTGTTTGGGAGGCATCTAGGCAGTGGGACCAAGTCCTGTGCTCATTGCATGAGTTGGCTGTTTGAAACCTGGAGCTTATGCAGGGACCCCTGGCTCAGTCTGGGAGGAGGGGACTGGACCTGCCTGGACTGAGTCTACCAGGTTGATCGCAGTCCTCGGGGGAGGATTTGCCCTGGAGGAGGTGGGAATGGGGGTGGGCTGGGGGGAAGGGGAGGGGTGGGAGGGGGGAGAATAGGGGAACCCGTGACTGATATGTAGAACTGAATGGTATTGTAAAATAAAATAAAAAATGTTTGCACTTCCAAGTCTGTCCTCCACACAGTCCTCTCATTCTTCCCATCTCTTTCTGACCACTCGACCTCCTCACGAACTCATCCTGAGTGAGTCTGGTGTTCCCACTGAGCGCTTCAGTTCAGCAAGTGCACTTTGGTTTGGTTTGTTTGTTTGGTTTGTTTTTTGAGACAGGGTTCCTCTGTGTAGCCCTGGCTGTCCTGGAACTCACAGAGATCCTCAGCCTCCACCTCCGCCTCTGCCTCCCAAGTGCTGGGATTAAAGGCATGCGCGACACCACCCCATCGAGCAAATGCATTTCTGATGCCTACCATCTCTAACTAGTTGACTGTATCTTCCCACTTTCTGAGTGTCCTGATCATATTTATCATGCCAGATTTATTAATTTACATTATTGTTCTCCTTATTCCTTTGGATCCACTCTTTCTCAAGTTGCTTCCCTGGTGGACTTAACAGTTCAGATCTCCTCAGTTGCTCTAATTCTCAGTTGTTTTCTATTCTGCTCCTCGGGATATAGGAAAGATATACATTGTCCCTGGCATACAGGAAGTGTCAGTCTAGCTGAAGGGAGAGAGCTCTTGGCTGTGTCCCTCCAGGGTACCTCTTTAGTCCCGACTCCCTTGGTCCCACTCTGGTTTCAGCTGGATAAGGGATTGGCTATAAACGATGGTCTCAGGATGGAGCTAGGGGGAAGTGGACTTGCACATGGTGCCGTGCCCCAGGTTGCCCCAGGACCTCACTCTGGCAGAGCTGTTTCCTGCTCTGTGGAAGACAGACCCAGACACACAGGCAGCCATTGACAATGCAGGACAGAGAAGGCACAAGTTCAAGGCCTCCCACTGTTGACCCATGTGGGGACATTCCGTGGACCGCACCAGGTTTTCCTGAAAGTCTCTTCACTGCTGAGACCCAGCCCCCTAACTTTGGTTCCTGTGCGATTTCTAGTTAGTATGTGAAAGTGCAATAGTCATGCTAACAGCCACCTTGTCCAGAACATTCCCTCCATTTCCAGGCATCACTCTTATCCCTAAGCCTGGTGCCTCCAACCCACTGCTAAGGGAGAAGCAGCCTCTGGCTCTGGTGTTTGCCAAGGACCCTCAGAACGAGGGACACTGGTAGGAACACATAGGCATGTTCCCAGGGCTCCTGGTGTATTTGAATAAAGCCAGACCACGAAAGGGCTGCTCTTGTCCTCACCATCCCCCTGAGCTGGCCTTCAATGAATCACCCCATAACCCCAGCTGTGACCAGAATCATCCTTAAGAGATGTCTGTCAGGGCCAAGTAGTAAAGGTTCCACTCTCCCCGAGAAATGGGTCCTGTCCTGTTCTCTGATGATAGAAATACACGACCAATGTTTCCTGTTCCTTCAGCTGCCACAGAGCTCAAGGCCGACACTGAGACACCATTCTGGTACAAACACAAGACAGCTGTGGCCTGCTCATCTGCTGTCCTTTCCCTCCTTTTCCTGATTGTGTATGAGTGTGTGTGTGTGTGTGTGTGTGTGAGTGAGTGTGTGTGAGTGTGTGAGTGTGTATGAGAGTGTGTGAGTGTGAGTGTGTGTGAGTGTGTATGAGAGTGTGTGAGTGAGTGTGTGTGAGTGTGTGTGAGTGTATGAGTGTATGTGTGAGTGTGTGTGTGAGTGTGAGTGTATGTGTGTGTGAGAGTGTGTGTGAGTGTGTGTGAGAGTGTGTGAGTGAGTGTGTGTGAGTGTGTATGTGTGTGAGTGTGTGTGAGTGTGTGTGTGTGTGTGTGTGGTCAACATTTGGTGTCTTCCTCAGTTGCTATATCTCTTGAAACAGTCTCTTTGCCTCCCCAGTGTGGGAATCATAGATGTATGCCATCATGCAAAGCTTTTACATGAGTCCAAACTGAAGTTGTCATGGTTGGGGCACAGGCACTTTACTGAAGGAGCCCTCTCCCCAGCCTCTCTGACTTATCCATTCTTGCTGATATCTTTGCCAATGTCATCCATACCCTAATGTGTCATGCAGGGGAGGAGGAGGAGAGCTCACATTTAGAGATACACATGAAGAGGAGAGGTGCTGTTTATCTCCCGGGCTGGAATAGTTATCAAAGTTCCGTTTCCATCTTGTCTCAATCCCCTCTGCAGTTTGTTATCTTGATGTCGCTGCAGAATCAGGCTGGGTGTTTAGGCTACACACACAAAACAAGAGCACATAAAATCTGGGAGCATGGCCCTGCAAGTAATGAACCGTTGAGATGTTCTGCATCCAACCTTGACGCAAATCCAGGTCTGACCGGTGAGTGCTTATGACAACTTACATAACGATAACAATGACACCCACCCCAGCCCTGCCCAGTGCTTGACAAGATTCATTTCTCGGTGGATGGAAGGGTATCCTGGCAGTCGGGAGCCAAGGAACACCACAAAGTCACACTGCACAACAAACCTCACACAAGCAACTTATTGGGAGGGAAAAACCAGGAGGGTGGCTGCCTCTGCTTGGGCGAGAAACATCAGGGAGCTGAGCCCAAGGCAGGGCTTATATTGAGTTTCTTGTGGAGGTGAGGAGGCTTTCCAGGGTGAACCTTTCCGGGGTGGGGATTGATAGGATTTCAAGTCCAGAGCTTGGGCTTTTTACTCTGTAGGGCGGGGGCTGGTCAGGACAGTTAGAGCATTCTTTGGGTGGAACCTGGCAGTCGGAGGTCCTTAGGGGAGGGACCGAGCCACTCGTATGTCTAGAGGGGCTTACACCCAGGAAAAAAGTTGCTACTGTTGGAGTCTGCCTTACCCCCAGACCACTTCCTTGCTCAATAAGGAGAATAGTTTCCGGGACTTTCTATATGCACCTTAGAGCGTAAATCTGCCTAGTATCTCTCCTCTTTTAGCCTCTTTTAGCTCCCTGCAGCAATGGATGCCTAGAGCCCAGGGTGTGGGGATGGGGGTGGGGGTGGGGTGAGAGGTGATGAGGTTGGGGGGAGGACTAAGCTTGCTATGGGTATCAGTGGGTATATATCAGCACACACATGGATAGAAGCGGTTCCCAGAGTCAGATGAGACTCCTAGACATACTTAGAGTACTGAGGTTTTCCCATGCCTGGGATGCCCCAAGCTGGCCTGAGCTATTGCTAAGGACCAGCTTTCTCCCAGGTAAGCCTGGGTGGTGCCAATGAACTGTATGCGAACATACTTTCCTCCCAGCCTCTTTGAGGCAGCTGAGTGACCATGGAGAGAAACATGTGTCCTCTGGACACCAGAAAAAACACCCACTGGGGGACCAACAGGACCTGGCAGTTGTTTCATGTCAATGAGGCAAACTCTCCAGACACTGTTCTAGTGAGATTGTCTCCCCTCACACTTAGGTTAGGGGCAGCAGGAGGAGCCCACAGTGGCTGTGGCCAGATCTATGTGAAGGGCTGAGCTCACACTCACTGCCCCTGGTCTGGGGACCTCATCTCACCGAGCCTCTCTTCCTTCCTCTGTGAAATGGGATTGTAAACTGCTGGGTCCAGCCCGACTACTGAACAGTCTCGAAGGGAGGAGTGGGATGAAGAAATAACAGATATGAAAAATAGAGACATAAAGGATAACAGTGAAACAGACGTAAAAGAAAAAGTCAGAGACACAGAATAGCATCGGGAAGGCTCCGAGTCAATACCACAGTCGCCCAAGTTTATTCCTCATAGGCTTTTTATACACCAGCAAGGGGAGAGGCAAAAGACCTCCCCATCTCAAGGACACTATGGTTCCAGATACAAAGTACAGACAAGTGTAAACACCTCCTTGATTTTCAAAACATCTAGTAGCCATGCCTTATGGCAAAACATTCTGTAATTAGGCCTTGGAGTATAAGACACCTGGTAACCACGCCTTTGGCCAAAACATCCTAATTATGCAGCCTTTCAGGGCAAAACAAGCTTGGACTCTCTGATCTAGAGTCAAGAAGGAATAAGGCCACACTGTGGAGTCTCTGTGGGCCCCCACAGTAAACTACTAGAGGAAGGTTTAAAGACTTGAGAGAGAGATGGAGAAAGATGTTAGACTTCTCCAAAGACAGGCTGGGATGTAGCTCAGCTGGTGGAGTACATGCATGAAGCTCTGGGTTCAGTCCCCACACTGCATAAAACCAGGAATGGTGGCACATGTCTGTCACCCCAGCACTCAGGAAGTGGAGGTAGCAGGGTCAGAAGTTCAAAGTCATCCTCAGCTACATAGAGAGTTCAAGGCTAGACTGGGCTACAAGAGATCTTGTCTCAGGAAGGGGTAGGGAAAGGAGAGGAGGGGAGGAGCAGAAAGGAGGGGAGAACAGGGGAGGGGAGAGGAGGGGAAGAGCAGAGAGGAGGAGAGGACAGGGGAGGGGAGGGAAGAGGAAGGGAGGAAGCAAAGAAAAAGACATTCACCGACCAGGGAAACAAGTGTTGGAACATGTAAGCCTACAGAGGACATTTTACATTCAAACCCACAGCAGGGCACGATGGACGCAGTCTAAAATAGATTGGAATGATGGCTGACAACTTTTTTATTTTATTTTTGACCCTCAAACCAGGAGCCAACAAATAAACCCTCCTTTCCCTAAGTTGCTTCTTGTCAACAGCTGAGAGTTAAGTAATTGACATGTCCCGGTAAGTCAGTACCCTGGAAGAGTACTGACTTATACCCTGTCCCAGATGAAAACTCACACATGCTGCTGAGTCTAAGGAAGTAGCAAGTGCCAGCCCGGCAGGAGACCGGGGAGGCCCGGGGTGAGGAGTCAGGACCTCAGCCTGACTCCAGGAAGTTCTGCAGTGTGACTCTTTCCTCCTGAGTTGATGAGCCGCAGCAGAGAAGCTGGCCCTGGCAAAGGCTAGCGTGGGAAAGAATCCTCAGCTAGAGGCTTGCTCTGTCTGGTAGGAGCACCAGCTTTACCTGCTGCAGCTGCAGTGAAAACCGCAGAATCTGCAGCTGCATGGGCCTTAGATGCAGCAGGATGATCTGGGGTGTTTGGATGGTTGGTTGATCATTGTTGTTGTTGTGACTTGGTTTGTTTGGGTTTGGGTTGACTCCCAGCTCTGAAATGCTGCAGTCCTCTTGGTTTTAGGGATTGGGTTATAAATTATCCCATTAGACTAGAAATAGTCCCTAAATCACACCCTAAGAGTGGAAGCCTGGAGCGCAGACCCAAGCACAGCTGGAGAGAGCAATTTTCAGCTCAGAAAAAAAAGTCACACAAAATAGAAGAAGCACTGATTCTTCCCACCGCAGGTGTTGCCCAGAAAACAGCTGGGCAGCTGTTTCCACCCTCCCCCAGGTCCCCCCACTCCCTCTTCTCGCCTCCACACCCCACCCCTGGAGATTTTGCTGACTAATACTCAGTGAGTCTCAAGCTAAAGCCCCTGTTGCAACTTTTCCTCACCAAAGATGTTACTTTTCTACCGCTGTGAGGAAACACCGTGACCAGGCATCTCGCTAACGGAAGGGTTGCCCTGGGCTCCGGGTTTACAAGATTGGACTCCATGATGGCGGAGCAGAGGCAGCCGCTCACAGAGCGGAAGCAGAGGAAGCTAGATGGGAATGGCAAGTGGCCTTTGAAACTCCAAAGCCACCTCCTGGTGGCACAGTTCATCCACTCAGGTGGCACATCCTAATCCTCCCCAAAGAGCTTCATCAACTGGACCAAGTAGTCAAATTACCTGAGCCTCTGGGGTCTTTGTGTGACTGTGTTGTCCTGAGTGCTTGGAACACAGTACTGCCTGTATTGTCCTGAGTGCTGCAAGCACAGTACTTATGACCTGCATTAATTATCCTGGGTGCTTGGAGCACAGTGCTGCCTGTATCACCTGAGGTGCTGGGGACCAAGTGTGAGCCAGGCTCCCCTACATCTTCACGTGCTGACAACTTAGTCTCTTCAAAATTTGGTGTAAGTGTTGGGAAGATGCTTCTATTTTAAATCTCTCCTGCTCTGATAATGTCCTCCCAAGGTTCCCTGAAGCAAAATTAATTTGGTGAAACAAATCAGTTGTTGTTCCACTCATTGTTATGGTAATAGAGAAATTAGGTTTTTAATTAAGGCTGAGGAGGGATGAGAGAGCAGTAGGCAAACAAACACCCCTGTGGCTGGAGGCAGAAGGGACGCCAGGAGATCCTTCTTGCTATATAGAGTCCCTGCCCTCAGAACATTCCGTTCCAAGGTCACCTGGGTGACATGGGACTTCTGTCTTGGGGGCTAGCTCCCACTAGGCTGGCATGGGACTTCTGTCTTGGGGGCTAGCTCCCACTAGGCTGGCATGCAATCACCCACTTTTAGGGGGATGTGCTGCTGTGGTCACTGCCTGGTGGTGAGGGAAGTGAGGTGCAGAGAGGCTGCACAAGGCACCCCGGCCACTCCCTGTGAGGGCAGCCGCAGCACTCACACCAGGCGGTTTGACTCCTGGATGCTCAGGCTCCACCCTCCATTCACTTTGGGGATCTAAAGGTATCCACAAGCGTCCAATGTATTTGTATTTGTATTTGTATTTCACTTTGATTCTTTGAATCATGATGATATTCTAGATTATTAAATAAATACATGTTAATTAAAGGAAGCAAGGGAAAGGGAGTAGAAAAGGCAAGAAGAAATCACAAAACAGGAAAGAAAGAAAGAAAGAAAGAAAGAAAGAAAGAAAGAAAGAAAGAAAGAAAGAAAGAAAGAAAGAAAGAAAGAAAGAGAGAGAGAAAGAGAGAGAGAAAGAGAGAGAGAGAAAGGGGAAAGGGGGAAAGAGGAAAAGGGCAGGAAAGGAAAGGAAAGGAAAGGAAAGGAAAGGAAAGGAAAGGAAAGGAAAGGAAAGGAAAGGAAAGGAAAGGAAAGGAAAGGAAAGGAAAGGAAAGGAAAGCTCTCTTCCTATCTACATAGACTTTGCATTCCCAGCAGGGACAGCAGATCCTCTGAGGAGACAAAATTGGTCCCTGTGGGGAGAAAAGAGTATTTCCTGTGTCCCCAAAGCACAGACTTTTCTTTAGCACATAGCACATATTTAACATGTGTGGTAAAACGGTACTGTGGGATGAACTTGGGAAATATGGGAAATGCTTCCTCAGAGGGCTGGAGAGATGGCTACACTGGGCAGCAGTGGCTACATGGTGGAGATGGACACACTTGGTGGAGATGGACACGTGGTGGAGATGGACACACGCGGTGGAGAGGGACATGTGGTGGAGATGGACACACGTGGTGGAGATGGACATGTGGTGGAGATGGACACACGCGGTGGAGATGGACACGTGGTGGAGATGGACACACGCAGTGGAGATGGACACACGCGGTGGAGATGGACACACGTGGTAGAGATGGACACACGTGATGGAGATGGACACACGTGATGGAGATGGACACACGTGGTGGAGATGGACACACGTGGTGGAGATGGACACACTTGGTGGAGATGGACACACGTGGTGGAGATGGACACACTTGGTGGAGATGGACACACGTGGTGGAGATGGACACGTGGTGGAGATGGACACACGTGGTGGAAATGGACACGTGGCTAAAGTGTTTGCTCTGCAGACACGGGGAAGAGAGTTCAGAATTCAGATCCCAGAACCCAGAAATGCTAGGTGGACATGTGGACCCAGAATCCACTAATTCAGCTACGCTGGCGAGCTGCCTGCCCTGGGGACCTCCTGTCTCTTCTTCCTTATCCCTGGGATTACAGACTGGCCACTGCTTCTACCCAGCATTTACACGGGTATTGGGGACCCAAATTCTGGTCCTCATGCAGCAAGCACCTTAGCCTCTGAGCCTTCTCTGTGGCCTGTTTTCTTTGAGAAGTAAGAGTGGATGTTTTCTGATTGGTTCAAGTCTTGCCCAGCCATAGGACAGAGAGACAGCGTCTAAGGACTCAGTTCTGCAGTGTCCAGAGTGGACTCCATGAGCAAGAAGGCCCTTCGGGGTGCATCGGTCCACATAGGCGGGGCGCCCTTCCCTTCCTAGGGTCACTGACCACTTCAGAGGCCTTTTGGTGTAGCCTACACTCTGGTTCATCTCAGCACCACCCAGGGAAGGGCGGAGAAGGAAAATATGCTTGTATCTGGTAAAAGTTGTTCAGCTGGGAACTTGGCTATAGTGTTGCTATGGTAACCGGAGCAGCCGCATTAAGAGGGAGCCATGCTCCTTGTCAGAGTGTGTGTGTGTGTGTGTGTGTGTGTGTGTGTGTGTGTGTGTGTGTGTGTGTGTTACAGAGGGAGGGCATGAGATTCCGTCAAGAAGGGGCCAGCGTTCCACATAAGCCTTGGGACTGTACCTTAAACCAGTGCCCTTCATTCCTACTTGGGTGCTACCTCAGGCAATTTGAAAACAGCATGAGGCCAATCCTTTCCAAATTGTCTGGATTAACGCCGTGTCTGTGGAAATCCTCCCCTGAGTGCTTCTGCCACATTTTGTGGAAGCTGCTTTTCTCGTGATGCCTCAGCCGGGTGGCTCTGCACGCAGTGCTCACAGTGCCTGCTCGCTGGGAAGTGCTCTTAACGGCATCGAGCCCCTAAGCTGCAACTGCTCACAGGAGCGGACTTACCTTGAATTTTCATTTACTTGATCTCTTTGAAGAGGGTCTAGGATTTCCAATTTTTTTTTTCTTTTTGCAACCTTTGTGCCTTCTCCTGTAATAAAATTTTTTACCCACCAGGCATGGTTGTGCATACCTGCAATCTCAGCTCTCAGGAGGCTGAAGCAGAAGGATCATGAGTTCGAAGCTAACCTAGGCTATATGGTAAGACCCTATCTCATTTTTAAAAAAAGTTTTATATGCTTTGAGTAGTTTTACTTAACATAAACTTTTATTTTTCAATGAAGGAAATTGGACCCAGGGAATCAAACAGGCTTTCTCACCCAGCAATAATTATTTTAACTTTCAATAGAAAAGTCTAGATCACGTGTAACTGGAAAAAAGTATAAGAGGTATTGGATACTAGAGGCTGACAAATCTGAGAGAAAACTGGAGTTCTCTACAACCTCTTCCCTCAGACGCTGGCGGCCAGAGGCGTGTTTGGGGTCCGTCAAGCATCCGGCTCTGGACAACCATTCTCAGAGGGCTTACCCACTGAACCTTTGTGCTGGTTCCGGGACATGACCCCACTGAACCCTCACATTAGCAACGTGCGGTAGATATGGAGATGCTGGTGACCTCTGCCTTACAGAACAGGAAGTGAAGACAGGGTAGACGTTGCCTGAGTTGTAAGGTGGAGCTCTGCCAGCCTAACAGAGAGGTCTTCCAGGGGCCCAGACTGCCCTGGGGTGGGAAAAGGGAAGACTCCTCAAAGCCAGCCAGAGCGCCCAGCTTCCACCCTTCTGCTTCTGACCTCCTTCCAGCACCTCTCACAGGGTATTTCCTGTTAGAGACGGCCTGCCTCCCTCCCTCCCTCCCTCCCTCCCTCCCTCCCTCCCTCCCTCTCTTCCTTCCTTTCTCCTTTCCTTCCTTATTTCCTTCCCTTCCCTCCCTTACCCCCTCCCGTTTCTTTCTGAATTTTTAAATTTTGCTTTAGGTATTTCTATGTTTTGTTTTTGAGACAGGGTTTCACACTGTAACCCGACCTGTCCTGGAACTCACTATATAACCTAGACGGGCCTCAAAGCCTTGATCCCCTGCCTCAGCCTTCCAGCTGCTGGAGTTACAAGCATGTACCATTATCTTGGCTCAAGAAAAGAATCTGCTCATCACTCCACCCTTCAGAAATTGTTGCTCAGGTCTCAGACTTGGGTTTCTGGTCACCGTGAAGTCTAGAATGTCAAAAGCCTTATCTCTGAGGCACCACCTCTGCCCCAAACTCCAAAGGCCCGAATCATAACAGAGCTGGTTCATTTCAGTCCTTTCTGGGAGATAAGCCTCAGCCTCATGTCTATTTTTAGCAACAGAGGTGCTGTGGTTTGGAATGAGTTAGCCTCAGTGAGGATGCTCCCATTCCAATTTAAAATATTATTCCTCCACACATTGTATCCGAGAAGACTGAAATGATCAGCTGTCTCTGTGAGAAAATATTAATTGCATTGCTGAGAAATCAAATGTGTGCTAATAATATCTCAACTATTCAGATGCAGTGAAAAGCCAAACACCATTCAATACCGCCTTCTACAAGAGGACCATCTTTGTGCATGTGTGTGTGTGTGTGTGTGTGTGTGTGTATGTGTGTGTGTGTGTGTGTACACACGTGTGTACATGCACATATGGTGTGCATGCATGTGTGAAACCAGAGTCCATGGCATAAAAGATCAGTGGTCTGAGGTGAATGGACTGGTGGGGTCAGGTCAGTCAGGGAAGAGAAGAGGGCAGGCAAGGAGCGAGGCGCTCTGAGGGCTGTTTCAACAGAAGACCTCCAGGGTGCTGGGCTAGGTTCCCACTGCCATGCACCTGCAATCCAGCTGCTCTGCTTCATTTCTGTTGCTGGGACGAGCACCCCGGCCAGCAGCAGCATAGGGAGAAAGGGTTATTTGGCACACAGTTCCAGGTTTCGGGCTCTTCTTGCCAGGAAGTCAGGGCAGGGTCTGACATCACATCGGTCACCAGCAGAAGGAGAATAAACACATGCTGCTTCAGCTTTCTTCAGTAATACAGTTCAGGGCTCAGCCTAGGGAATGGTGCTCCCCACAGCAAGCTCCAGCTACATCAATTAAAAGACAGTGCCTAGATATGCCCACAGACAGACATGATCAAGGTAATTCTTCAGTAAGACTCTCTTCCCAGGTTGTGTCAACAGTAAAAACGAACCAGCACACCAGGCCAAGCATGTCCCTCCATGAGCTTCCAAGGAGTAAATTACAGAGGTGTCTTATAGAAGACGCCTTACCCACATTCCCTCACTCAGCGCTTCATTCCTGTGGCCCCAACATCAACCTCTGGCCTCTGAATGTATGCACATGAGTGTACACACACACACACACACACACACACACACACACACACACACACACTAAATTTAAGTTCCAGGAAGATCTATCAGAGATAAGCAGAAGAGGGGAAAGGTGAAACAGTTTCGGGAAGATTCCGGGCTTGAGCCTGATGGCTTCAGTGCCCCTCCCAGGTCTCTTCTCTCTGGCTTCAGCTGCCTCTAGTGTGAGGACAATAACAAGGGTCATCTGTAGTAGACATGGTGGGTATCACCCAAGTTCCAGCCCACTTTCTTCTTCTGAGTAACACTAATGTGGCTTGAAAACTTGATCCATATCCTGGGGTAGACCCTCGTCCCTCCCTGCCGACCATCACAGCAGACACAGCAGCCCAGGCCTAAGTTGTCGGCACTCAGCCCTCCCCGGCTGCAGTCACTGATGAGACATGTCCTTGCTCCGTCAGCCTCTCCCTTTAAGAGATGGGGGCCAGGGCACAGCTTTGCCCCTGGGGTATGAAGGGACAGAATGCCAGTGCTGACCGAGGCCTTTCATGCTTTCTTTCTCTCAAAAGCCTGCCCAGTGCCATGACAGCCTTTTCGGCTACGCCCAGACTGGCCTCCAGAAGCATGAAAATGTGGAACAGAGACCAGCCATTGGCAGTGCAGACTGCAGACGGATGAGGTCAACAGGAACTGGCCAAGATGAGGTGTCTGGCCGACCCAAAGAAACATGGCCTCAAATAAGTATTTATTGTCACACGCCACTACTTTCTGATGGCTTGATTGCTTGTAACTGGACATTAAACCCAGGGGTTAGCCCAGGCTAGGCAAGCACTCCACCTCTGTTACGCACCCAGCACTGTGGTTGTGATTATTTTTTATGATTGTTGCTGCAGATACGCAGATGACTAAGACAAACAGCAATTCCATGTGCAAGCCAAGCGGATACTGCTCAGATGGACAGAGCTGCGGTGGGTGGGGAGGTGGAGAGGGCAGAGCTCCGGAGCAGGACACCCCCATCCAGAGGCCTGCAAACTTTTGCTTGTATGCACATCATAAAAAGCAGTTCTCAAAAGTAATATGCACCATCACATATTTTTAATTCCAGGGCCAAAAGTTTTCATCATAAATTTAAGTGATTGCAAGGGATATAATTTTCAATTCACTGCAAATATTGACGTTTAGACATAAAACCATCAGTTTTTAATAAAATATTAAAGAGAATTTGGAGCTCATGATTATTTTATGCCCATTGCCATCCAATTTAAAATGTATGAATAAAACTTTTTTTAACCATTGGGAAATATCATACCTCCTTTTCCTCCTTGAATTTGTATTCCTCTCCTACTTCTTCCACAAATATTTAACAAACTTTAACTCTTAAGTTTTAAAAGTATTTTATTTATCATACTATCATACATTTAAAATACATTAAATACAGATCTTAATACATTCAAAAATCTTAGCCAGGAGTAGAGGTCCACACCTGCAATCCCAGGACCCAAGAGGCCGAGGCAGGAGGACAGAAGAGTTCAGGGTCACCCTGGGCTATGTACCAAGATGCCCTCCCAAAAACGAGGAGGGTGGTGAGATGGCTCATCAGGAAAAGGCACTTGCCACCAGACCATGCAAACCTGAGGACCCGGGTTCAATCCCAGGACCCATCACTGTAAAGGTGGCAGGGGAAACACTCATGCTGTGCTCTGGCTTCCAGGTGTTTGCTATGCCTTGTGTATCTACACACACTTACACACACACATGGATCACACACATCACACTCACATGCACACACACACATACACACATACATACACATCACACACACACACATACATCATACACACACACATCACACATGCTCACACACACACACACACACACACACACACACAAATTGTCCTAGTTTGCTTTCTATTTCTGTGATAAACACAGTGACCAAAATCCACTTGGGGAGGAAGTGTATTTGGCTCTCATGTTGTGGGTCACAGTCTATCCCACAGAGAAGTCAGGACAGGAACAGAAGCAGAGGACATGGATGGGAGCTGCTCACTGGCCTCCTCCCCACGGCTTGCTCAGCCTGCTTTCTTACACATCCCAGGGCCACCTGCCCAGGATGGCACCACCCAGAGCAGGCTGGGCCCTCACATGTCATCGATCAAGCAAATGCCTCACCATTTTGCCTCCAGGCCAGTCTGACGGGGGCATTCTCCCAACTGAGGGTCACTCTCCCAGATGACCCTAGCTTGTGTCAAGTTGACAAAAAACTAGCCCACACAGTAATAATCAAAACTCGTTGAAAATCACCTCTTCTTGTAACCTTTAGGTGCTTCATGTTTAAAAACTTGCCCTGGATTAAACAGTTGCATAACTGACTAGATCTGCATAATAATGCTGCCAATTTTGATCATTTTTAAGCATAAAAAGTTAAACACACTTGAAAATTCATCTTCTAATGAAATGAAATGTGATCTGTCTTTTCATTTGCATTTAATGAGAGAAAGGGAGAATCTGCTAAAAGCTCCAGAGACCAGCTACTGGGGCAGTTAGCATCCCTGTCGTGGAGAATGGGAAGTACTAAGTACCTCGGGTGGAACACAAGTCAGCACTAACTACCCTTGGATTCTTTCACGACAGGATCTCATAAAATGGATCTTCAACTCACATGTAGAATAATACACGCCACCTCCAAATCAAGGCAGCTAATGTTTTCATAGGCATATATTAGTTATCATAATGATGGGTTTCATGATGACATGTTCATAGATGCATATTCCAGATGTTTGATCATAGTCACACACACACACACACACACACTCACACACACACAGACACACACACACAGCACACACACAGTCACACACACACACACACACACACAGTCTCACACACATACATACACACACAGCCACACACACAGTCTCACACACACACATACACACACAGCCACACACAGTCACACACACACACAGCCACCACACCACACACACACACACACACAGCACACACACACACCACACCACCACACACACACCACACACACCACACACACACACACACACCACACACACACCACAGCACACACACAGACACACACACACACACACACACCACACACACACACACACACACACACCTCCTGTCACCTCTTCCCTACTAGTGTCCTTTCTACTTTCCTGTCTTTGATGAGGGATGACTGTGATGGTCAACAGTGTGACAAAAGCTAGAACACCTGAGAAACGGCCCTCTGGGCACACCTGGAGGGGATTCCACTGATAGACCTGCCTACTGAGAAGGACATCCTGGACTGTGTAAGGGGACAGATGGGGCTAGGCAGCAGCATGCATGCCTTGCTCTCTGCCGCAGATGTGGGACCTAATGTGACAGCGGCTTCAGGTTCCTGCTGCCTCGATGAACTGTACCGTGACCATGAGCTAAAACAGACCCTTCCCCTCTTGTGTTGCTGTCTTCAGAGGATTTTATATCAGCAACAAGAGAAGGCGTTAAGATAGTGAGCCACTGGGTTTCACTGGTGTAGCTGAGAGGAGCGTGGGGTTGGGGCGCCTTACCTGTGGCTACAACCCTGAAGAAAATGTCTCCCTCATTGTGGCAGTCTGAATGTGTGTGGCCTTGCTGGAGGAAGTGTGTCACAGTGGGGTCAGACTTAGAGGTCCCATATATGCTCAGGCCATGCCCAGTGTCTCAGTTCACTTCCTGTTGCCTGTATATTAAGGTGTAGGCTCTCAGCTCTAGCACCATGTCTGCCTGCAAATCACCATGTCCTATCATGGTGATAATGGACTAAACCTCTGAAACTGTAAGCTGCCACCTCAATTAAATGTTTTCCTTTGTAAGGGTTGCTGTCTTCATGGTGTCTCTGCACAGCAATAGAAACCCTAAATTAAAACAGAAGTTGGCGGGACTGGAGAGATGGCTCAGAGGTTAAGAGCACTGGCTGCTCTTCCAAAGGTCCTGAGTTCAATTCCCAGCATCCACATGGTGGCTCATAATCATTTGTAATGAGATCTGGTGCCCTCTTCTATATGCATAATAAATAAATAAAAAAAAAAAACAGAAGTTGGCACCAGGGACTGGGGTGTTACTATGGTAGCCATGACCATGTTTTTGTTTGGAGGAATTTGGACTGTGGTACTTTGG
The DNA here is from genome assembly GCF_004664715.2 of Peromyscus leucopus. Taxonomy (NCBI): domain Eukaryota; kingdom Metazoa; phylum Chordata; class Mammalia; order Rodentia; family Cricetidae; genus Peromyscus; species Peromyscus leucopus. The sequence goes on along the minus strand of NC_051069.1, from coordinate 109,249,105 downwards.
GTTAGGAAAACAGTGGGATACATTAAGTACTGATTAATGGGCCATACCAGTAGAAGCATGGAACATAATGGTGCTGAGAATGATATAAACTGTGGGGGGCTGGCTCAAGAAGTTCCAGAGGAGAATTCCAGTATGTTGACTTGAGATAATTCTTGTGACATTTTGGTGAAGAAAGTGGCTGCCTTTTGCCCTTGTCCAAAGATTCTGCCTAAGGCTAATGTGAAGAGATTTGGATTAATTCCGTTGGCAGAGGAAATCTCAAAACAGCCTAGTATAGACTCTGTCATGTGGTTACTAGTGTTTTAAGATGTGTGACATTAGTTTATGCTGTGGAACATTTGTTTAATGATGCAAAGATGTGTTGCATCCTTTTATGTTGCATTTGCTTAACTCTGTGAAACTGTGTTACTTGGCCTGTCTAAAACACCTGGTTGGTCTAATAAAGAGCTGAATGACCAATAGTGAGGCAGAAGAAAGGATGGGCAGGGCTGGCAGGCAGAGAGAATAAATAGAAGGAGCAATCTGGGAGGAAAAGAAGAAGGAGCAAGAAAACAAGGAGATGAACATCAGGGGCCAGCCAGCCAGCCACACAGCCACACAGTCACACAGTCACACAGCCACACAGTCCACACACACAGCCACACAGCCAGCCACACAGCCACACAGTCACACAGTCACACAGCCACACACAGTCACACAGCAACAGTCACACAGCACACAGCACACAGTCACACAGTCACACAGCCACACAGCCACACAGTCACACAGTCACACAGCCACACAGTCACACAGTCACACAGTCACACAGCCAGCCACACAGCCACACAGCCACACAGCCACACAGTCACACAGCCACACAGCACACAGTCACACAGTCACACAGTCACACAGTCACACAGTCACACAGTCACACAGCCACCACACACAGCCACACAGCCAGCCACACAGCCACACAGTCACACAGCCACACAGCCACACAGTCACACAGCCACACAGCAACACACACAGCCACACAGCCACACAGTCACACAGCCACACAGCCACACAGTCACACAGCCACACAGCCACACAGTCACACAGTCACACAGTCACACAGTCACACAGCCACACAGTCACACAGCCACACAGTCACACACACAGCCACACAGCCACACAGCCACACAGCCACACAGCACACAGCCACACAGTCACACAGCCACACAGCCACACAGTCACACAGTCACACAGTCACACAGTCACACAGCCACACAGCCACACCAGCCCACACAGTCACACAGCCACACAGTCCACACACAGTCACACAGCCACACAGTCACACAGCCACACAGCACACAGTCACACAGTCACACAGCCACACAGTCCACCACCAGTCACACAGCCACACAGTCACACAGTCACACAGTCACACAGCCACACAGCCACACAGTCACACAGTCACACAGCCACACAGTCACACAGTCACACAGCCACACAGCACACAGTCCACCACACAGCCACACAGTCACACAGTCACACAGCCAGCCACACAGCCACACAGTCACACAGTCACACAGTCACACAGTCACACAGCCAGCCACACAGTCACACAGTCACACAGTCACACAGCCACACAGTCACACAGTCCACACAGCCACACAGCCACACAGTCACACAGCCACACAGCCAGCCACAGAGTACGAAGGAAAGAAAGGTATACAGAAATAGAGAAAGGTAAAGGCCCAGAGAAAGAAGGTAGGCGGGATAACTGAAGTTATGAAAAGCTGGCTAGAAACAGGCCAAGCTAAGGCTGGGCATTCATAAGTAATAAGCCTCCATGTGTGTTTACTTGGGAGCTGGGTGGTGGGCCCCCCAAAGTGCTAAAGAGCAAAAGAGTAAAGAAAACAACCAACAACATACTAGTGTTTGTGCTTATAAGGATTTATAATGAAAAGGAGCACCAGGAGGGGAGTGGAGCTGAGTCCTGTGTTCAAGGAGATAAACAGATGAAGAAATGGATTAAAGGGAGTGGTGACCTCAGTGCAAGGTCCCATCCAGCTAAATTTCCAGCTTGTGAAAGGGAATTAAAGAAAAACTTAGAGCCTTGTGTGGTGGTACATGCCTTTAATCCCAGGCACAGGCTGGCAGATTTCTGAGTTTGAGGCCAGCCTGCTGTACAGAGCAAGTTCAAAGGACAGCCAAGCTTAGTCAGTGAAGGTAACCATTGAAAATAGAAAACTGGTAAAGATGTAATTGAACAAGGAGGTCATGGTCCAGCCCCAGCAAGCAGCAAAACTTGCCAGCTTCGGCCACGGCCACATCGTTCTGGTTTTAAAGTTAAGGACAGAAGAAAGGGGCTATGTAATTTGCCCCCAAGACTAAGGAAAACTGCTGGGGCCAGGCATGTGTCAGGGGTGTCCCTGAACAGAGGCCAAGAGAGGCCATTGCATGAAGCTGTGAAGTGGAAGCTTGTATTGCTTTGGAGACCCCAAGATGCTGGAGATGCCAGAGCCATGGGATGCCTGCTGAGGAGAGCTGCTAAAGGGAGCGGAACCAGCCCAAGAGAGAGAAGTGTGTTCCGGTCAACAAAGCTGAGAGGGTTGGAGATCCGAAGAGAATTTCAACATCAGGCTTGGAGATGCAGAGTTTGGAGTTTGCCCAGCTGGTTTTCGTTCTTGCTTTGGTCCAGTATTTCCTCACTGTGCTCCCTTCCCTGTGTTTTGGAATGATAATGTAGATCCTGTGCCATTATATGTTGGAAGCATGTGATCTGCTTTTTGATTTTGATTTTACAAGGGATTACAGTTAAGAGATTGCATGAATCTCAGAAGAGACTTTGAACTTTGGACTTTAAAACATTGTTGAGACTGTGATAGACTTTTGAAGATGGACTAAATACATTTTGCAGTATGATATTGTTACAAGTTTATGAGGGCCAGGGAGTAGTATGTGGTAGTTTGGATGTGATTAGCCTTCATCAGCTCATAGGAAGCAGCATCTTAGGAGTGGCTTTGTTGGAGTGGGTGTGGTCTTGTTGGAGGAAGTGTCACTGTGGAGACTCAAGCTTTGAGGGTTCATATATGCTCAAGCCATGACCAGTGTTTCAGTTCACTTCCTGTTGCCTGCATATCAAGATGTAAAACTCTCAGCTCCTTCTCCAGCACCATGTCTGCCTCCATGCCATCATGTCCCACCATGATGATAATGGACTAAACCTCTGAAACTGTAAGATGCCGCCTCAATTAACTGTTTTACTTTGTAAGAGTTGCTGTGGTCATGGTGTCTCTGCACAGCAATAGAAACCCTAAGACACTCATTCAACTGCAATTTTTATCTGTGAGTTTTACCTGATGTATCTGAAGAATTGCAACCATATTGACAAACCTTGACATTAAACTTGCATAAGTCAGCGCCACTAACTTAGAGCATCCAGGCTTTTTCTTCAAGTTTAGGGCCTGGCCTCGGATGCTTTCTGTGCTTTTGCAGCACACACCTGCTGAGGCCACAGTGTGCCCTGTCTTTCTCCTGCACCATGTCTGACTAATCTTCTTCTTGCCTGCTTCCATTAACTCTCCAGGAAGGAAAAAGTCTTGGCTGTCACCATTCAGGTCACCCTGCAGGGGCATCCTGAGGCTCATGGAAACAGTTTCTTCCATCAGCTTCTCCTCAATATAGTCGGTAAGGATGAGGAATGTGAGAGCCCTGGGGTTGGTGCACTCTTCCTTAAGCAATGAAGATTTTTCTTTCTCCCTCTCCCTCAGGCTTTTACATCTTGTGGACCTGGACTTTAGCCATCAGGACAGGGAAGTACATTTTCATTTCTTTGTAATTGCGTGGGAGAACAAACATTGCAAACTGAAATGTTTTCTTGGGCAAATCAAACCCTAAAAATAACTGTGTGGAAATTAAGGACCTAGGAATTACTTGGGGTCTTACTTTATTTGTGATGCTGAGAGCTGAACCCAGGGTCTCACATATGCTAAGCCAGTGCCCTACACCCCCAGCCCTTGTTTTACTATTTAGTTTGAGATGGCATCTTGTCAAATCAAGGGCAGACCCTAAACTCACCCTAAGGCCCAGGCAGGTTTGATCTTTGCATTCCTCTACCTCAGCTTTGGAAGTAACTGTCATCACAAGAGAAACCTGGCTGAAGCTAGTTCTTTAAAACCTGCCACGGCGTGTGCATGCAGGGTTTCTCACATGACCCTGGTGACTGCTTTCCATCCCTAACATTTCACGGCCTTCTCTACAGCCTCCAGCATCACTGTCAGTGTGAACCTGCCACACTGGGCTTGCACTCTCACACCCGCTTCACAGGTGTGCAAACAGAGCTGGGCCATGGTGAGTGTCTGTTCCAGGGCCATGAAGCTTCAGCCAAGATTGAAATGATATAAATCAGCTATTCGGGAAGTGAGAAAAGGTGGAAGAAAGAAAGGGAGGGAGGGAGGAGGGAGAGAGAGAGTCTTGCTAGAAGGAAAGATTTTCAACCTAAGAGAGAACAGCAAATAAATCATTGTGAACAGGAAAACCACATCATGCTGTATTTAAATGGAAATTTTAGAGTGGATTTATTATTTAGTTCTTTTTCTTTGTCTTTTTTTTTTTTTTTTTTTTTTTTTTTTTAGACAGGGTCTCTCTGTGTATCCCTGGCTGGTCTAGAACTCACTATGTAGACCAGGTTGGCCTCAAACTCACAAAGTAAGTTTCCCAAGTGCTGGGGTTAAAGGTGTGCACTACCATGCTGGGCAGATTTGCTTTTTTTTTTTTTCTGAAAATTACTTATTTCTTACTGTCCTTTGGAAAAATCTGGAACTAATAACAACTCAGTAACAGTGAGCACCTCAAATATCTTGTCCCCCACCCAGTGCCATTTAGAAGGACAGAGGAACAAGCTAAGCAGCAGGGGCAAGCAGCTGAGCCAGAAACCAGGAAACTCCAAATCAAGTGCTCAGGGTCCTTAACAACAGGTAAACAGGCTAAAAAAAGTGGGATGGGAGGGGGTGGGGAGGTGGGCAACAAGCTGAGCACTGGATCAAACACTATCTGCTCAGTTAAGGTTTGGAGGACCACAAGAGTGACTATGAGTCACTTGGAAAATGGCTTATTCAAAGGTCTCACGGTGCAGGGCATAGAGAGCTAGAAAATATTGCAGAGGCTCTGGGCAAGAAATCCAGGGCAAACTCGTCATCATTGGTTTCAGGTCACTTGTGAAGTTCCATGTGGCTTAGGAACCAGCAACCAGGTCTGCTCTGCGGTTGGGAACTTCTGAATGCTCTCCTGGCTGGGCAGCCCAGTGGGGCCCCGCTGCCCACATTCTGCAGACCCATGTGCAGCACAGGCAGGGTCTGCCTCCCAGGCTCCTTGAATGTGTGTGTGTGTTTAAGCTGAAAAAAATCTCTGGGGCTGGCCTCTTTCCTTGTCTAGGTCCCTGTCCTTCCTCGGGTTCCTGGGTTTCTAAATAGCAAGGATACCAAACAGTCCAGAGAAACTAGGTCATCACCTGGGTAAGTCATCCTGTCCTTGCACCGAATCTAGGGGTGTGGATGCACAGAGGACCTGCTATGGGCCTGTGCTCCTGGTTGTGGGTCCACATGGCCCCCACTGTGGAGGAGACTGAGCTTCCTGGTGACTCACACACGAGCCTCCAATGGGAGGAAGTGGGTGCAGGCCAGGCTAACTGTGGGTAGAAGATGAGTTACTTCCTAACTTATAGAACAGCCTTAGGATGTCTTAGGATGAAGCTGATGAGGGCGAATCTAGAGACACTGGTAGGCAGTAATAACTGTCCAGATAGCCTTCAGCCTGGGAGTGGGGCGCAGCTCCTCTACCCACAACCACCATGTTCTAGAAGACCAGGCAAGTTTAGATAAGAACATTCTAGATTCCCTCCAGTAAATGTATTCTTCATGAGACATTCATGAAAAAGAACATTTCAAAGTGCTGGAATATTCTGTTTCTACAATTTGAGGCCAGAGGGAAGAGCATGCTTGCATTTTGCCAAGAATCCTTCTGCTCCCTCAGGACCTTCTCTGGCCCTACTCAAGAGCAAAAAAGAAAGGCACCCAAAATACGGTTCCTCCCACTCAGGTCAGTGTCAGACTTCTCTTCAAAGGAGGCCACAGCTCCACCTCAATCACATGATTTAGGCAGTAACAGCATAGCAGAAGAAAGAAAAAGAGAGGCCAGGAGAGACTGGAGGTGGAACGGACCACCCAAAATATATGTGGAAATCAAAACAAACCTTCAGGGGAAAGTGGGCCACCCAGAACCAGGCCAGGATGCAGCTACTAAGAAGGGGTGATGATGGATAACCAAAGTCCTGAACCCCAAACACAGGCAATAATGAACCACCCCAGAAGACAGGAGAGAACTTTCATTTCTGAATATAACCAGGATGCAGGGAGTGACAGTGGACCCTGAACACACGTGGCCCCGTGACGGTGTGTGTGCTCATGCGGAGGATGCTGGCAAAGGCGACCAGAAGACACCTGGGTACGTGTGGATTCCTCTAGCTTCCCTCTGACCTCCAGACAAGCTCTGTGGCGTATGCAGCCTCCCACTACACCCTGCCCCACCACATACACATGCAAAAAATAAATAAATAGTAAAAAAAAAATGAAATTTAATTCATGTTTAAGTCTACAATGTTGTGTTGGGACAAACTCATAGCTGTCCAGGAGTGCACGGGGCTCTCGGAGAGCCAACTGAACACACCCACAGGGTCATGAAAATGTGCAACCGTATCCATTTGTTGGGACTCTATTTTATACCAGGCCCTGAGAAAACACACCCCAAATAGACCCCAGAACTGGGGTCTTTTCTGTCCCAGATGTAGGGCTGCCGACACCATCGTGCTCCTTAGCAGCCCCTCCCAAACATCAGAGTAAAGGTAATTGCGTCCACAGCACTGCTCTCTTGTCCCGTTAGGACCATCATGAGCTGAAACCACTATGAGTGCAGAAGCCGTGACACCTGAGGGCCGATGCTTAAGCCATCAGCCAAATAAGTGCTTTTCCACATGTCCATACCCCGCCCCCAGCCTTCACAACCTTTATGTGACAGTCCCCTTCTACCATCTGTGCTGGGCCGGCGGCAGCAGGGGAGGCTAAATCAACTGTCCTCACACAGCCAGTGGGCAGCGGGGCTGACAGCCACGTGCAAACCCTAATGGAGTCATTTACACTGGTGATCCCAGGGGACTTCACTCTCTGGCAACAGTTTTCGAGAGAGAAACTGAGGTTGAAGATTCCTCCACCTCTCTGATCTACGATTCTCTGGTCCTTGGGAGGCAAACTCTCTGGTTTTAGATTCTATGTCTACTGGGAGGAAGAGATGGGAAACTGAAGAATGCCCTCTGTCTTTCCAGATCTTTCTTGAAGGAGGGTTAATTCTATTCTCGAGCAAGTTCCACACACTTGGGTGTGCACCTTACGACACTGGCCTGGCCAACAGCCTCTCCTTTTCCAAATCAGCAGTTGGCTGTGCTGAGGATGCTTGGGATCCCCCCTCCTTTCCCTGGCTGTGAAGCTCCTGGCTCCCACAACCCGCCTGTACCCAACCTCCTCCGGTTACCTCCTGACCTGGTGCTGGCCAGCAGGAGGCCTGGTAGGATGGTAAAGAAGGAAGCGATTCACTTGGAGCAGTCCTGGGCAGCTGTGCACATGGCCCAGCCCAGCATGGATGCCGGCCCTGCCCTCTCTTCTAAAAGGTAGTAGTTTGCCTTGGAATGAGTAGGCCTCACACCTGCCAAGTTCAACACGAAGCGGACACAAACACCACTCTATTCTCAAGAGGCCCTTCCCGAAGCAAGACATAGACGGAGCGGTTCATCTGGCGAACACCACAGTGGAGGCCAGCTCCAGGGCACCCAGTGGTGGGGGTGGGGCATGAAGGGCTGCAAACTGAGGCTCTTGGGAGGGCGTTTGAATTTCCACTCACCTCTTTTCTCATCCAAGTTATTTCCCTTTTGCCTTAAAATAGCCTCATAAGGCTTGGTTGATCCCTTGTTTTAACTGGTCCTCCTTGGGGAGGCTTTCCAGAGGCTGCCAGGGCCTCCGAGTGAAGCTAGCTCTCCCACACCACTCCCTCTCCCCAAAGCCCAGACAGCAGAGCCAAGAACGTCCTTTCCCTACCCTGGCTTCCTTCGCCTCTCTCCAGAGGGAAAGGCACCAAGCTTAAAAGAGGTCAGCCAGGCCGGGGAGACGGCTCAGTGGGTAAGCTGTGCGAATGGAAGAGGCTGTGTCTCACGCATGCTGGTACTCACACACACAAACAGACACATGAACCTCGTACGCACATATGTGAAGATTTTAAATTCTGGCTTTATGCAGATGGGTCTTGGCCTGCATGAATGTCTGTGTGCCTCTTCTGAGCTTGGTGCCCACAGAGGCCAGAAGAGGGTGTCGGATTCCCAGGAACTGGAGTTACACATGGGTGTGATCCACCACTTAGGAACTGGGTCCTTTGGAAGAGTAGCTCTTAACCACTGAACCATCTCTCCAGCCCCCATACAAAGATTTAAAAAGAGAGACCCACCACCATCTCTGGAACCCAGGAGAAGTCCTCTTAGGTTTCCTAACCTCCAAGCAGGGAGACCTTAGGAGAGGGGAGGCTCAGCTGAGACCCTTCCCAAAGTATCCTCACGACCCTACTTGTGTTTCCACTGCTGCCCTCCGAGGGCAGTGAGCAGAGGACCCCGTGATCCCCTGCCTGCTTCACAGCCACCTGGTAACAGAAGGATGCTGCGGGGCCAATTCTGGATCAGACTGGAACACTGGGTGGCTTCGTATTTGCAGCTAATCTTCATTAATTATCAGAACTCATGAGATAGATGAGTCCTGACACTTCTATTAGCAAGTTAATGGTTGTTTATTAAATTTTCTCCATTGCTTAGCATTTCAGAGGCTGGGATGCCCTACAGATGACCTTGGAGAGGGAGACAGGAGTTGGTGTTCCAGGTGACTTTGCTCAGCTGAACAAAGATCTCATCTTGGGAAGAGCAAAAACTCAAATGGAGGGGGCCATGGTTCAAGAAAAGACTCCACAGACAAAAAAGAAAATGCCACATATACCAGAGAATGGGGACAGTTCAACCCCCCCTTCATGTATGTGTGCATGTACATATGTGTCCCTGAATATGTCCATGTGTGTGTGCAGGTGCACATGCACACTCGTGTAGAAACGAGGACAGCCTTGACTGTCAGTCCTTAGTTGCTGGTTTCTTTGAGTCAGGGTCTCTCACTGACATGGAGCTTGCAGATTGGACTGGGCTCCAGCCAGGGACCCCAGGGACCCACCTGCCTCCTCCTCCCCACCGCAGGGATTACGAACATGCACCACTGCGCCTGGCTTTTCACACGGGTTAGGGGGCTTGAACTCAGGTCCTCAAGCCCTTACACTAGCAGGCTTTCTTTCTGGCCACCAGCCAGCTCCCAAATCATGATGCAGAGACTTATTTTCAGTGTGAATGCTCTGCCTTATCTCATGCTCGTTTCTTGCTAGCTCTTAGAACTTAGCCTGTTTCCCTTCATCTGTGTTTTCCTCGGGGCGTCTTACCTTTCTTTCCTTCTGTCCTACTTTCACTGCCCGGCTTCTGGCCCTGAGCATCTCCCTCTTTTTCTCCCTCATTCTTCTCTTCTCTCAAGCCTAGGTTTCTCCTCCTACTTATTCTGTCTGCCTGCCAGCCCTGCCTGTCCCCCTCTCTCTGCCTAGCTTGGTCATTCAGCTTTTTATTAGACCAATCAGGTGCCTTAGGCAGGCAAGCGGAAACAGCAACACATCTTTACATAATTAAACAAATGCAGCACAAACAAATGTAACCCACCTTTGCACAGTTAAACTAATTTCCACAACACTTTATTGACTGTGACATCTCACCAGTTCAACTCCCTCCCTTTGGAGCAATTTAAAATACTATAATAAATAATATGTTTCGCATCTAACCTCAGTGTCATATAATTGCAGTGGTGAGTAAGCCCTCAGAGTCACACATCACTTACAAGGGCTATGAACCTAGAACTCTGTCTGCCATGCTTTCTGGATGAGGCATTTCAACCTCCACATTCAGAAAGTTTAATTTTCATGCTACAGTTCAAATGGAGAGGAAAGAGCTATATTAGTTTTGTTGTTCTGAGTTCAACCATCAATAATGGCCTCCTCTAATGTATCAGACACTAAAATGGGAATTAAAAGTCAACTAGGAACCAGTCTTGTACTCAGGATACACTCCGAAATTAATGAGGCAACTGAGTAAAACCAATAATGCAGGTCAATGAGTGCCCAGGGAGGCTTTGAAGGTCCCCAGGAAGCCAAGGAAGGACACATGCTACAAGGCAAGTGTCTAGATGAGGAATGTCAGAGAGGTTTGGACTCTGCTTTGAAAGCCACAGAGCCACATTTCAACCATAGTTACAAGCCATAAATTGGCAGGGAGCTCACCAGTGCTCACATGTTAGCCTAAAGCATGACAAAGTTCTAAAGTAAAGTTATAACCATGTGGATTCATACTCACTGGCTGTCAGTATGATGTGCACACACGCCTTTCCCCCATGACAGTGTTGAGCTGTAGAACACTGACTGCTTAGGAGAGGGGGATAAAGGAAAAATTCTAGAAGCTGACACACAAGGTCCTCCTTTATCTTAAGTAAAGCCAACTGTCAACAAACCCCATCCCTGCACCAGGATATTTAACCAACCCGTAAGCTTGTCTTCTCCTGGTTCCTAACGTTAGTCCACCCCCAAGGACACCAAACTTTCTAAAGAAGCCTCACCACATGAAAAAGAACAAAAGCAGAAAACAGGTGCACAGAGGAAGCAGTCTGTGGGAGTGGATAAAACATTAAAACACAGATGTAAACTAAAAGCAGGGTATGGTGGGGCATGCCTGCAATCTCAGTGCTTGGGATGGGGAAGCAGGAAGATCGGGGCTTCCAGGTCAGCCTTGTTAATGTAGCAAATTTGAATCCATCCTTGGCTATATCAGACACTGTCTTAAAAAAAAAAAAAAAAGGAAGAGGATGAGGGGGGAGAGAGAGAGAAAATTGAACAAAAAAATGCAATATTTGATAATAGGAGTCATAGCAAGAAAAAAAAAACAGCCAGGTATTAAAAAACTCACACCTTTAGTCCCAGCACTAGAAGGCAGAGGCAAGTGGATCTCTGTGAGTTCAAGGCCAGCCTGGTCTATATAGCAAATTCAAGGACAGTTTGGACAGCACAGAGATTCTGTCTCAAAAACACAAAAACAGAAAGGAGAGATGCCAGGAGCCGTGGGAGTGGACAGCAGGTGAGAACCAATATTTAACAGGTCGACCCACCAGGCGGGAAGCACCACTTGGCAAAGTCCTTGGGTCACTGATTGTAAATGACCAGTTGCTTCTGTCTGTAATTTCTCTCATGTGCCACTGCATTTCTTTCCTGAAAACAGCTATGAGTATTCTCCCCGGAGCTTGTGTTTATCTTGTGAAAATATTCCCTCTGTTGGGCACACTTATAGCTGTGGATGGTCAGGAAGATGATTTCTGTTTAAGCTATATAATAATACTAGAATGTTTTTCATTACTGACAGAGGAAAGTAACAGTACTCTTAGTCACAAAGACAGCTAATTTTAGATTTCAGAACAAATTCAAAACAGACTAGCTGCCCCTGCAGAGAATACACAAACATAAGTTCCAGGTGTTTATTGCTGAATCAAGGTCAGAACTGAAGCAACTTTGGTAGACATAACCCCCTGCAGTAATTCTCTTTCTGCGCATACCCCAACCACTCAAGGTTCAGCTAACTACTGTTATTGTTAGGTCCTGAATTTCAATGTCATTCTCTGTCTGGGAATGCTAACCACTCAGGCTATGTGCTTGGCCAAGCATTATTCATTGGCTGCTCAATGTGACCTTCCTAGTCAGAGAAGAACCCTGTGATTCCTTACGTGTATCAGTTTGGCTCTGTCTCTGACTGTTTACTCAAGAAATGCTTTGTGACCCTGAAAATGTAACTCCTGTGTGCAGAGTTTGGCTGTGTAGAAACTGTATAAAGAGTTGTGCAGTGTGTGTGTGTGTGTGTGTGTGTGTGTGTGTGTGTGCGCGCGCGCGCGCGTGCTGAAGAAAAGAGATGTAACTGAGTGGGTAGAGAGATATAGAAGATGTTGTATAGAAGAGAAATGTGTATGTAGGAGAAATATAAGTGCAGGAAGAGATGTGGCTGTGTGGTGAGAGAGCTATGTAATGAAACAGCTGTGGCTGTGTGGAGAACTGTAACTGTGGAGACGAGAAAAATGAAGCTGCATAGAAAAGAGATGTAACTGCAAAAGAGGTGTGTGGCTGTGTGGAGAATGTAACAGTGTGGAATGTAACTTGGCTGTGTGGAGAATGTAACAATGTGGAATGTAACTCTGTGGAGACAGATTTTTTTCAGAGAGAGGACTTTTTTTAAGATAAAGTAAAAGAGAAAGTTACCATCAGAAAGTGTGTTTCCTTATTTACCTGTCAGACAGATAGAGTCTTATTTCTGAAGACCCTCAGATAAAAAATGTTCCTAAAGTCCCACTACTCTGAGGTCTTCTATTCATAACCCTGGAGCAGTTCTGGAAGCTGGCTTCTCAGGCTGCATTAGTGGGGGAACCAGGAAAACTTTTCAGAGAAGTAAGTTCTAAAACGTAAGCCACCAGAAACCTAGCACAGTGATGAAGGTCCCATACAAGGGCATTACAGAAGAGCTGGCAGCAGCAGCCAGGACCCCACAGCTTCCAGGGACTCAGTAGACAACTGCACAGAAAGTCGCATAGACGCAGAGCATGCTGCCAACACCTGGGGAGGAATTTCTCCCCACCTGGGATTCTGGCACAAGCAAACTGCCAGTCACACGGGATACAGAGTAGAGGTGTTCCCCAAATACAAGGAACCTAGTTCCTTAGATCCCTGCCTTCTCTAAGAAAGCTGCTGCAGGTGGGCTCAGGGAAATGAGACAGAAAAGCAAAAGGAGAGGGCTGGCAAGATGAAGGCTGCCACAAGCCTGACGACGACCGGAGTTTGATCATCAGAACCCCGTGGAAGGAGAGAGCCGACTCTCACAACGTGTCCTCTGCCTCCACAGAGCCACCGTAGCACACACTGTGCATGCCCACACACAGTACTAACAAACACATTTTAAAAAGAAATAAATAATGCCGGGTAGTGGTGGTGCACGCCTTTAATCCCTCGCGAGGCAGAGTCAGGTGGATCTCTCTGAGTTCAAGGCTAACCTGGTCTACAGAGCATATTCCGGGACAGCCAGAGTTACACAGAGAAACTCTGTCTCAAAGAAAGAAAGATAATAGATAGATAGATAGATAGATAGATAGATAGATAGATAGATAGATAGATAGATAAATGACTAGAAGGGGCTGGAGAGATGGCTCAGTGGTTAAGAGCTCAAAATGCTCCCGCAGAGGACCCAAGTTCAGTTCCCAGCACTTACTTTAGAAGCCTGAGTGGGGTGGTGTGTGCTTGTGATCTCATCACTGTGGAGAAAGGGACAGGGATCCCTAGGACTCACTGTCAGCCAGTATAGCCTAATCATTGACCTCAGGTCCCAGTGAAAGACCTTGTCTCAAAAGCCAGTGTGGACAATGCCTGAGGAATGGCTTCCACACAGATACACACACATGTGCACCTACACAAATACCTGTGTGCATGCACACACAGGCATCAACTGGGAACCTCGTCAAAATACATTCACTGCTTCAGCCCATCTGGAGCAGAACCTGGGACTCTGTATTTCTAACACGCTCCTGGGAGCTCCTAGGGTTGGTCTGCAAATGTGGACACAGAGTAAGGCAAATAAACCCCAAGCCAAGCACACAGCAAAGAAGCCAGAGTGGGGAAGGAGACGTCCCATGGCAGCTGTCCATCATCTCGAAACCAACACTGACATGAGGATGTTGGTCTCTGAGGTCCCACATTCTTCAGGACTCTCTTTTGTCCCCTGGATCTATCCGGAGGCTGCATTATTCTAGAGAAAAGCTCGGAGTCCACAGCACCCCGGAGGAGCTCATATTTTCTCATTTAAAGAAAGGGTTGTGGCAGCCGGCTCATTTTGTTCCTGCCATCCATTAAGCGCCCCACTGCAGCTGCCAGTCCAGTCCTCTGCAGATTAATGCCTCCTAAATTAATTTTGTGTTCAATAAGGCTCCATAAATATGTTTGTTCAGCAGGCCAAATTGGAGCCTTCGATTTTACTCTGGGTGGATGTGGATCAGCACCATCCCCGCTTACATCCACACGAGGTCCGCCAGGCTCCTTCATTAGTCACTGTCACTAGTGGTGGGGACTGGGTCCCTGCAAAGTGGCTCCAGTAAGTCAACTGCTGCTCCTGCTGGGATATAATCTTCCCTGGAGTGTGTGTGTTGCCTTCCAAATTGGCTGCAGAGAAATCCAAGCACTGGAGGAGAAAATCAGGGCCAGTCAGCCTTTGTTTTCCCACGGAATGTTCTAGGTGCATCCCTTGTCCCTCTCCACTCCTATATACAACTCCAGCTCTGCTGTATCCTAACAATACAGAACTCACATCACAGACAAAGATCAAAGCCCACAGAGGCTGAACAGTGATCCCCGACTTCTCCAGGCTGTGTTCGGGACACCAGGAGCCCCCATACCTGAGAGAGCACACTTGGTAGTGTGTGCATCAAGAGTCTTCCTGCATTGTCGGACTCCGTCTAACCGCTGGGAAATGGAGCAGAGTGGCACAGCACTTGACACACTCGCACAAGGTCCTAGGTTCAATTCCCAGTATCAGGGAAAGAAAAAAGAACCAAGTGTAAACTGTTCTTCCATCATTAATAGCAAAGTTGGCAGTTTTATTTTGTCATTCCTGAAAATTTCAAACAAACCAAAAAGAGCTGAGAATAAACTCACTTGCCACGAAGTCTCAGCAGCGTCCACCAGAGCTCTCTTACCTACCACCCCATCTCACCATTATCTGTCTTCTTCAGCGTTCCACCTTGCCAGCCTTCTGGAGCTGCTGGAGTTCACAGTGCTGGGCCTTTCTTGTATTCTGCATGACATAGATGAGGCCAGAAAAATCTGCGCACACACACACACACACACACACACACACACACACACACACATGCACATACACATATAATAAACACACATAGACACATGCATGTATATACATAAACACACACATGCACACACACAAACATACATAAACACACATACACCTTACCACCCCCTTGGTTTCAAGCTTCATTTTCTCAGCAGAGCCCCAAACCCCTTCTACCCGCTCCATCCATCTTGTTTCAGAGCTCCAGATACTTCCTAATTTCTTTTGTCTTGGTCTCACTGTTAACTTGGAGTCATTTTTTGAAAGGAAAAATATCTTTATTATGTCACTTTCCAGAGTGTTCTACAGACCAACATTAGATCCATCTCTGCCAGTTTTAATCATGGCATTTGGGGATAGCAGCTCAATGTTTCTAAATCTGTTACTAACTTCCTTAGCAGCCCTGACTCCCTAGGGTATGTGACTGATTCAGAACCAGACCGGGGTGGGTGGGGGGTGTCTCAGTTGTTGGCAGAGTGCTGCCTGGCTTGCACAAAGTCCCAGGTTTTAGCCCCAGGGACGCATAATAAAACTGGCCATGGTGATCCCAGTACTCAGAAGTGCAGGCAGGAAGATTAGGAACCCAAGGCCAACCTCAGCTACACAGTAAGTCTCAGGCCAGTCAGGGATACATGAGACTGTTGAGAGATAGGGGGGGGAGAAGGAGAGGGAGAGGGAGAGGGAGAGGGAGAGGGAGAGGGAGAGGGAGAGGGAGAGAGAGAGAGAGAGAGAGAGAGAGAGAGAGAGAGAGAGAGAGAGAGAGAGAGAGAGAGACAGAGAAGGGGAGAATATTGGGAGTCTCCAGAAATACTGGAGAGACGAGAAGGCCCCAGAGGTGATGTGGTGTCTTGCTTGTCAGTGAGACATACATTCCCCTGCATTTCTCTTTCAGCTTGTTGCCCAGAGAACATCCTGCATCCAGCAAGGTCAACAGAAGTCTCAGCTTCCAAATCTCCATGGCAACCTTCCTTGTAGTCCTCACCACAGGGGGACTCCACTGCCCTGAACCAAAGGGTTTAATTCATGACCAGCTTCTCATCAAGTTCTACAAAACTTCTCATCAAGTATCTAAAAACCTGTTGTCTGACCCACTTTGAGGACTCTATCCTAAAAGTATGCTTGTAAAAAGATGTATGTAAATAGCTATTTACTGCTGGTGTTGCATCAGTAGAAACAGAGATTGGAGAGATGGATTGGGGTGAGGTTAAGAGCACTGGCTGATCTTTGGTAGGATTTGGGTTTGGTTCCCAGCACCCACATGGTGGCTCATGATTCTGTAATTCCAGAACCAAAGTGACTCTATGTGGTGGTATTGTGTTTCCTAAAATATTGTGTACCTTAATAAACTTATCTGGGGTCAGAGAACAGAAAAGCCACTAGTGATAGCACACGCCTTTAATCCTACATTCCAGAGGCAGAAATCCATCTGGGATCTCTGTGAGTTCAAGGCCACATTGGAAACAGCCAGGCATGGTGACTCATGACTTTAATCCCAGAAAGCAAGCCTTTAATCCTAGGGAGTGATGGTAGAAAGCAGAAAGGTATATAGGGCATGAGGACCAGAAACTAGAAGCATTTGGTTGGTTAAGCATTTGGCTGGTTAAGCATGTGGCTGGTTAAACATTTGGCTGGTTAAGCTTTCAGGCTTTGAAGCAGCACAGTTCAGCTGGGATTCATTCTGGATGAGGACTCAGAGGCTTCCAGTCTGAGGAAACAGGACCAGCTGAGGAACTGGTGAGGTGAGATAGCTGTGGCTTGTTCTGTCTCTCTGACCTTTTAGTATTCACCCCAAAACTGGCCTCGGGTTTGATTTTATTAATAAGAACTTTTAAGATTCCTGCTACAACTCTACATTACTCTCAAGCCAGATACTCCCTAAAGACAGAGAGAACTGTGAAATTGTTCTACAGTTGTTTTTCACGAATCATATTACTGATGGCAGTATTGATATTATTGATTACTGATGGCAGTATTGATATTATTGCTCTGAGTCTGTTGGATGGAGAGAGAGGAAGAAGAGGAGGTGGTGGAGGAGGGCAGGGGAGAAGAGAAGAGAAGACTTATGATGAGGTCACTGAAAATCTCTTCTCAGTGTTCAGTGGAGGGGATGTAGATGGGCATAAGCTCAGTGAAATTTCATCTGTAATCCTAAATTTAAATTGACGGTATCATTGTAAACTTACAAAAAAGTATTTTACCTTTTTTCTTTTTTTTATTCTAAAATATCCACCCAAACCCACCCAGATCATACAGAGAGCCCCCATAAAGGTTTCCCACGTTTTCAGCCAATGTTTATTCTCTGTGTCTTTTTAGTAACATTGAAGTCAGGACTCTGGCCACACTGTGTGTACAATTCTGTGTCATTTAGTCACAAGTGTGAACTTTTGCAGCCACCATCTAAATCAGAGCACAGAATCATCCCTTCTCCACAGAGGCCCTCCCTCCTGATAACCCTCATGATCCACAGCACTCGACAGCCCGCCATGCCTAAGCCCTGGCCAGCACTAACCTCGTCTCCACCTCCGTAATTCGGTCAAGCACGTCATATAAACGGACTTGCTACGTGGCCTTTGAGACTGGCCTTTTTGTCCACTCAATCTAGTGCCCTTGAAATCCAACCCAACTGTGTGTGTGGAGGGGTTGCTTGAGAAACAGGGTTTCATGTATGAGCCCTGACCAGTCTCACATGAGCCCTGACCAGTCTCACATGAGCCCTGACTAGTCTCACACTTGCTTCCTAGCTGAGGATGTCCTTGAACCGTTGGCCCTCCTGCCTCCACCTCCGAGTGCTGAGATGGCAGGTGCCGCCGCCTCCCCTGGTGCTCCTTTGTTCCTGGTGTTCTTATTGATGGGTAATATTCTGTGGTTTAGACACAATCCAATTTTGTCAGCCACTTATTGGAAACTATTCTGGTTATTTATTTTCATTCAAGTATGTATTTATTTTGTTTTATGTATATGAATGTTTTGCCTGCATTATTTTACAGTTGCATTCTTAAAGTTTTTTTACAAAAGTCTTTTGTCATATATGTAGCCTGAAAACATTTTCTCCAAGTGTAGAGCTGCCTTTCATCCTTTTGACACAATCTTTCTCAGAACAGAAGTTTACATTTTGATGATGCCCAATTTATTGGTTTTTTTTTTCTTTTATGAGCATGCTTTATATCTCATCAATAAGAACATTTGATGAGATCATAGGTCCCAAGTAACAGGCAGGGACTATCTTTTAAATTTTTATTACATTTTACTTATTGCTACCTGTGTGTGTGCATGTGTGTATTTGTGTGTGTGTGTGTGTCTGTATGTGTGTGTGTGTCTGCATGTGTGTGTGTGTGTGCATATGTGTGTGTGCATGTGTGTATTTGTGTGTGTGTGTCTGTATGTGTGTGTGTCTGCATGTGTGTCTGTATGTACACATGTGCATGCATGCCATGGCACTCAAGTGAAAGACGCAGAGCAAACTTCAAGACTTGGTTCTCTCCTCCCACCATGCAGGTCCTGGGTCTAACTCAGATGATCAGGTGTGGTGGCAAGTGCCCTAAGCCATCCCAAGGGCCCAGGCCATCTATGCTGTCCTCCATCTGTAAGCAAGGTAAAGGTTGAGGTTTCTGCTTTGGTTTGGTACTGTCATTGATTACCTGTGGCTATCTAATTTTTCTAAAACTGTTTGCTGAAAGGATGATCTGATCCTTTCCTCAATTACCTTTGACCCTTATCCTGAATAAGGATAAGTTCAGGGCTAGAGGGATGACTCAGTTAAGAACATGTACTGCTCTTATAGAGGACCTGAGTTCAATTCCCACCAACCCTGATGGGCAGCTCACAACCACCTATAATTCCAGCACTAGAGCATCACAATTCTGGTCTGGCCTCCGAGGGCAGGCACTGCTCTAGTGTGCATATACACACAATCAGACAGAGGTGCACAGGTACACACAGAATTGAAAAGAAAAGAACATTTCTTAAAATAAAATAAGCCCAGCCCTCCCTGGAGCACAAAGTGATACTATGTATAATTCTTTTAAATATGAAGGTATCTTCTGAGTTTAAATGAAAGATGAAAAGTGTAGCACCAAGTTGCTAAAACCTTGGGCTGCCAGACACTGGGGTCATAGGCAGGGAGAGGCGACTGAGGCCAACTTCAAGAAGTGATCATCTTCTTGCGGCGTCCGCAGCCTTAGAGACTGGTGGCCATGCCTGCCATTGCCATGCTGCATGTCCTTGTGCTGAGCTGGCTTACAGGGCGTGCTTTTCCTCCAGAGCCACTCTGGTCGTTCCTTCTCATTTTCTGTCCCCACACGCCAGCTGTCTGTCGCTCAGGACTCTGGCCTGGAACCTCTCACGACATGTTCTCCTGGGATAGTTGACAGAACCCACAGCTCAAGGACCTTGCTTGTACTGTGGCCCCTCAGTCTTGTGTGGGCACCATCTCCTCTTGCCCACATTTCGCCAGGCTAACTAACATCCCCGCTTCCTTCCAACCCGCGTTCTCAGCCAGCCACCTCCTACTCAAACGTAAAACATCAGATCATTCTCTACATTCCAGCATGTCTCCATTGCCCCTCATGATGAAGTTCAAATTTCTTACCACAGTGTTAGATCAGTTACTTACCGTGGGGCTCAACTCCCAGCAGGCAGCTCCACCCCAGCACTCCAGGCCTGCTCCGGCCAATTCCCACCCCACCTTTTACAATGCAGCCAGAGTGACCTTTTCATTCCCCTATTCTGTCTTCCCTCATCCATCTACTCCATCACCAGACCTTGGCTCACATATCCTGTCCTCCAGGCAGCCTTTCCAGACAGCTAGCCAAGACTCGGAACTCCTACCAAGCGTATACCAGGACCCTTCCTATTCTAATATTTGTTATGCATTCTTGTGAGTGCCAGACCTTTGAACAAGGTCACAGCGCAGGCGCCACCCAGCTGTCCTCTGTGTCCTTGAGCCAGTCGGTCATTGAAGAGGTGAGTCAGCTACGACCTTCTGGAAGTGCCGAGTGCCTCAGTGTCCTAGAACTGCTCCTTGCCAGCTCTATTCTGAGAGATGCTGAAACTACTCATGCCCCTTGGGACCAGAGACATGGTCAGTAAAACTCAAGCAGACTGGGAAGCTTTTCCGTGAATGAAATATGATTTTAATTTGCACAATATGTACATTTATAATAATAATTTCTCCATAGGACATGCAATAATAAGTTCCTAATGTTAACCTGGGGCAAAATATCTAAAACAAATTAAATTGGCTCTGTTCCTTGGAATTTTAGTATATTGCATTCTGAATTTTTAGCCAAAATTGTGCAGCATGTAGCTGATTAATATTCTAATTAAAATCTGAATGAGATCACATCAAGTTGTCAGTTGTCTCCAACATGTAATAAATAAATGCCTTCCCAACAAAAGGCATCAACACATATTGCATGGCCAGGCTGTCTCCTGTGGGACCCACATGACAGACCTATCAGGGGTCACGGGGATGAACGCTGATGCCTCCCATCTCTACCCCCCAACACTCTTTAACCACGGAATGGATGTGCCCTTGGCTTTGAAGAAGTCCTCCACACATATTATTGTTTTTACTCCAACCTGCAGGAACTGATGAACTCATGTTCTCAGAAGACATAATTTTTACCTTTACTCACAGGGGATTGGAGCAGACACAGCTACTCAGGCCAATCTGAAGGGTCCGTGATCATGGAGACCTGAGCCGACAAGCCACAGGTCTGATATCCAAGAGAACCCCACCAAAGGTGGCCATGATGGCTGACTGTGAGCCTCTCTGAGTGAGCAGATGTTCAAGGTCACACAGGAAGGCACAAACCACAGGTTCCAAATGTGCACACATGTGTGTCTATGTGTGTCTGTGTGTCTATGTGCATTCATGTGTGTCTGTATGCAGCTATGTGCATGCATGTCTCTGTGTGTGTGCATTGATGTGTATGTGTATGCAGCTATGTGCATGCATGTCTCTGTGTGTGTGTGCATTCATGTGTGTGTATGCAGCTATGTGCATGTGTGTCTGTGTGTGTGTGCATTCATGTGTGTGTGTGTGTGCAGCTATGTGCATGCATGTCTCTGTGTGTGCGCATTCATGTGTGTGTATGCAGCTATGTGCATGCGTGTCTCTATGTGTGTGTGCATTCATGTGTGTGTGTGTGCAGCTATGTGCATGCATGTCTCTGTGTGTGTGTATGCAGCTATGTGCATGCATGTCTCTGTGTGTGTGTGCATTCATGTGTGTGTGTATGCAGCTATGTGCGCATGTGCAGTGTCCATGGTGGCCAGAAGAGTGTTCATCCCTAGAGATGGAGTTACAGATGATTATTAGCTGCCTGAGTAAGTGTTGGGAACCAGGCTCAGGTCCTCTGCAAGGGAAGTCTATGCTCTTAGCTACTGAACCGTCTCTCCAACTCCATTCCCAGATTTCTCAAAATAAACTTGACCTGGGCAGTTTTCTGTTCTCTCACTTTCCAGCAACACCTAAGATAAAAGGGAGTCCTGGCCTAGGTCATGTGACTTCTCCTGACTGTTTAGGATTCCGTCTGTGTCCTGGGTCAGGGCAGAAAGTGTTGTGTGGGGAAGTGAGTCTGAAGAGAGAAGGGAAAGTGAGGTGGCAGACCAAGGTCCTCAGGAAGTGGGGCGAGAAGAAGGTCCCTTGGAGTGGGCAGGCGAGCGCTCAGGATGGCTGAGAGTGGAGGACTGGCATGGGCCTCCTGTTGGGGTGACTGGGGAAACTTGGGTGAGAAGGGGGCCAGATGTGGGGCTTGCACCCCCAAATTCAACATGTGCAACGTACACCTGCTGTGAACTTTACTAAGGACCATATCTTCAGGGCTAGGAAGCTGGTTCAGGGGTAATGCTTGTCACACAAGTGGGTTTGGATCCCCAGAGCCCGTGGGAACGCCGGACACAGCGGCCTGCATCTATAACCCCACTGTCTTACGTCGATGGAGGCAGAGCCAGGAGACTGAATCCAGAGAAGCTGGCATGTGGTTATTGGTCTACGGCAACACAATCCAAAGACGAGCTCAGCTGTTGAAAGTCTTGCTTTTGCAGGTAAGCCATGGGGTCTTTATAAAGGCAGGAGTACAGTGCTGCACATGTGCATATATGTACACGTGATATACACAGTGAAGTCCGAGGTCTGAGCAGAGGCGTTTGAGTCAGTGTTCCTTCATGCCGGGTGATATGATGGCACACCCACTGAAGAATGTGGGTGCCGTATGCTCACAACCAAGGCTGCAGTGAAGTTGTACGAGGCCATGTAGGCGAGGGATCCAAGAACCACCTCAGTCTCACTACACACTTGATTTTTAATTTTAAGATATTGCACCTTCAAAATTCTTTTACTGTTGCCCAAATATTTTACGACTCCCCTTTGCTATAAAAGACCCTGTCTGGAATCACAGCCCATGGCTGAAGAGCTTTGGTTAAATCTAGTTAACGGATAGAGAGGCTTTCAGGGACCAGGCTTGGGCTTGGTTCCGGACTCACCAACTCCGTCTTCAGTACCCATTTCATCTTCCTAAGCCTGTCTGCTCTGCGTTTACATAGGCTTGCACCCATGTACATTAACACACGTGCATGCATGCCTGTGTGCACACGCATGCATAAACGAGGCTGAGATGTGACTTTCACTGTGTCCAGGGCTCCAGAAGGAACAAGCAGATTATACAAAAGGCAAACATGCTCACAGCTGTGTAGGAAGGAAGAAACACACCATAGGGACCAGAGGGTGACAGGTATGGGTGTGTGTGTGAGGGGAGGGGGGAGAAGAGGTCAGAGGTCAAAAGTCAACCTCAGCTATATTCCTCAGACATCATTCACATTTATTTATTTATTTATTTATTTATTTATTTATTTATTTATTTATATTGTTTTTATTTTTTTGAGAGTCACTCACCAGGAGCTGGGACTTGCCAATTAGACTAGACTGGCTGCCCATCAAACCTCTGGGATCTTCCTGTCTCCAGGAATTACAAATATGCACCAGTTTGGGGTCATTGTTGTTGTTTTAATTTTATCAGAATTTTGTTTATTGTATGCGTGTGCACGTGTGCCCCTGTGTGCACATGTGTCACCTGGTGGAGGTCAGAGGTCAACTTAGGGTGGCTGCTTCTCTTCTGTCATCATTTAGGTCCCAGGAATCAAACTCAGGTCTCCAGGCTTGTCAGCAGGCGCCTTTCACACGCAGCCATCTCACAGGCCCTGGTTTTGTTGGTTTTCACACAGGCCCTAGGGATCCAACTCTGTTCCGTGCTCTCAGGGCAGACACTTTGCCGGCTGGCCCGTCTTCCTGCCGGCGTAGACCAAATGCTGCCAAGACCCTGAGCAGCACAGGCGTGACAGTCTGTGGGGTCTGTGGGTGGAAGCAGCAGGTGCAACCACAGCGAGTTGGCTGCGGAAGCTTCACATTTCGGCACTGAGGCCTGTTCAATTATTGATAAGCATCGCATGGGCTTCTGCTTGCAAAGAACTCTTTCCTCCCAGGAAAATTAAATTTATTGGACAGCAATAGCTTCCTTTTCCCTGTGTCTTATTAAACAAGGATGGTGCTACTACCAAGCAATGTCTCTGCTCACTCACTTGTTCATTCAACAAACATTTAGTGAACCCTTATTGTGCGGCAGACACGGGGATACCACAGGAACGTGGCAGGTGGGGCCTTTGCTCTCCTGTTCTTTTTGCTTCGTGTGTGTTTGTGTGTGTATACATGTTTACATGTGTGTGTGCATGTATGCAAATGTGTGTAGAGAACACAGGTTGATGCTGGTGTCTTCCGCAATTAGTCTCCACCCAATATATTGAGGCAGGGTCTCTCGGGTGAACCCAGAGTTCATCGGCTTCAATACTCTCACTAGCCAGCTCTCTCTGGGGATCCTGTCTCGTGCACACTGAGATTGCAGGTGTGCTTTCCAGTGCCCCTTCGGCACTCGCGCTGGTCCTGGGGATGCAAACGCCAACGTTTTCCCGGCTGAGCCGTCTCCTCAGAGCCGAGTCTCCTCTTCTCACTACAGAGATTGACGCTGACCAAATGACACAGAGAACAGTTGAGAGAGGAAGAGACAACAGCTGCATGGGGTGGAGCTTCAGGGATGACATCCTCATTCAGGGATGAGGAGGCACCTGAGACAGGACCAGATCCCCAAAAATGTAGGACACCCCAGACTCGGAAATTCCCTATAGGAGACCAGAAAGTGATGGCTGCGTGCCTGCTCTGTGTGGACCGCAAGGCTGGAACAGCCCTACCCACCCTCAGCAGCTCCCCTGGTTCACTTCCAGGGAGCGGTGGCATGTCGCTGGGTTCTTTCTCCTTGTTTTGTATATGTGTGTGTTCATATGTATGGGGTTCACATGGGGCAAGATACACATGCATGTGATGGCAGCTGATTGTCACATGTGCACGCACATGTGACAATCAAAAGTCAGCCTCAAGGATCATTACTCAGACACTGTCCACCTTGATTATTATTTGAGACAGGATCTCTCGCTGGCCTGGAGCTAACACATTTGCTAGCCTGACTGGCCAGCAAGCACCATGGAACTGGCTCCACCCGCTCAGTGCTGGGTTTACAAGCATGTGTCACTATGCCTGGCTTTTTATGAGGGTTCTGGGTCTTGAACCCAGGACCTCACGCCCTAGTTCTTGCTCCCCAGGTTTTATAGATTAGAAACCAAGGCCCCAAGACTTTCAGGAGTATGTTCACATCTTGTGGTTAGTAAGCAGTAAATCGGGGCGTCAAACCTGGGCCCAGAGTCCTGAGGAGCTTGTAGCTGCAATGTAATTCAGTGGGAGAGTGCTTGCCTAGCAATTGTGAAGACCTGGGTTCAATTCCCAGCACAGAAAAAGAAAACCCAGACAGAAGGGATGCTTGGGAGATGCCTCTCCAGCAATGGGAGAAGCCTCTCTGAACCCCCCTCACCCCCACATACACACCTGCCCGAACCCCCAGGGCCAGTGGGCAGAGGCCATCCTGACATCCCAAGCCCCAGATGGCAGGAGAATCAACTTCCACAAGATGCCCTCTGACCTCTGCACATTCTCTGTGGCATGAGAACGCACACGTGTAATAAATGAAAATGTAACGCAGTCTTTTAAAAAGAAACCACACCCCAAAGGCTCCTCCAGCAGAGCTCAGCCCACCCCGTGTGTTCCCAGCTCTGCCAGGCACAGCCAGGGAGAGGGCAGTGTCCCTTTACTGGTGGCTGTCTGTGAAGTCTCCAACTTGGCTCTGTCTGACCTCCCTTGCTGAGGCCTGTGCACGCTCCGTCACCGCTGGTAGGACTCTCAATCTCCCATAAAAAGAAAAAGTGACCTATTTTAAAATTCCTCCAGGGAAAGAGTCAGTGTGTTGCCTTGGCAACCGATTTGGGCTCTTACAGGGGTCCTGCTTAGTTCTTCCTTCAGTCTAACCTACTTCCGCCCTGATGTCATTAAGGGCTCTTGTGCCAGGCTGTGGGGAGGCAGCCGGAAAGCCTCCTCACAGCCACACCCTCCGGTCAGGGCTTCCCACCTGGAGACAGAGCTAGGGAAACAGCAGGGTGGGAAGATGGGTGCCGGAGATGGAAGTCCTCTCTCTCCCAGAAATGGGGGTGCTGGGTGGCTGAGCAATCCCTGGGCTTGCTAATTTGTACTGTTCCTGACAGCTGCATCTCTGCAGACGCCATTCCCTTTCATCCCTCAGACTGACCACCCCGAGTCTCTAACCACCAGCTTGACAGGTCTGCCCCCCCTTCAGAAGTCCCCCTCAGCACTCACCTCAGCTTCCCTACACCTTATACCAAAGGCCTCTAATGGAGGCTCCGGGTCAGCTGCGGATAGTGGAATTCAAGCCTCTGGGGTGTTCCCAGACTCTTCTCCTTCTCCAGGAGATTGAACACATGTCCACCCACAGTGTCCCGTCTGCCCCATGGAGATACCATGCCTGATACCAGTGGGTACTGAGATGTTAAGGGGCCCACCACAAAGTGAGGTTCTTCTAGCCTGGCACTATCTCACGGCACCATCTCATAATCACGCAGATCTTCCGTAGACATGACTTCAGTGGAAACAACTTCCCAGGGCTATTTCCCTGGTGAAGGCAGAAGCACCGGCGACTGGCTTAGACACAGTAAAGAGGAGAAAGGAAATGCATGGGTTATTGAACTGGAAAGGCTCCCCCTTGAAATGTCACTTTTCTGTTAGCGCCACTACCTGCAGCCCTTCCTACACGGGCCAGAGACAGCACCAAGGTCTGTTCTGCCGGGCAGCTGTAAACTCCAACAGGAAGAGGGCATCACCCTCCCGGGCCAGGTCTCCTGGAATCAGCCTAGGAGCATGCTCAGATCCCCGGCCAAGCTCGCGCCTTGTGACGGCTCCCTTAAGCCAAGTGGTAGAGCAATCCCTCGGGACACTGTGACCCGCACTGCAGGAGAGGTGCCACCCTCAGTCTGCCACTAAGAGACATGCCTGTGGGTGGGTCTGTGAGGGGAAGGCCCTCCTCCAGGGTGAGTGACATCTTCCTGTGGTGACCCGGATTTAGACCGGTGTGGGGAAAAGCAGTGGTGTTTTGCCTGCTTGCTTCCCGCCTTGCTGGGCAGTGCATCCACCTTGGAACTTCAGACACTTCACGACATCAGACTACAGTTTCTTCTGCCTTCTGGCAGGGACTGAAGACCAGCAGCTCCCAGGAAAAGCTCAGCAAGCCCTCAGCACCAGGCTGGGGCTTCTGAGGTATCTCATCTCACCAGCAAAGCAAGCTACCAGGCCCCCAGCCTCTCCGGTGCACAGCCAGCCATTGATAGTGGACTGAGCTGATGAGAAATGGTGTCCACACGCACATCCTTTCTAGTCGTCTATTCCTTCAATCCAAAGAGCAGGACACAGACCAAAGGACTCCCCTTGAAATGCGTCTCCGAAGGACTAGGCAGGGCCAGCGGAGAACACACACTCAACACAAAAGTAAGTCAACTCAAACAGGCACTGATCCTAAACCTACACAAAGGAGTGAGTGGTGATCTGCTTTCTCCAGAGACCCTTGTCTGTCTTCTTCCCCGAGACGTTTCTCATCAGTGCTCACTGCCAGATGGACTTTGCGGCTGTCAAAACACACTCTTTAATGACAGGTCTGTATTTTAAATAACAAGTAAGGGCTGGTGCCTCTCACTCCACCTTCACGAGGGGACCTGGATGAGCCAGCGGATGGGGAGGGGTTTCCAAGCTGCTTGTGGGCTCTGGGACCTGACAGCTGCAAGTTTGGGGAGAGAATAAAACAAAGCTTACTTGGCTCATGGAGGCTGCACAGGGTCTCTTAGAAGGTTAACTCCACCCTAGGCTGACAGACAGGAGTTTGTATGCTTGATAAGTGGGCTTCTGGAAGGTTCTAATAAGCACTCTGTCCCAGCAGACCTGGCACTGATAACTGGCAGTGGCAGAGATGGTAATGTTCAGACCCAAGAGCAGCTGGGCAAAGCCCTGTCACCTCCTGGTAGAGTTCCCGCCTCCCTGGACCAGGCCTGTCCCTTCCTCACACCCCTCCCCCAATGAAACAAGGTGACCAAAACTTACCTTCTGGTCTTAACTTCTAAGAAGCAGCCAGGCTTGGAGCTACAGGCCTGTAGGTCCGCTACTCAGGGGCTGGGGCAAGAGGATCACAAGTTCAAGACCAGCCCAGGCCACAGACTGAGTCAACGCCAACAAGGCAACTAATGAGACACTGCTTCAAGATAAGATATAAAAACATGGAGGTGTGGCTCAGCGGTGAAAACGTGGAGGTGTGGCTCAGCGGTGAAAACGTGGAGGTGTGGCTCAGTGGTGAAAACGTGGAGGTGTGGCTCAGTGGTGAAAACGTGGAGGTGTGGCTCAGTGGTGAAAACGTGGAGGTGTGGCTCAGTGGTGAAAACGTGGAGGTGTGGCTCAGTGGTGAAAACGTGGAGGTGTGGCTCAGCGGTGAAGTGTTCACCTAGCAAGCATGGGGACCTAAAATCAATCCTGATGATATGAAGGAAAGGAGAGAAAGAGGAAGGAGGAGGAAGAGGAGGGGAAAGGAGGGAAGAGCAGAAAATGAATCCCCTCCTCACACACCTTCCGGGTCTTCAGACGCGGCACTGTATGAAGGACGGTGAAGGGCAGAGGAGAAAGCCTCAGAGGCACGGATTGTTTGCAGAACGCTTGTGTGAGCGGAGCGCTTCTCACTGCAGTGCTGGGGATAGAACTGGGGCCTTGGGCACGTGAGGCCGCCGACCACTGAGCTACAGCTCCAGGAACACCTGTGCTTTCCCATCCATAAACTAGAGTTAAATCGGTTCAGAGCCACAAGCAGGAACAACAGATAGATGGGTTTGAGTTGGGCAGCCAGCCACTGTGGCCTTTCCCCTGGGCCCTCCTGGAACAGGACAGAGGGATGGAGAGCAGTATCACCAGGTGCTCTGCTGGGGGGGTCCGGGTGCCCCGGGGGGGTCGGTGCCAGGAAAGGAAGGGTCCGGGCAGCTGCCAAGGACAGAAACTGCTGGCTCCGCCCTTTGCAGATGGAAGGGCTTTTGTTTGCTGTTTTGTTTTTTCCGACATGGGTCCAGAAAAGGCCAAGCAGGATTTGTAACATCTCCTTTTCTCGATTACTGCCAACGCCCTTCTGTGGCCCATAAAGGGCATTTCACTCCTTTTGTGCAGACGGGGACTTTGGACATAACCTTAGCAAATGGGACCGCTGAGGGGACCTCAGTGGGCTGCCCACACCTCCCCTCAGCTTCCAGACAGTCCCCTCCTCTTGGGCACATCAGCTGTCAGGCAGTGATCTGAGGAGAAAAGGCTTGGGGAGGAAGGGAGGGAGAGACAGACACAGGGAGATTTGTATGTGTGATGGAAAGTAGGCAGGAGGGAGACCAAACCCTGAGAGCCCATCTCCCCCAGCCTGGAGCATCCATCCCTGTGTGCACACACAACCAAAGCTCCCTTTGATCGGGGCCCCCATGCTGGGCCTTGTTCGTGAGATTTTTAAATTCTCTTTCATTTTATCAAGCAGCTTCCCCTTCCTACCTCCATCCCTGAATCAGGTCTGAGAACTCCTAGGTCCTTCTTCTCACTGATTTGTCTTTATGACCTTTGTAGTAGATGCAGAAATACATGGACAGGACAAGAAAGGAGGAAAGGAGGGGAGGAAAGACAGAAGGAGGAAAGGAAGGAAGGAGGGGAGGGAGGGAGGGAAGGAGGGGAGGGAGGGGGGAAGGAGGGAGGGAAGGAAGGAAGGAGGGAGGGAAGGAAGGAAGGAGGGAGGGAAGGAAGGAAGGAGGAAGGAGGGAAGGAAGGAAGGAAAGAGGGAAGGAAGGAAGGAAGAAGGAAGAAGGAAGGAGGGAGGGAAGGAAGGAAGGAAGGAGGGAAGGAAGGAGGGAGGAGGAAGGAAGGAAGGAGGGAAGGAAGGAGGGAGGGAGGAAGGAAGGAAGGAAGGAAGGAAGGAAGGAAGGAAGGAAGGAAGGAAAGACAGAAGGAAGGAAGGCCAGTTGGAGTCTGAGCAGGCCTCCTGGGGAAGGGAGCGTATGTGGGAAAAGTCTTGGGTGGAGCTACATTTCACAGAAAAATGAAGAAATGAAGTGACAGCCAATTGGTGCCCAAGAAAGGAATTCCAGATAGTAAGATATAGTCCCTGGCTTGTAGGGATGATGAACAAGTAAGGCCCCCTCAAGAGCCCTGGGTGGGGGGGGGGCTCTGTTGACCCCATGCCCAGATGCATTTGCTCTCAGTTGGAAATAGTTCTATGTGAGCTCAGTCATTCATCCTTTCTGGGAACCCTTAGCACGCGCTCTAGACTCTGCCCCAGAAGCCAGGAAGGCATGAGTCCCCTCCCTTCCCTCTCCCAGACTTGGTTTCGCATTAAACACTGTGTCTTCCGGCAGCTGCCTCGGCACATCCCCAACTGTTGACATCAAGGATGTGTGTGTTTGTGCTGTAGTCCAGCCCTGTGGGAGGAGTCTATTTGCATTTTAGGGTGCTGAGTGGGTGGGACTTTTCCTGCTGCTACAAAAATGGAAACTGAGGCACCAGTGGGAAGACTGTGCTGGATGTGAGAGAAGACTTCTCCCAACAGGAGCAAATGCTCTTCCCATCTCAAAGCTGAGTGAGAAGGGCCCAAGAGTCGGTGGTTAAGATCCGAGTTTCCAAGCCAGGTGCGGTGGTGTCGCCTGTGGTTCCCGTACCTGAGCCTGAGGCCAGAGGACAGTGAGTTCAAGCCCTGCCAGAACTACATAGTGAGACACTGTGGGATTCCCATAAGACATGTAACATGGGTTCTAGACGCTTCCACCACGGGCATGTCTTGTGTCCTGAGCAGGGACTGTGCCTAGCAAGGAAGCACCTGCCCGAGGAGAGCTCAGCACAGCCTGTGTTTCCAGCGAGGAGCTGGCCACACAGCAAGGGTTTCCTCCCTGACTGGATGAGGATCCACCCAAACACCTGTCTTCACAGAGAGGTCCTTTACTAATAGGGGAAGAAAAGTTAAAGAGGCTGCTTTCTGACTCAGGCAGAAAAACAGCAGCAAATGACGTTGCAGATGTAATTTTTAAGAAGAGAGAAAGGGGAACTCTGTGTTAGAATGAGCTAGGATGCGGTGGTATATTTTGATTGGGCACATTAACTAGGTGAATCAAAGGAGGCTTTTGATTGCTGGACTTCCATACTTCAATAGCTGGACCTTGGTAGTCAGCCTCAGGAGGAGGAAGTGGCCAAATAAGGAATAGACCTTGGTGGCTAGCTTTAGGAAATGTAATCTAATGGTTTTTAGTAAGGCAGAGGGAGTCGGGGAGAAGGGCAAGGCCTGCCAGAGCCATGCTTGCCAGGCTGGGGCTGGCTAGAGTCCCTTCACCTACCAGATGGAGAAACCGGTGATGTGAGTCCTAAGAAGGTCAAGAGGACACAGCCAGAAGTTGTTACACTTGACATGTCTTTCCTGAATGTCACCCCACTAGGCTGCTCACCGGGCAAAAAGGGTTGTGGGAAAGAATTCAAAAGGCGGAATGGAGGTGGAAGATGTCAGCACCCACGGGGACCTTCAAAGGACCTAGACATGGACCCTGTAAGGAAGTTTAACCCACAAACTCACGCCACAGAGTATGAACAAGGATCCAGTTCTCACTACAGACACCCAAGAGGTCCTCTGTCTCCTCCTTCTTCCAGGGACAGCATCCTAGAGGAAGAACCCTGACGATGGGGTAGGGTGCTCCCAGATTGCCTGGGCGAGGGTGACGTGTGAGGTGTAAATGTGATTTCAACTGAGGGGCGGAGTTCTCAGTTCCTGTGGGTATCCCTCCCCTCAGCCCTCAGATGACCTTTTTGGTACACAGAGCCCCTGCATCTCTTTGTCTGAAGGCTTCCCCTGGCCATGGGAGCACTAGATACCTCCAAGGATGGGCTGGGGAATGAATACTCGGCAAACAGCCTTTCTCCACTGACATATGGGTGTTGGTGTACAGATTCCCCAGCTCCTGCATTTGGTTAGAATAAGTTCAGTCTCTTGCTTTACATCACAGTATATTGTTATTTCATAAGTTTACACCTAGAATGTTTTATCTTAATATAGCTGCTGGTGGTGTGTTTTTTGTTTGTTTGTTTGTTTGTTTGTTTTTTTCTTTGGCTCTTTTGGGGAACCCACCACCCAGCTCCCAAATAATAACACAGGGAGGCTAATTATTACAAATGCCCAGCCTTAGCTTGGCTTATTTCTAGCCATCTTTTCTTAACTTAAATTATCCTGTTTATTTTTGTCTCTGGGCTTTTATCTTTCTCTATTTCTGTACACCTTTCTTTCTTACTCCATTGCTGGTTGTGTAGCTGGGTAGCTGGCCCCTGATGTCTCCTCTCCTTCTCCTTTTCTTGCTCCCTGATCTCCTCCTAGATTTCTTCTCCCATTTGTTCTCTCTGTTTGCCAGCCCCACCTATCCTTTCTTCTGCCTTGCTACTGGCCATTCAGCTCTTTATTAGACTATCAGGTGTTTTAGACAGGCAAACTAACACAGCTTCACAGAGTTAAACAAATGCAACATAAAAGGATGCAACACATCTTTGCATCATTAAACAAATATTCTACAGCATAAGTGAATATAACACACCTTAAACTAATATTCTACAACATATATCAGCAGATTTTTAAAAAAGATTTATTTATTTATTGTGTATACAATATTCTGCCTCCGAGTATGCCTGCATGCCAAAGGAGGGCACCAGACCTCATTATAGATGGCTGTGAGCCACCATGTGGTTGTGGGAATTGAAATTGGGACCTCTGGAAGAGCAGCCAGTGCTCTTAACCTCTGAGCCATCTCTCCAGCTCCTAATAACAATAGATATTTCTAACTGTTTGAGTAAAATTCAGGAGCAACTTCACTGCAGAATTCTGGCCCAGGTCACTCAAGGTAGTGAAGGTCTCGTCAGACTATGATCAACCAAAGGCTTGACTAGGACTGAGAAGTCTGTTTTCAAGATGGAGTGCTCACTCGTTTGGTGTTTGCAAGAAGCCCCTGTTCACCCCTGCTGTGGGAAGTCGTTCTGTGTGCTGTGAATATGTGATGCTCTGATTCGTTGATAAATAAAACACTGATTGGCCAGTAGCCAGGCAGGAAGTATAGGTGGGGTAAGCAGATGAGGAGAATTCTGGGAAGAGGAAGAGCAGAGTCAGGAGTCGCCAGCCAGACACAAAGGAAGCAAGATGACAAGGCAGAACTGAGAAAAGGTACGTGGCTAGACATAGATAAGAATTATGGGTTAATTTAAGTGTAAGAGCTAGTCAGTAATAGGCCTGAGCTAATGGCTAAGCAGTTATAATTAATATAAGCTTCTGAGTGATTCTTTTATAAGTGGGCCACAGGACTGCAGGGGCTTGGTGGGACCCGAGAAACACCTGACTACACATCCCCACGTGGGCCTTTTCTAGGACTCTGTAAGTATTCTCATTAGCTGTGAGCTTTTATCTTTCTCATTTCTGTATACCTTTCTGAGCAGATAATCCAAGAGAAGGAGAGGTCAACGAGGGAAAGGGGAGCTTATTATGACCGACCTTCCGAAGTCAAATGCTCTGTCGATGATCTACTGATGCAAAACAAAGTATCCAAGACACGACAGCAAGGCCTGACGTCCTGCCCCAGACCACTCCAGCCAACTCACCACATACAGCCCAGTCTGGTGTGGACCCAATAAAGCAGCCACCACACCACACTGCCTCTCACCAGTTTTCAGCCCCAGGAGCCGTCTCCAGCTGACAGTTAGCTTGACCCAGTGCAGACCTGGCAAGGCAGCCCCTCCCACCCTGACCCACCTCCACTCCTTCCAGTTTCTCCCAAGCCACACAACCATTCACCCCAGGCTCTTGCCCAATGGCTGAGAACACATAGTGAAAGACACAATTGTCAGCCTAACTCCAGATGCTCAAAGAGACAATACGCCCCCATCCTAATCAACAATCCCACAATAATGGTCTGCTAAGGAAAACAACCTAGATGAAATTCAAGATGCAGAATTCAAAAGAACAATTATACCTAGTTAAAAGTGTTCAAAGAATTCAAAGAAGGTACAGAGAAACACTTGAATGAGCTGAAAAAGGACAGGATAGCCTGAATGGAGCTCAAGAAAACACAGACAAACTGATGAATGAAATAGGGAAGTCAGTTCATGATGTGAAAACAGCCTGAGAAGCGACAGGAGCAGTGGAGAGAACCCCATATGAAATAAGCTAGAAATGAGAAAGCTGACTGATAAACCCTTGTCAACAGAGGGCCACATGGAAGAGGTAATATCAGGGTTTGGAGATGAGGCAGAGAAACGTACCATTCACTCCAAGAAAATGGTAACTCTTTTAAATGTATGACTGGAACATGCAGAATCTTTGGGGCATTGTAGAAAAACCAATTTAAAAAAGGAAGGAAGGAAGGAAGGAAGGAAGGAAGGAAGAAAGGAAGAAAGGAAGAAAGGAAGGAAGAAAGAAAAGAACCCAGGTGGTGGTGGTGCACGCCTTTAATCCCAGCAGTGGAGAGGCAGAGGCAAGAAGATCTCTGTAAGTTTGAGACTAGCCTAGTCTATAGAGCAAGTTCCAGGACAGCCAGAGGTACACAGAGAAACCCTGTCAAAAAACAAAACAACCAAACAAACATATGAAAAAGAAAGAAAAGATAAACCTATAAATTATGGGCACAGAGGATAGAGAAGAATCCCTGCTCAAAGGCATAGGAGATATTTTCAAAAAAACCATGGAAGGGAATTTACCAAATCTTGATAAAGAGATGCTCATATAGGTACAGGGGCCCCAGAATAACAGACAAGCAAAGAAACCCCCATGACATATCATAGTCGAAATAGTAAGAACACTAAAGAAAAGATATTGAGAGCTGCAAGAGAGAAGGTCCATGTCACAGAGGAAGGTCCATGTCACAGAGGAAGGGTCATGTCACAGAGGAAGGGTCATGTCACAGAGGAAGGGTCATGTCACAGAGGAAGGGTCATATCACAGAGGAAGGTCCATGTCACAGAGGAAGGTCCATGTCACAGAGGAAGGTCATGTCACAGAGGAAGGTCCATGTCACAGAGGAAGGTCATGTCACAGAGGAAGGTCCATGTCACAGAGGAAGGCAGGCCCGTTAGAATAACAGCCAATTACTTGGTAGAAAATCCAAAGCCAGAAGAGCAGAGAAAGATGCATCTCAAGTTCTAAAGGTCAGAACTTGGCCTCAGCCAAGACTCAAACACCACCAATTTCTCACCCTATCATGGGGAGAACTGCCCTGTGAACAAACTGTACAGATGAAATTCAAAAACAAAATTAAATTCTTAAAAAATCTTCATAGCTGTAGGAAGACAAAGGACTCCTGGGAGTTAGCCAAGTCACTTGAAACAGGGAGACATCTTCCTACATTCTTCAAAAGTCACTTTCGGTAGGCGGGTACCGAATGAGTCTTGACCTCCAAGCACCCAAAAGATGGTCAGGAGAAATGAGGGCTTTCCTCCAGTGCCCACAATCTTGGGTCTACCAGGGGCTGGCAGGTGGAGCTGAAATCCAAATTAGTTACTCAGACATCTCCAACTCAAAAGCTGGGCCACAGACCCACTCATCAGCATGCAAGAGCAGCGCGATCCCCATGGTACGAGAGAAGGGCCCGGAATAATGAGGACAGTCGATAAAAGGGATGCCACAGAGGAGGATCTTAATTGCATCTTAATTGAGTCACATACTTTCTCCTTCACGCAGATTCCATCCTTAAAGTCAAAAAGACAGTGGTGTCTCTACTGGGGCACTTTCTGTGCCCATGACTGGTCTGCAAGGTCACCACTCTGTATAGTCTATGAAAACATATGTATCAGTTAACTGGTATTGCAACAATGCTCTATGACAAAACACCCCAAATCCTAATAATAAGTCATTGTTATTCATGCATCTGCAGGTCAGCTGGGAGACAGCCGACCATGCTGGGCCTGCCTTGGTACACACTGAATCTGGGCTCATATTTGCTCCAAGGTTACTTATTCCAGGGGTCATGCTAAGGAGGATGCAGCTATCAGAAAGGAGAGGTCATTAGTCACTTATCATGTTGCTGTGACAAAATTCCTTAAGGAAGGAAGGGTCTATTTTGGCTCACAGTTTGAGGGTGCAGTTGTTCATCGAGGCAGGAAAGGCATGGTGGGCAGAGCATGAGACAGATGGTCACTTTGTACCCATCGTCAATAAGCACAGAGCAATGGATGTTCTCTGCTTGCTTTCTCTTTTTATTCAGTCTTGAACCCCAGACTGTAGGATGGTGCTGCCCACACAGTGATCTTCCTCCCTCAGTTGGAACTTTCTAGAAACACTCTCACAGCCACACCCAGAAGTGTATTTTGGTATTGATTCTAAATCCAGTCAAGTTGACCAAATTAACCATCACAAGTTCACACCTCACCAAGTTCACACTCAAATACATAAAGTCACAACTTTCCACCCCTGGTCCATAAAGTCTCATTCTCACCATATAATACAGAACACAGTGTGTTGTTATTAGGTTATTGAGAATCCTAACCCTGAACAAAAATCCAAAGTCTCTCCTGAGACTCAAGGCAATTACTTTGCTGTGAGTCTATTAAATAAA
Organism: Peromyscus leucopus; assembly: GCF_004664715.2. Classification (NCBI taxonomy): domain Eukaryota; kingdom Metazoa; phylum Chordata; class Mammalia; order Rodentia; family Cricetidae; genus Peromyscus; species Peromyscus leucopus. Next base: position 109,212,981 of record NC_051069.1, on the reverse strand, counting down.
AAAATTTAAAGTTACATTATTTCCAATCCAAAATGGCATATAATAAATGCTTCATTCCAAAAAGGACAAAATGGACCTTGGCTAAGAAAACCAAAGCAAAGTAAGACTGAAGCCCCATGGGGCCAGCAGAGCTCAGCAGCTCCACGTTCAGCATGCAGGGCCTGTGAGGGAATAATGTCCATCCATGTCCAACAGCCCTGGGCAGCCCTGCCTCTCCAGCTCTGCCATCAGTAACACATGAGCCTCTCTTTCACATCCATTTCTCCCTGCTTCTTCACTGTATACCCACCATGACCAGCTACCTCACACTCCTAATGCCATGCATTTCCTGCCTAGAATTTCCAATGCCTCTCCTGCCGTGAGCCAAAATGAAACCCTTTTTCCTAATTTTACCCTTGTTGGGTATTTTGCCATATCAGTAAGAAAAGTAACTAAGACAGAAAGTTGGTTCAAAGGAGCAGGGCCATTGGTGTGACATTCCGGAGGAGTGGAGTCATTGGTGTGACATTCCAGAGGAGCAGGGCCATTGGTGTGACATTCCAGAGGAGCGGAGTCATTGGTGTGACATTCCAGAGGAGCAGAGCCATTGGTGTGACATTCCAGAGGAGCGGAGTCATTGGTGTGACATTCCAGAGGAGCGGAGTCATTGGTGTGACATTCCAGAGGAGCAGGGCCATTGGTGTGACATTCCAGAGGAGCAGGGCCATTGGTGTGACATTCCAGAGGAGCAGAGTCATTGGTGTGACATTCCAGAGGAGCAGAGTCATTGGTGTGACATTCTGGAGGAGCAGAGTCATTGGTGTGACATTCTGGAGATTGGTGTGACATTCCAGAGGAGTGGAGTCATTGGTGTGACATTCCAGAGGAGTGGAGTCATTGGTGTGACATTCCAGAGGAGCAGGGTCATTGGTGTGACATTCTGGAGGAGCAGGGCCATTGGTGTGACATTCTGGAGGAGCAGGGCCATTGGTGTGACATTCCAGAGGAGCAGAGTCATTGGTGTGACATTCCAGAGGAGCAGAGCCATTGGTGTGACATTCCAGAGGAGCAGAGTCATTGGTGTGACATTCCAGAGGAGCAGAGTCATTGGTGTGACATTCCGGAGGAGTGGAGTCATTGGTGTGACATTCCGGAGGAGTGGAGTCATTGGTGTGACATTCCAGAGGAGCAGAGTCATTGGTGTGACATTCCAGAGGAGCAGAGCCATTGGTGTGACATTCCAGAGGAGCAGAGTCATTGGTGTGACATTCTGGAGGAGCAGGGCCATTGGTGTGACAATCCCAACCACGCAGTTTTTAGGCCTTTGGTTTTCAGGAGGACTGTGCAAGAGTTCGGAATTTTGGACTTTAAAAGTCCTTAAATCCTATAAGATGAGTTCAATGAGCGAATGTGGTAGGACTTTGGAAGACCAGACAATATGGACAGTGGAGGCCCAGTTGGTGAGGGTGCAAAGGGGAGCAAGGACTGTATCGGGCACCAGGCTAGAGGCCATTCACATTACATCCCCACAGCAAATTTGGCTGCATTCTGCCCTTGTCCTGAGAACTTGCTTGAGGCTGAAATTAAAAGTAACAACTTAATTGTTTCGACAGAGGGAATTTAAAGACAACATAGCATTTGAGCTGTGGCGTGCTACTGCTCACCGCTCTTATCCAGGTTTCTGTGACAGAGACAAGTGACACAGAAAGGCATGAAATGCGTGGTTTGAGGAGGTAAAAAGACATCGGGAAGGTTGAAGTTCCAGACAGGGAGGGTTTGAAGGAAGGCACCATTGTCAAATATCAGCACCATCACAGGGAAGCTTTGCCCTGTGCTTTGAGTCTTGTTCAAAAACCTACAACATGAGCTGAGGAAGTGACTCATCAGTGGGGTATAGACCTGTTCAATCATGTACTAGTTAGGGTTGTTTGCTTGGTTGGTTGGTTTAGTTTGTTTGTTTTTTTCAACTTGACACAGATGGAGTCATCTGGGAAGAAGGATCCACGGTTGAGGAATTTCCTCTATCAGACTGGTCTGAGGACAAATCTGTAGGACATTTTCCTAATTAATGATTGATGTGGGAGGGCATAGCCCACCGTGGGAAGTGTTGTCCCTGGGAAGGTGGTCCTGGGTTGTAAAAGAAAGCAAACTGATCAAGCCATGGGGAGCAAGGCAGTTATCAGCACTCCTCCATGGCCTCTGCATCAGCTCCTGCCCTGAGTTCTTCCCTTGGCTTCCTCTGACATTGGACTGAAATCTGTAAGAGAATAAACCACTTTCTCTACAAGTTGTATTGCGTCCATGCTTTATCACAGCAATAGAAAACAAATTAATATGGACTCCTAGAGCCCACATAAGGTCGGATGTGGTGACACGGGCTTGAAATCCCAGCACTGGAGAGACAGAAACAGATGTATGCGGCTCACTGACCGGCCAGCCTAGCCTGCTTGGTGAGTCCAAGGCCAGTAAGCAAGAGATGCCATCTCAGAACTGTAGATGCTGTCCTCTCACCCCTACACACATGTACACACATGTGAACACACACACACACACATGTGAACACACACACACCTAGACCACACTACGGCACGTGCTCGGCATACTGTTTGGCCATTGCATAAGATGAGGAAGCTTTCAGTGTACTGCTAGGAGAGTGTGAGCACCAGAGGGAAGGAGGCTCCTGGCATTTGCGGACTTTAAAGGAATTTATCATCATATGAGTGAGTATATGGGCAAGCGCATTTCTGGAGAGATACGCACAGACCTGAAGACCACGGCAGCTCCTGAGCCTGGAGATCCGGGACCACCTCCCGGTTCACCAGTCAACCAGCTTGACTGTGACCCGGAGCTGCTTTTGTTAAAGGAAAAGACAGGAAACAGCATTGAACAAACAGAAACACTTGTGAAGAGCCCCGTGTGCCTCATGTGTGGACGAAGAGCAGCCTATCAGGACACACCCAAATCTGCATCTCTAGGCCGGCAGTGGTCCAGTCAGCAGAGGCAAGGTGGTTCCAAGTTTAAGACCTGCCTGGGTCAATGAGAGATCAAGATCCACGTGGATAACAGAGAGAGTGTCTCTATATAAAAAGTCGGGTTGTTCTGTTTTGTTTTTAACGCTCTTGATGTCACAGGCATGGAGCAGAGGGCAGAGGACGCCTGCTGAGAGTTCCAGGTTCCTGCATCCAACAACAAAGAATTGGTAGAGATAGACATAGTCTATTGAGAGACTGGACGTGTGCCAGAGAGCTGGGGGAGGTTAGAAGGTCAAAAGCTTGCCTAGGTCGGGTTCTCTGTGCCCACCTTCCCTCCCACATTTGGAGATTGCTAGAGTTTCTCCTACGTGCTCTGTCCCGACATCCAGCCCTGGGGGTGGGGTTTCTGGCCTTCCTGCCAACTGACTTCTTTCACATGTTAATCTTCATGTCTCCCTCTTCAGGCTAACTCTCTGACCACACTGTGTGCTCTGAAATGTCTCACAACAGCCCCCAACTGTGGGAACCTCCACTAAGAAAGAGTCGGGAGCTCCCTCCAGCCCAGTGCTCCTTTTCTGTTGTTTCCTACAAGCCAGCGACCAGGAGGGTGAGGTTACTATACTACATCAGAGATGGACCCCAAGCCCACCGCAAAAAGCCAAGCAGATGCCAGCTTTGCCTCCCCCGATAATGAGCCAGCCTCATTATCAGATTAGCTTCGGGGTGAACAGTACTCTCAATAATGCACAAATCGCTATGACAACCACCCACTTTGGTACCTAAAGATAACTTCTCCATCAAGCCCCGTGTGTGTATTTGAAAAGAAACACCCTTCCCTGTGAGCCCCAACGTTCTGCATCTCTCTGATGCCTGTGGTTCTGTGCATGATAAGCTCTAGTTTACAGATAGGCCTGTGTACATGCATGTATGGCATAGGTGTGAATGGTGTGAAAGCATGTGGGTGTGTTAGATACCAGCAGCCCAGGGCCCCCATGGCATTCCTAGCCGCAGGGATATTATCCAGTTCTCAAGGTTGGTAAAATTGCTGTTGGGCCCAGGCACCCAAGCGCACAGCCATAATTACTCAGGAAGACAAGCTTGGCCGGGATTAATTCTGTGATTAATTATGGTGGGCGCTTCTACAAGCGGGCACACGCTCGGCAGAGTCAGGAGGGGACATGACAGCCTCTGGCTCGCCGGTAGGACGGTCGACTGAGGATTGTGTTGAGAGGGGAGCCGCGTGGGCCTGACTGTAATGAGAAATGAGGAAAGTGCTGAAAAATTGATGGCGCCTGCAGATTGCACAGGCTGGCGCGCAGCGGGGGGCCTGCAGCCGGCGTGCCCCGCGCGGTATGCTAATGCGGGCGCCTGGGCCCCGGGAAAGGCAGGAAGAAAAAGCCTGCACAAAGGAGGGAAATGCAAATGACAGGCCAGGGGATCAGTGCTGGGAATCCGGATTAAGTGCGGGGAGCTGCGGCTGGACCAAGTTTAACCCTTCCTGCACTGTCTGGCTGCGGTGGGGTGCTGCAAGCTCAAGTTTGGGTGGGGTGCAGGGCAACCGTGGGAGAGCCAAGAAGCTGTAGGGATGAGGCTGGTGCCAATCAGGAGGATCACTTCTTTGGAAGGGACATCAGGGGGGAAGTCTCTTGACAGGAAACGCAATGATCTATCTGGTAAATGGGGATCCAACAAAAAACAGCCAAACGTGCTTAAGTGTGGACATGTGCTACTGAGTCTGTTACACTTCAACCAAAGTGGAACAAGAAATAAGGCCACAGAGAGGGATGGAGAGACTGCTGAGGGGTGCTCACACCCTGTGGGAGAGAACCACCAAGAGGCTTGCTTGTAAGTAGCAGGAATATCAAACACAAATGGACGGCAGGCCAAATATCAGCTAAAATACAGAGGGATCTGGACAGTGTGGGGACAGTCAGCAGCCCTCACAGGAGGGGAGCCAAGGCTCACACGGAGGAAGAAGGTGGGAATATCTCAAAAACAGAAACCTGGGTAGATCACAGGGCAATGCCAATAAGGGATGGATGGGTAGATGGATGGACAGACATACGTACGTATGGACAGATGGATGGATGAATGGACAGATGGATGGATGGACAGATGGAGGACAGACAGAGATAGAGGATAGGTAGGTAGATGGAGAAGTAGAAGATAGATAGATAGATAGATAGATAGATAGATAGATAGATAGATAGATATATCAGCAGTTCTCAACATGTGGGTCATGAGTGATAGGAATTCCAACCACGCCCCCATGGTTACGCTCGCTCTGGCGGGACACTTAGTCATTTCTGCCTAGTCATTCCAGGTCATATGTCCTAAGTAACCCATGCCTGGCATGTAATCACTCAGCGTGACCACGTGATCCATGTGTATGCGTGGAGTAGCCACGTGGGCCTGTGTGCGCAGGTGCGAGCTGGCCCTTAAAAAGGCAGGCCCCATGTCCTCCCGCCCCCTCTCTCACACGAGTCCTTCCAGCAGGCCCTGATCACATCTCTCCCTTTCTCCTTGTCTGAATAAAACTCTTGCTAGAGGATTCTGTTGTGTTTCGTGACTTTTCCTCGCAGGGTAAGAGCGCCGCTAAAAACCATCAGTGCCCCTCTTGGGGGCTGTCTTAGTTAGTGTTTCTGTTGCTTTGAAGAGACACCATGAGCATGGCAAGGCTTATAAAGGAAAGCATTTAATTGGGGCTGGCTCACAGTTCAGAGGTTCAGTCCATTATCGTCCTGGTGAGAAGCATGTGGGAGTCCATGCAGGCAGACAGGGTGCTGGAGAGGGGGTGAGAGTCCCACATCTGGATCTCAGGCGGCAGGAAGAACCAGATGCTGGGCCTGGTTTGAGCATCTGAGACCTCAAAGCCTGCCCCCATTGAAACACTTCCTCCAACATGGACACACCTACCCCAATGAGGCAACACCTCTTAATAGTGGCACTCCCTGTGAACCTATGGGAGACATTTCCATTCCAACTGCCACAGGAATTGAACGCCTTTCCACAGGAATTGCATATCAGATATTTAGATTACAATTCATAAAGTAGCAAAATTACAGTTATGAAGTAGGAACAAAGCAATTTTATGGTTGGGGGTCACCTAGACCTGTCATCCTTTGCAGGCCCTGTGAGCACAGGGCTCAGGGAGCCCAGCAAGGAGTCACTACCTTCGACCTTGAGAGGATCAGAGTTCAGTCCCCAGCACCACGTCAGGCAGCTCACCCCAGCTCCAGGGGATCCAATGCCCTCTTCTGGGCTCCTCAGGCATTGCATTTACACCCAAATGTATCTATATAGAGACACATATGTACACATAATTAAAATAATAACTTTTTGAATTAAAGAGCAGGGATCAGATAACAGAGATGAATCAAGGAATAGTCATTTCATTCTATGAGCCTTTTCTTACAATGAAATGTTTAAAGATTTATTTATTTTATGTGTATGGGTGATTTCCTACATGTATGTCTGTGTACACCATCTGTGCCTGGTGCCCAAGGAGTTCAAAAGAGGGCATCAGCTCTCCTGGAAGTGGAGTTACAGCTAGTTGTGAGCTGCCGTGTGGGTGCTGGGAAACAAACCTGGCTCCTCTGTGGGAGCAGACAGTGCTCTAAACAGCTGAGCATCTCTGCTGTGGATATCACTCTATGTAAATAAAACACTGATGGCCAGTGACCAGACAGGAAGTATAGGCGGGACAAAGAGAGAGGAGAATTGGGGAAACAGGAAGAAGGAGGAGAGAGACTGCAGCCACCGCCAGGAGAAGAGCATGTAGAGACGCCGGTAAGCCACCAGCCACATGGCAAGCTATAGATTTATAAAAATGGGTTAATATAAGATAAAAGAACAGTTAGCAAGAAGCCTGCCACGGCCATACAGTTTATAAGTGATATAAGCGTCTGAGTGATTATTTTATAAGTGGATTGTGGGACTGTGGGGCTTGGGGAACCTGGAGAGAAGCCCTCCAGCAACAAATGGCGCCCAACGGCTCAAGTTTCCACCTTAAACCTGAGAATATTTAATAACCAATTCTAAACAGAGCCAAAACCAGGTTCCTGCTTCTTGTCTCATACGGGCAGCTAGATGCGGCAAAACGCAAGTTTGGACACTGGCAGGTTCCTGGCGGGTGCGTTTGACCGGCAGTATGGCGGAAATGAGGCATCTGCCAGCGGCAAATTAAGCTGTGTGGTAGATTTAGTCTTTACTAGTATTTAAAAAAAAAAAAAAAGAGGTTTCTGGGCTACACGCTGCTTTGATAAAAGCTTAGACCCACTATTTCTGAGACTTGATAACTCCCAGAGCTGGCGGAAAACGTACCACTGCCATGTTGGGAAGCTGAAGTGGGCGGAGCCAGCAGCCACAGCGCCGTTTCAGGCTTACAATGGTGCAGTTTAAAGCAATAGGCTCAAGGCTCAAGGTAATATAAAACATAAGCCACATAAAGATGGCTACCACACAGAGAATCTGGATTATGTTCTCTTTGATATTCATAACTAAAGAAAAACATTTGATTACAAAACCTGTTGAGTTATGCCAAAATGTATATTTTAAAGGTACCTTGACTTCAAAATTTGGATATAAGGATATGTTACTTTGGAAAAGAGGTTCTGCTTTTGTTTCCACAGAAAGCCAGAGGCTGTGGACTTGTTCCAGATTAAGATACATCAGGTTTCACCAGCCAAGACCCCCTGAAAGGACTCCGATGACACCATGGCCCAGATGATCCAACATCCAGATCGGTTTCAAGGCAACTGGTTCACACAATACAGCCTCACGGACTACCCCATAGGTCTAAAATTTTCTTTGCGTCCCCATAAGATACAGCGCCCCCCTCCAGCAGGAAGTAGTAAGAGATGCTACGCCCAAATTCCCAAATATACCAAGCTGGCTTTAGAGGTGGAATTGGCTCACTCCCCGTCTAAACCCAGACATATTGCTTTAAAAAAAAAAAAAAATGGTTAAGGGATTCTTGTGTCCCAAATCAGAAGAGCCCTCTGGTGTGGGACAGAGAAAAACCAATATTTTTATTTTAAAACAGGTTGATTATAAATGTGATCTCTTTCTAAAAAAGAAAAGGGGATATGATATATAGGAGGATATGGAGATGATAAGATAAAAGGGTAGATTAATGAACCTACTTTTAAAGAACAACTTGTTTAAAATGTTTTACATTGGTATAGATTTTAGTTTATGTTTAAAATGTTTTACATTGGTATGAATTTTGGTTCATTGATACAGCTTGAAGTTAATTTTGTTTATACTGTATATATATATATATTTCTATTCTTGTTTGAGGTATTATGTTTATATAACTCATTTAAAATTGTAATGGATAATTAAAAAATAGATTAATAATTAGTCATCTATGATAATCATATCTGTAGCCATGTTAGTTAAGTCTTCTAGGTATACATAGATATATTTCAGATAGATAGGTAATCTTCAAACACTTCATAGACCTGGAAAATATGGCATTTAAATAACTTAGAATTCTGTTGACGTGAGACACAATTGCTCCTGGCTGCACCAATTTGATCCCGAGAGAATGTTGGGCTTCTAAGACATTTCCATTTGGAAGTTTGTCTTTTTGGCACAAAATGGCCTAGTGGGCAAAGAACTGCCCTTGCCTTGATGGCTGACAGTACAAATGCAATGCTGTCCTTTCTGGACAAGCGGGACACAAGGAAAGCGACCACTGTACTCTGCCAAGACAGGGTAAGATGGTCTCTTAAAATTCCTGCTTCTAAAAATGGTCTGTCAGATACTCTAGGCCTGTAGCCAATTTGAATGCACCAACAATGCTGAGAAACATTAGGTGACTGTCCAGGCTGCCAGCTGTCTTGGTCTACTCTTGCAAGATTCCCAAAAGTTGCTTGCATCCATCTACCATTTCTCAGGTACCATTATGTTCCTTCTCAGGTCTTTGATGTGGTTGAAGGCTAGATAGTCGTAATTTCCTCAGTTATGATAAAAGATAAGTTAGCTATAAAACCTTAAACTCACAAATATAAGATAGATAGGACATCTTCTTTAATATTGTAACTATAATTCTTGCTCGGTAATTGTTTTGTTATATGTAATTTTACCATGTTAAAGTTAAAACCTTCCTTTTTAAAAAAAAGAAGAAAGGGAAGTGCTGTGGATATCACTCTATGTAAATAAAACACTGATGGCCAGTGACCAGACAGGAAGTATAGGCGGGACAAAGAGAGAGGAGAATTGGGGAAACAGGAAGAAGGAGGAGAGAGACTGCAGCCACCGCCAGGAGAAGAGCATGTAGAGACACCGGTAAGCCACCAGCCACGTGGCAAGCTATAGATTTATAAAAATGGGTTAATATAAGATAAAAGAACAGTTAGCAAGAAGCCTACCACGGCCATACAGTTTATAAGTGATATAAGCGTCTGAGTGATTATTTTATAAGTGGATTGTGGGACTGCGGGGCTTGGGGAACCTGGAGAGAAGCCCTCCAGCAACACATCTCTCCAGCCCGGACCTTTTTTTTAATAAAAAAAAAAAAAAAAGTGTGTTCTTCTGTTTTTAAAGTGCACATTAAACACACAGTTGAAAAGAAATGCACAAACAGTCTGGGGGTTGCTGTGATCCTGGGCATTTTTTCTGCCCTGACAAAACGATCAACAGAGTTAACAGAGAGACAACCAAGATGAGAATCATCGATACCCAGGATAAGGTTTCTTCAATCTTAAATCATTATTGATCTTAAGCCATTCATGGTTTCTTGTACACCATGCAGTAGCACCCTCGTTTGTTCACATTGTCCCTGAGGTTGCCTGTTGGCTTCTCCCCAAGGCTTGAATTTTTTTCCTTTGAATGGTGTTTAGCTTAATCTTGATTGTCAACTTGATTGGATTTTGGATAAGCTTGGAAGCACACCCTTGGCCTGTCTGTGAGGATGCTTCCAGAGGACTGACTGAGAAGGAAAGGCTCACCCTGGGCACCATCCTGTGGGCTGAAGTCCTGGACTGACTGAAAAGGGGAAAGAGAGCTGAGCACTTCCCTCTCTTCCTAATGGTGGACACCCTGTGACAACTGCCCTGTGCTCCTGTCCCAGGATGATGGGCTGTACCCGTAAACTGTAGCCCCCCCCCAAAAAAAAAATCCTTCCCTTTTCTGGTTCTGTTTTGTTTTGATTTTTATTTTTGAGACAGAGTCTCACTTTGTAGCCTCGGTTAGCCTGGAACTCACTAGGTAGACCAAGCTAGCCTCAAATTCACAAAGATCCACCTGCTTCTGTGCCTGGGCACAAGAATTAAAGGTGAGCTCACAGCAGCCTTCATTTCTTAAATCGCTTCTGTCAGCAACAGAAGAAATGTGACTTATGCAAATGAATTTTTTTGTTTTTTGAGACAGGGTTTCTCTGTGTAGCTTTGTATCTTTCCTGGAACTCACTCTGTAGCCCAGGCAGGCCTCGAACTCACAGAGATCTGCCTGGCTCTGCCTCCCGAGTGCTGGGATTAAAGGCATGCACCACCACCACCTGACTGCAAATTAGATTTTAAAAGCAAAGTTCAGAACACTGTTGATACCTGAGAGAATCTTTGGTTTTGTGGCTTTTAAAGCATACCTTTAAATTATAATTTTATATTATTGAAAACATGGTTGTATGCATGTATGAAATGCTCAAAGAAATAAGAAGAAATTTTGTATTCGAAAGCAGTTTTGAAAGTTGAATGTCTTGTTTGCTTTTGTTAATTTAGTAGATAATGTTATCTATGAGGAATGACCAGCCCAAACCTAACCCTGAATGGCCTTTCAGTGTGTGTGTGCGTGTGCGTGTGTGCGTGTGCGTATGTGTGACATGCACATGTGCGTGTGCGTGCGTGCGTGTGTGTGTGCGTGTGTGACATGCACGTGTGCGTGTGTGTGTGCGTGTGTGTGACATGCACATGTGTGTGTGTGACGTGTGCGTGTGCGTGTGTGTGTGTGTGTGTGTGACATGCACATGTGTGTGTGTGATATGCACATGTGCCTGTGCACATTTGGTGGTCAGAGGAATTTGGCAGGTGTTCTCCTGTCTCAGGGTTTCTATGGCTGTGATGGAACATGACCAAACAACTCGGGGAGGAAAGGGTTTATTTTATCTTACACTTCCAGGTAACAGTCAATTACTGAGGAAGTCAGGGCAGGAACTCAAGCAGAGCAGGAACCTAGAGGCAGGAGCTGATGCAGAGAACATGGAGGAATGCTGCTTACTGGCTTGTTCCCCATTGCTTGCTCAGCTTGATTTCTTATACCATCCAGGGCCACATGCCCAGGAGGGCACCACATACCTGTGGTGGTTTGAATAGGAATGGTCCCCATAGACTCATGTGTTTGAATGCTTGACCCATAGGGAGTGGCACTATCAGGAGATGTGGCCTTGTTGGAGTGGGTGTGGCCTTGTTGGAGTGGGTGTGGCCTTGTTGGAGTGGGTGTGGTTTTGTTGAAATGGGTATGGCTTTGTTAGAGGAAGTGTGTCATTGGAGGCAGTCTTTGAGGTCTCATATGCTCAAGCTATAGCCAGTGCTTCTGCTGCCTGTGGATCAAGATGTAGAACTCTCAGCTCCTTCTCGAGCACCATGTCTGCCTGCACGCTGCCATGAAGATAATGGACTAAATGGCTGAAAATGTAAGCCAGCCTGAAATAAATGTTTTCTTTATAAGAGTTGCTATGGTCATGGTGTCTCTTCACAACAATGGAAACACTAGCTAAGACAGGTGATGTCTCCCACATCAATCATCAGTCAAGAATATTAGTCCCACAGGTTAATCTAGTAGGGACATTTTCTCCACTGAGGTTCCCCTTTGCAAAATGACACTAGCCTATGTCACGTTGACATAAAACCAGGGGCATACCTGCTCTGTCACACCTCATTCCTTTGAGTCAGGGATTCTCACTGAACCTGGGCTGGGGGTCAGAGATCCCCAGTGATCCTCCTGTCTCCACTCCACACAGTGCTAGGTTATGGGTGTGTACAGACAGACATTTCAAAAATGTCCTTATTTCCTCCCGGATGTTGATGGAAACACAACAGCATTCCACACAAGCCAGTCCCGGGCACAGGTGTCAGGAGCTGGGGGTGCACAGTGGTTCCGGGGGGGCTTTCAGGACAGGCTGCCTCGTGATGACCACTGACTCAGCAGCATGTTCTCGGCCAATCACCTGCCTTGTCTGGAAGACGAGATAGCATCAGCCAATCATCTCCCTTGTCTGTAAGATGAGATAGCATCAGCCAATCACCTCCCTTGTCTGTAAGATGAGATAGCATCAGCCAATCACCTCCCTTGTCTGTAAGATGAGCTAGCATCAGCCAATCACCTCCCTTGTCTGTAAGATGAGGTGGCAGGGCCTGCTTCTAAGGACAGGTGTGCTCTTGAAATGAAGATACTTGGACCAACGACCTTCAGCGATGTCTGTGAGCTGGACTTGGTGGCTCATGACTATAGTTCCAGCACTTGGGAGGTTGAAGCAGGATGGCTGTGAGTTTGAGGCCAATCTGGGAGACATAGTGAGTTTCAAGACAAAATGGGCAAAAGAAAGAGAGAGAGAGAGAGAGAGAGAGAGAGAGAGAGAGAGAGAAGAAGAGAAGAGAAGAGAAGAGAAGAGAAGAGAAGAGAAGAGAAGAGAAGAGAAGAGAAGAGAAGAGAAGAGAAGAGAAGAGAAGAGAAAAGAGAGAGGGAGGGAGGGAGGCGGGAGGGAGGGAGGGAGGGCGGGCAGCTTGGAGGTGGGGGGCAGAGACCAGATCCGCCACGGGTTCACAACACCAACGAAGCAAAAGGACATGGTAGGTGGCACACACCTGCGAGTCATTTCTGTTACTGTGAGAAAACAGACGGCAGGGAAACTGAAGGGAGAACGGGTTTATTCAGCCCACAGTCCCGGGTCACAGCCCATCACTGCACTGCGGTGTACAGTGACGGACTGTGACTTGTACAGTCCGAGCCGCTGTGGCAGGAGTGGGAAGCAGCCGGTCACTGCCACAGTCGAGAGCAGAGAGAAGCCCGTGCCTGCTGTGTGTGGCTCGGCCAGCTTTCTCTCTTCTCACACAATCCAGGCCCCCAAATTAGAGGAAGGTGGCTCCCCACTCTCAGGGGGATCTCCCCTCACAGTTAACGAAATGAAGACAACCCCGTACAGATATGCACACAAGCCAACCTGCTCTAGATGATCTCTTACTGAGGCTCTTCCCAGGAGACGGACTGTATCAAGTAGACAGTTAAACTTACCGTCGCACCCAGCACTCACAGAGGCAAGAAAATCTACTAAAGGTGAGTCTAAGTTACACAGCAAGTTGAAGCCAGCCTGGGCTACATGAGACCATGTATTTAGAGAGGAGAAAAAGCTCAATTTCTGGGAAGGCCAAAGCCATCTACAAAGTTTCCACTCAAGAGCTGTGCAGTTGAGCTCCTCCCACAAAAACCACAAAAGCACCTCTTAATGATGCTTTAAGTAGGTTTATGACTGGGCTGGGCCATGTTCCTAGCTATCCTTAGCTGCCAGAGCTGACACCAAGCCATGTTATTTGGAAGGCTCTGAGAATCTGACTAAAGTGGAGCATGCACTCCTGATCTCACCTTTTATCAGCCCCTCGAGCCCACTCTGGGCCCTGACTCTGACCTCACCGTCCTGGTTTTAATTAGCCGAGCAGCGACTTGCTGGATCTGTGGTGCTGGATATAACCTGGAAAGGCTGTGTTCTTTCTCCACGAGAGCCGTAATTGCCACCCTGGTTTCCCAGCAATCTCTTCTCTTTTCTTCATTTCCTATTGAGAAAGGGACTTACACTGAGCGGTTTGGGTTGAAGTCACACGCCCAGCTCTTCTCTAAATAGAAAGCCTACCTCCCTGCAGGCTTGATTCCAGAATTAAAGGGACACATGTACAGCACTTTCTTCTGGTTCTCTCCACCTCTCCACCTGGGGGTCACTGGCCAACCAGGCTAGCGGAAATGGTGAGCTCCAGGCTAAATGAGAGATCCTGTCTCAAAAAAATAAGGTAGAGGGCTACAGGATGGCTCAGCAGTTGACGTCTCTTGTCGCCACTGCAGAGGACCCGAGTTCCGTTCAGTACCCACACTAAGAGGCTCACAGTCGCCTCTAAATCCAGCTCCAGGACCCAATGCCCTCCTTGGACTCCACAGGCACCTTCGCTCACATGCAGACAAACACATATGCCCTCTATTTTAAAAAATAATAAAAATAAGCCGGGTGTTAGTGACATACACCTTTAATCCCAGCACTTGGGAGGCAGAAGCAGGCAGATCTCTGTGAGTTCGAGGCCAGCCTGGTCTACAAAGCGAGTTCCAGGTCAGGATTCAAAGCTACACAGAGAAATCCTGTCTTGAAAAATCTAATAATAATAATAATAATAAATCTTAAAACAAAAATAATGTAGGGTGCACAATATATTGGGAGAAACAATATATCACCACAGTAGAGTAATAGATGATACTCAAAGTCAGCCTCTGACATCCACATGACTGCCATAGTGCATAACCAAGGGCATGTGCACATGAGTGCACACACATGTACTACACACACATACATTACACACACATGCACTACACACACATGCACTACACACACACCGCCCTTAGACCTTTCAAAAGGCACTCACAGCCCCCAGCCACAGGTTCCCATGACACAAGAACACACTGTCAGATCACAGAATGGCCAGAAGGACAGCCCCTCAGAGCACCTGTAGAATCACCAGTGTGACAACAGAGCCTCCTGACTCAAGTGCTGAGCACCAGCACAGAGTGCTAATGTCACAGTGGGACACCACCTCCATCACTCCCAGCCGCTGCCAGCTCTCAGGGTCCTCACTAGGAGTCAGTGCACACCAGCAGCGTCCTGTGCAGAACACTCAGACTTCCCAGAGCCCCCCCCCCCATCCCAAAGATCCAAGTATACATCCTGGTAGGTTAAATGGCAGAAAAAGGCCTATAACATCCTAAGTCATTATTATTATCCTTGCTGGGTTTGCTCTGAACCTGAGCCCAGGGATAAATAGTACTCAGGATGGTCTAAATCTTTGGGGTGCCCCAACCACAAAAATCCTCTGTTTGTGGCAAGCAAACAGACTTCTTACCCCGATCCTTCTCTCTCTCTCTCTCTCTCCTCTCTCTCTCTCTCTCTCCTCACACACACACACACACACACACACACACACACACCTCACAGATTGCTTATCTGGAACCGATACTTTTGGCTGATAGTTAACACAGGGGTCTCTGGAGACAACACAGGACATGGAGTGAATGTACAGAGAGTTTGAACAGACCAGAGACAGTGTCGGTATTCTCTTCCTGTGAGGACAAAGCTGTGGAACAAAGACGATTTTGGAGAAAGCAAGCAACAGGCCCAGGAACCCAGCATCCCCCTGTTAGTCATTTCCTCCGGGAAACAGTCTCCATGTGTCTACAGGTACAGATGGAGCCCAGCACAAATGCCTTCACAGGATTTGACCCAAGAAGGTGATGTCGTTCTACAGTGTACTCACAGGGCACAAGATGGTGTGGGGTCAGAGTTCAGATCTCTTGATTCAATCCAGAGGCAGAGTGACCACAAGATGGATGAGGCTGTTGCCCTCACAACAAGGATTATTGTTTAAAAAACAAAACAACAACAAAAAACGTTTTGAGACAGAGTCTTGTGTGGTCCAGGCTGGCTTCAAATTCTTGGTCATCCTGCCTCAGCCTCCCAGGTGTTGAGATTACAAGCCTGCAGCACCAAGCTAGTTCTCTTTCCTCCTTTTGAAGTTTATTTTACTTTTATTAATTATGTGTTTGGAGGGGGATATGTGCACTCGAGTGCAGGTGC
Organism: Peromyscus leucopus; assembly: GCF_004664715.2. NCBI lineage: Eukaryota > Metazoa > Chordata > Mammalia > Rodentia > Cricetidae > Peromyscus > Peromyscus leucopus. The sequence goes on along the minus strand of NC_051069.1, from coordinate 109,197,204 downwards.
CTACAAAGGCCACAAGATTGGATTCCCGAGAGCTGGATGTGAGCTGCCTGTTGTGGGTACCGGGAACCAAACCTGGATCCTCTGCAAGAGCAGCAAGTGCTCTTAACTGCTGAGCCGTCTCTCCAGCCCCAAATAAGCTTGTATTCATAAGTAAAATACTCTAAAACAAAAGTAACCAATACAGGACAGAAAATACAAAAACCAGTGGCATGGTCTCTTACCATTGTTATAGCATCAGGCACAGAATCACTACAGTGTCCCACATAGAATGAATACAGTGTCATACATGGAATTGATACCATGTCATGTACAGAATCAATACAGTATCAAGAATGGAATTATTAGAGTATCATGCATGGAATGGATATAGTATCATGCATGGAATTATTACAGTGAGTTGAATGGACTTGATACAGTATCACTCACAGAGTAGTTACAGTGTTGTACATGGGATCTACACATTATCATGCACAGAGCTGTTATGGTATCTCCATGGAACTGACACAGCATCACACATTGTCTATAATTGTATGTGTGGGATTTTTATCCACTGGCAGTAGGTTTGTTTAAGTCAGCATCCCCACACGCATGTGACAGGCTATGCAATAACATTAAAGTAGCTATCATGTCAGTAAGCAATGAGAACTTCCAGCTCCACTGTAGTCTGCCATTCCATGTGACATCACGGGCTGAATCACCTTCCTGTAGTGGTGGCTGTGTGTGTGTGTGTGTGTGTGTGTGTGTGTGTGTGTGTGTGTGTGTGTGCGTGCCTATAGAAAGAGATCAAGGTTGTAGAGACTTGCGAATTCAGGCAGTGTAGACCCACAGTCTGGATCCTGGGCAGTCATAATTTGGGTCCAAAGTCATCTGCAGCAGGATTCCAATTCTCCTGGGAAGTCAGTGTTCTCTGAAAGCCAAAGTTACTACTTTCACTTTAGTTCCCCATCACATTCCTCATGGAGAACCAGAGAGCATTTCTATCTTTGAGTCCACCACAGACCCCAGCAGAAGCAGAAATACTCCTGAGAAGGACCTGAGATTGGAATGCTGGGCATGTGTGAGAAGAGGGGCAAGCAGGGATGAAGGAGATGTGGGGAGAGCGATGGGATATAGAAGTCAGAATGGAATATAGGACCCAACCAAAACCCAAGTCCAGTGAAGACTCGCGAGACAAAAAGCATGCTGTTCCATGCACACTATGTTTTATGACCATGATTTCATTCTGTACACATGGCTATGTAACCAGAGCAGTCTAGATTAGTTGATAGCTAGCCGAACGCACCAGTGATGCCCAGGGAGCATCGGCAGAACCACACAGCCAGCACCCCACATGCATCCTTGGTGCTGTGATTGTTACGTAGCATGTTTTAGAGCAATAGGTAACTGATCTACCTACTGCAATCGTTAATGTTGATTGTCAGTATGGCAGGATCCAGAATGACCTTGGAGACAAGGTTTGGGGCATGTCTAAGAAGAAATTTCCAAATTGAATTAACTGGGGAGGAAAGACTCACCTTGAATATGAGCGGCACCACCCCATGGGCTGAGATCCTGGACAGTAAGAAGAAAGCGAGCTGGGCGCCTGTATCCAGCTCTCCGAGTTTCCTGACTGTGGACATATGATGTTCCTGCTGTGCCTTCTCAAACTGTGAGCCACAGAAAGCCTTCTCCCTCCCTCCGAGACAAGGACTGGGATGGCAAATTCAAACACTGACAGGGAGAGGCAGGCAGTGTAGCCCAGCAAAGAGAGGGAGTGAGGTCTGCACTCCCTGGAGAATGTACAACCATTCCAAACACTCAGTCCTTGCAGAAACACTGATTTGCTGCTGCCTGATTATTAAAGAAATACAAGTCACAGTCTTTGTAAGAGACTGTGATATCACTTTGCAGTTCTCCTTGAAAAGTTGTGCACAAACAATAGAATTGCAAACTAAATCTACACTGAGGCAAAACCCACGTGAAAAATCCAGGTGTGATGGTGCACACTTGTAATCCCAGTGCTGGGCAGGTGGAGACAGGCAGGTCCCTGGGCACTCTGGCTGCCAGCCCGGCCTCACCAGGGAGTTCAGGCCAGTGAGACGCCCTGTTTCAAAAACAATAGTTTTTAAACATGATGATGACACCTGAGGAACACCTAAGATTGACCCCTCTGGGCTTCACACGTGCATGCGCACGCACATACACACACACACACACACACACACAATCACACACACAATCACACACACTGAAACTACATGAGGAAGCAGTATGCCCAGTAATCTGGTAACTGGCTAGAACTTGTACCTCCTCAGAAAAGGCAAAAGCAACCCACCAAAGGAGCCTTGGAAATGCAGACAGCACCCACACACCCACGTACCACTGTACAGAGGCCTGAAGCCTAGAGGCCAGGCAGGCATCCACACTGCATCTTCTAGCTACTCTTCCCTCAGGAGGATGCCTGGACAAATGGGGAGACAGTTACACACATCTTCTCCTGGACGTTTGCTTGTGGTGATAAATATCTCCCATTTTTATTGCGAATGAGAGCTTTCTTTTCCATTATTTTTTTTCTAAGTGGTTACTGTTGGACATAGGAAAGGTATTGATTTTTGCACATTTATTTTGTAGCTGGCTGCCTTACTGAACTCTCATTATTTCTAATAGTTTTTCAGTTTGAATTTCCCAAAGGGAGGGGGAGGTTTACATCTACACCAGCATCTCAGCATCCTGCTTGTTCACTGCACCCACGGACATGACTGCTCACTGCACCCAAGGAGATGACTTCTCACTGCATCCCTGGGAGATGCCTCCTCACTGCACCCAAGGAGATGACTGCTCACTGCACCCAAGGAGATGACTGCTCACTGCACCCAAGGAGATGACTGCTCACTGCACCCAAGGAGATGACTGCTCACTGCATTCCTGGGAGATGACTGCTCACTGCACCCAAGGAGATGCCTTCTCACTGCACCCCTGGGAGATGACTGCTCACTGCACCCCTGGGAGATGACTGCTCACTGCACCCCAGGAGATGGCTCCTCACTGCACCCCTGGGAGATGCCTCCTCACTGCACCCCTAGGAGATGACTGCTCACTGCACCCCTGGGAGATGACTGCTCACTGCACCCCTGGGAGATGACTGCTCACTGCACCCCTGGGAGATGACTGCTCACTGAACCCCAGGAGATGACTGCTCACTGAACCCCAGGAGATGGTTCCTCACTGCACCCCTGGGAGATGACTGCTCACTGCACCCCTGGGAGATATGACTGCTTACTGCACCCGTGGGAGATGCCTCCTCACTGTACCCCAGGAGATGGCTCCTCACTGCACCCCTGGGAGATGACTGCTCACTGCACCCCTGGGAGATGACTGCTCACTGCACCCCCAGGAGATGCCTCCTCACTGCAACTCTGGGAGATGCCTCCTCACTGCACCCCTGGGAGATGACTGCTCACTGCGCCCCTGGCAGTGGCAGGGTGTCTATCTGGGAGAGGCCCAGAGCAGAGGCCAGGCACACCTGATTCTACCTATTGCTCTGGCCCCATCTGGGCATCTCGTGGCCTGCTCTCCAAGCAGCCCTCCACTCTGAGCATCTACTGTCTGCTGGTGTAGGGATGGAAGAATACACAGAAGCTACTGGCCTGCCCTCAACTGTGCTCAGAGAAGCTTCCTTTTACAGTGGGCAATGGTCACTGCAGAGGCTCACAACTGGTCAAAGGTTGAGCTAAGTGACTGTGAGTGCTCAGCCCAAATCCAAAGGTTCAGGGAACATCACAGAAGAGGAAGCAAGCCAGAGGATGGGGAGGAAAACGGAAATGCTGTCTTTGCACATCACATGACTGGCACTCAGAACTCATTGCAGCTGTGGTTACCCGCCCATGAGCAAGCCAATCAAAATCCTGGCATGGATGGGGGGAACTCACAAGGACCCACTGTTGGTGACTGATAGCACCCAGGGAGGGAGAGTCAGTCTTTGAGAGGTTGGCTACTGGAAGATTCCCCATGTTGTAGTAGATGGTCCCTCGTCCTCACACACACAGGCAGTACTGACTGCACACAGTGAGGAGGAAGAGGAGGAGGAGGAAATAAAACTGAGAGGTAGATGTGGGAGGGGATTTGGAGGGAGTTGGCAGGGGAAAGTAGGGGTACATACGACCATATTTAATTATATGCACATATGAAATTATCAAAGCACAACCATGACAAAACACAACAAAAGATCCCTTCCTCAGATGACCTCCAAGAGCAGAATATTCTCGCATGTGTGCCTCTCTGTCCGCGCCTTGAGCCTAGGGAGCCTCAGATGTACACTTTGCTACTGGCTCACACTTTAACACTGAAGGCTTCGCCCAGACACCTCTGTGACAGTACCATTGTCGAGTCCACAGGACTCGGAGAGTGCCTGTGCTTTCCAGGTTAGGCTCGTCAAGAAAGTGAGACTCACTCCAAATACCAGCACCACATTCTGTGGACCGGATGAAGCCCTGCACTGAATACAAAAGGGAAAGTGAGCTGAGCCCCAGCAAGCATCTCTCCCTGCTCCCTGGGATGGATGTGACGGTCACCTCTGCTCCTGCCACCATGGTGAGCTGTGTCCCCTCCCCCCACCAGCTGCTTCTTGTCACAGCGACTAGAAAAGGAGGTAATTCTTCCAGGCCCGTGGGCAGGTGCTACACCACCTCCCCTGGCCTCTCGCCTCTGTACCTGCTTCTCCTTTAGGGGAAAGCCCTTGGGCTCCTACGGCAATGCCCACACCTGTGGAGACTGGGGATATGTCCCTCAAGACCACCCTTAGCTAGATGTGGTGCAGGAGCCTTTAAGGGGTCGCTGCACTGCCGGCCCCCGTGAAGAGTCAGGGTGAAGCCTGGAGAACCGTGGCCCAGCTCTCACCCTGGCCTGCCCTATGTCCATGTCAACATTCTAGGGAGTAGCTCTCAACCCCACATTTACACAGAGGTCTCTCACAGGCTGGGGAGATAACTCAGCTAACTCATGAGTGTAATCCCCAGCATACATATTTATAAAAAAGCCAGGCGTGACGGTGCTTGCAATCTCCGTGCTGGGAAGGTGAAACCGGCAAGTCCTGGGCTCCGTGGCCCGCCAGGCTAGCCTAACTATGAACTCCGAGTCCCAGTGAGAGACCCTGTCTTAAATAAACACAGTGGACCATTCTAAGGAAAGACTCTTGGGTTTTTGTCCTCTGATCATGCCGCCCTACGTCATCGTTGCCCGTGTCAGGGAACAACTGGAAAGTCCTCTGAGAAGAGAATGTGGACGATATTACGGACTGAGCTATGTCTCACCAAAGTCCACACACTGGTGTCCTCAACTGAGACAAGGTCTACAGCAGGTAATTAAAACTAAAGGAAGTCAGAAGGGTGGGGCCCTGACTGAGGGTGTTAGTGTCCTATAGGAAAAGACACTGAGAACTTACGTTTCTCTTTCCTCATCCACAAAGACACAGGAAAATGGTGGCTAATCTATAAACTGAAAGAAGATGTTCAGAAAGAGGTGAACAGGTCTGTGCTCACAGGTTCCAGCTTCTGGAACAGTGCAGGAAGGAGCTTCCCTCGAGCACAGGCTTGCATCGGACCACACAGAGTCCTGCTCACAGGCCAGGGTCCGGGAACAACCTCCTTTGCACTTCTGAAAGCCAGTCACCAGGATCTTGTTTCAGAAAACAGAATGTCTGCAGCTCTGGGGAAACTCTGTCTCACTCCACTCCGACAAAGCACAGACCCGAGGTGGCAGTGTGGCCTGCAAAGGGGCAGAGAGGACCGGTAAGCTCTGTCGGCCCTGTGCACGCTGCTGCAACTGCTCGCTCCCCTGAGGTGACAATAGAGAATGAGTGTGCCCGGGGTCCAACAAAATTGTGTTTGGGAAAACAAGCGTGGACTTGGAGGGGTGTGGCTCAGTTGATACAGAGCTCACCTACTGTGAGTAAAGCCCTAATTCACTTTCCAGCACCACATACAACCACATGCTGGCGCACACCTGTAATCCTGCACCACATATAACCACATGCTGGTGCACACCTGTAATCCCAGCACTCAGGAGGCAGAGGCAGGAAGATCAGGAGTTCATTGTCCTCCTCAGCTATATAATAAGTTCAAGGCCAGCCTGAGCTACATGAGACTTGCCTCAAAACAAACAAACGGGGGCAGCAGGATGGCCCAGCAGGTGAAGGCGCCTGCTGCCAAGTCTGATGACCTGAATTTGACCCCCAGAACCTACATGGTGGAAGGAGAGAACCAACCACGGTGAATTGACCTTTGAACTCTACAGGAACACTGTGGCATGTACATCCCCATCTATAATAAAAATACAAATAAGTAAATTTAATGTTTTTCCTTTTAAAAAGCCTCGGTAGCCAGGAGTCTTCTGGCCCTAGAAAAGAGTTCAGCAAATCTCATATCTACTTGCAATCACGCAGGCCGGAACAAGCACACGCGATGGAAGGGACTGGAACTAGAGACCACACTCTGCTCCCAGCTTCTATTCCACTGCCCAGAACTGAAGCCCAAAGGGGATGGGGGTGGGGACGTTGGATCCCAAAGACTGCTATAAATGCCTGGAAAAGGAGAGCAACATGCTACCCCAGGATGGTAGGGAAGGAAAAAACCAGGGGAAAGTCGGGCGTTGAGGCAGCCACCCAAGGCCCAGACTCTGCGGACTGAGCTACCCAGGAGTTCTAAGGACCTGGCTGTTTTCAGGCAAAGCAGGGGGGCCTCAGCTGCTCAAGATCAAGCGAGAGGCCCAGGGAGAAGCACCAGTAGCAGCGGCGCTCCAGGGCATCAGGTGAGCAGACCCTCCCACCCATCCGCACCAGCTACAAGCTCACCTGCACAGGTGCCCTCCCTTAGGAGGCCTTAGGCGGGAAGCTCCCAGTCTATTTCCCGCCTCTGATGCCCAAAGCACTGGTTTTCCATTCACAGACAGGATGGAGCTTCCAGCCTGACTCAGGAGAGGAGAAAGGAGACAGTTAACAGTTGTTGGGACCCTTGACCCAGGCCATGCACACACGCGTGTGAGTGCACACACACACACACCCCATCCATTGCCCCAGGTCACAGGGATCAGTGTCACTTCTCCCAGAAGCAATGGATAGAAGCAGCTGTTACAGGTGAGGCCCCTCCTTAGGGCCTCCCTCCTCCCGGCCCGGGGTCCCTCAGAAGCCTGGGCCCACCCAGCAACAGCGTCCCAAATCACAGCTGCACCTTTCAAAGAGAGATATTTAAAGATGTGGGGAGAGGGGGGCAAGGGGCCGCTTGGGCTTTGGCAGATGGCTGACTTTTTTTGCCGGGGTTGGGGTGGGGTGGGGGTAGTGGGGGGGGGGGGTGGGGGTGGGTGGGGAGTGGGGTGCAGGGATAGGTGAGCAGTGGGGCGGGGCTTCCCCTGTTTCACCACCCAAAGCACACCAGCAACTGGAAACTGGTTTTCGGTTTTGGATTTTTCTAATTTCAGATCAACAAGATTGTGGGTTTGCAGTCATCTCGAATCAAATCAAATCTAAACATTGGGAGTTATTGTAGATTCATGGGGTGAAGAAGAGGGGGATGGGAGCCTTGAGTCACATGACTTTTATGCGGCAGTAACTTAATGAGAAACACACCACATTCCCAGAACCCTCTTTCTAGTCTGGGCTCCCGCAGAGATAAAAGGTCACAAGAAGAGAAGGAGGGAGCAGGCGGGAGCCTGTGGAGCTGGGAGGCGCTGTTTGACTGGAAAGTAGGCCCAAATTTCATCCAAGCTGCTATCTGGCCTGATAGTCTAAACTGATTATTTTCTTTGAATGCCAGATGTGAAGAGCCTTCATAAAGGAACCTCAAACATCACCCGTTAGAAAACAAATCGACCCAAGCCGCATGCATTGCCGCACAAAAGGGAACTTTGCAATTCCAGACTGTAGGAGAAACCAGGCAGTCAGGCTGGAGAGAGACCTGGCTGGGACTGCACATCCCACGGCCTCCCTGCAGGTGAGTTCCACAGGGCCACGAGGGAGAAGGAAGGGAAGGCCGGGTCAGCACTCGGGACCTCTGAAGATGCCTGGAGCCTCTGGTCTGCATCTCAGAAGACCCACGGTATGATCACTAACTTTGTGAGGGTGAGTGAGACCTCAACCGCTTTTACAGAAGAGAAATTGCACAGGCCTGCTGAGGGTCACTCTCTGGATGAAGCTGGCCGATCCAGCCTTCCTCCACACATCACTGTCTCTTCCAAGGGCCTGTGTCCAAGGATCCCCATCTCAAAGCCCTGCTGCCCAGTCTGTGTACACACCTAGACTGAGGCTATTAACCCCTCCCCACACACTGTACTTCTGGGGACAGGCTTCATCCACACATCTTAAACAGCTAGGCCAGAGTTGAAAAAGACTTGCAGAGCTGAGACCATCTGGACCGCCTCTGGCCCCCGGGAGGCCTGCATCCCTCCCCCTGCTCTGGCTGTTCATATCTGTACCCCAGGACTGACTCCTGGGTACACAAGTTACTGGAGTCCAGTGACCCCTAGAAGGACTGGGCCTGGTAAGGCCCTGCCACGTGAAGGACAGTGAAGTCAGTGTGAAGGACCTACCCTCCAGGCCCCTGGCAGCCAGGCCATGCTCTGTGCTCTCAGCTCCTGCTTCTGGACAGTGGAGAGCTTCGAATGCTGTTGGTCTGAGGCTTGTCAAGCTTTTCGAGTGTTTCTTTCCGTGCTGAGTCCCTGTAAGGGGCCTACTCATGTCCCAGCCTCATCTCTCCTCAGGACTCCTGAGCCAGTCTGCTCCCTCCCACCTCAAGGCCTTTGCAGGGGGTTCTCGCCCATGATCTGTGCTTCCTCTGTGGTTGTGTGACGTGTACATCAAGTCCTCCTCCACACAGCTCTCCTCACGTCCTCCATACCCTGCCCCCTGCATTCCTCCGGCGCCCACCTCTCCGACTCACTCACCACTGGCCACCTTCCTGTCCTCAGTGCTCCTGGAAAGCACTCAGCAAATATTTGGCCACTCTGCTAATGCTTGGCACGTACAAATAATTCCCAGTGTTGGGGCCATACTTGAGATCCCACCCATGTGACAGTTTGATTTGGGGATTGTCCCCAGGGCACCTAGAGACGGAAGGCTATTTTACTTCAGGGTTGGTTGGCCATAAAGACCGGTGGCCAATCCAAAGAGGTGTCACCTGGCCACGACTGCAAGTGTGCGAGGCGCTGGACTCCACTAGTTTTCCTGAGTGAAGCCCAACGCTCCTGTTACCTGCCTGTGCCGGCATCTGAGCACCACCTAGTGGCAGGTGTTGGTCATGGCATCCACCTACACAGGCCCTTCACACCCTTTTAGGATAAAATGGACACTTTGGAAAAACCCAGCTCATCTGTGGCCCCGATCCTTTGCAACCTGATCTATAGAACCTTCCCTGAGCAGGTCCCTTGGCTGCATCTACATATCCTTCAGGCACCAACCTTGCTAACTGTAAACCTGGCCAGGCTGATCTGGGGTATCTCTCCCGTTCCTCTTTAAAGCTAGAAGGACTCTATGATGTACCAAAGGCAAAGTGGGAAACAAATGAGCAGGGGTGTCCAAAGACTTGAGTTCTAATACTCTAGCTTTGCCTGAGAGTGAGGTGGGCTTGGGCAAGCCATCAGAGAACCCCACCTGCCCCTGCCTTTGACAGCAGGATGACAGTCTCCATTCCTGATGCTGCACCATGGTGTAGTGGATTTGCTAAGCAAACACGTGACACTTCTCACCAAGAAGCCAGGGGAGAGCCAGGAGGACTGGACCTGCTCAGAGGCCAGGGGAGAGCCAGGAGGACTGGACCTGCTCAGAGGCCAGGGGAGAGCCAGGAAGACTGGACCTGCTCAGAGGCCAGGGGAGAGCCAGGAGGACTGGACCTGCTCAGAGGCCAGGGGAGAGCCAGGAGGACTGGACCTGCTTAGAGGCACGTGCTGCTCTTCCTTGCCTTGGCATAAGCTGAGCGCTCAGCACCCTGCGGTGCCTTACTCCCTACCTCCTGAACTGCCCCTCCTCAGGCAGAAGCCTCCCTCTGTCTGCCATCAAGTTAACAGGGAGCCTGCCTCCTGTGGGGGCTCACAGAGGCTCCCTAATGAGACCTTACTCAAGGTCAGAGAATCTGAACTTGCTTTACCCAGCAGGGCTGCATAATGGGATGATTTAGACACAGGTGTGGTTACCAGGTGTTTTGAAGGGTCTACACTTGACTGTACATTGTACTTTGATCTTGATAGGGGGAGGTCTTTTGCCTCTCCCCTGGGTAGTGTATAAAAAGCCCTTTGGAATAAACCTCGAGGTGAGTGAGTATTGACCCAGGGCCCTCCTGAAGCTATCCTGTGTCTCTATCTATCTATCTATCTATCTATCTATCTATCTATCTATCTATCTTTCTATCTATCATTTCCTCATTCCTCTGTCCTCCCCACAAGAACCCTTCGACAGGTCGGAGTTGGACTCCCACATATGGCACCCAGACGTGGAACTTGGGTACAAAGGATAAAAGAGAAGGAATACTGCAGGTTAAGTGGGCATGCTCAGAGTTAATTGGAGCGCGGTGATATTCTTTTCTTTGGGGTAAAACTGTATGTAAATAAAGAACAGCGTAATAGTAGAAGTTAGGCTGCAGCAAGTATCTCTATATCTATCTACCTACTAAGTTAGGTCTAAAGTTGTATATAAGTAAGTCATAAAAGTCTTGGTGAGGTTTGGGAAATATAGGCTTTAGGTCTAGGGATATGGTGAAGGTTTAGTAGAAAGTAACTTAGGGTAAGATCAGGTTTTCCCTGGCGTGGGACTTGGGACACAGAAGGCAGCATCCAGGACCAAGCAGCCACTGTGGGCTTAGCAGTCTGAGAGTGAGCAGTGGCTTAGAAGCCCCCACCACAAGCAGCAGCACCAGCACCAGCAGCACCAGCAGCAGTAGCACCAATAACAGCAGGAGACCTAGCATCAGCATGGCTGAGATCTGTGGGACATCACTGAGTCACAGGCAGTAGACACCCAGAGAGCCAGTGCCAGCAGCTGGGTTTCCTCTTTTGAACCCCTGTGATGGAGGCGACAGAAAGCCCTCAGTCCCCAGGATACAGGGGTCTCTAGACTGGCAGGCTGGAGACAGGAGGCACAGATGGACCAGGACTGTAAGAGCTGAAATGGGTCAGAGTTAGCAGCCAAAGCCACACAGTTTCTGTTTGCTGACTGCGAATAAACGCATGGCTCCTTTAAGAGATGGCTTCCTGGTTCATGCTGGCTGCATGGAAAACTCTTTCAAAGAGGTCTGCAGTGGCTCAGCTTTGGTAAAGGTGACACAACCTTCACCCTGGAGCAGATTTCCTAAGGGAAAGCTACTGTAAAGTGCCTCTGTAGCCGAGAGCAAAGTTCCAGAGACTCTTGTTTGAACTGGGTTGCTGTAGCCAAGGGAACTGCAAAGTTTTGGTAATGAGACTTTTTGTATTTGGAACTTTTGCTTCAGATTCATTAGGATTTGGACAGCTATACAAAGACTTCAGGGCAGTTGCGAGTCAGGCTGCTGTGGGATGTTCTGTGGGAGTCCGTTCTCGGGTTCCTCGTGGCTTTACCCAGCAGGTCCGCATAGAGGATGATTAGGACCACAGGCCTGAGTGTAGGTGTCTGAGATGGTCTTCACTTGGCTGTGCTGGGGGATGGTCTGTATGTCAAGTTGCTCTGATTGGTCAATAAACAAAACACTGATTGGCCTGTGGCTAGGCAGGAAGTATAGGTGGGACTAACAGAGAGGAGAAATAAAAGAACAGGAAGGCAGAAGGAGTCACTGCCAGCCGCCACCCTGAGAAGCAGCATGAAAAGATGCTGGTAAGCCATGAGCCACACGGCAGGGTATAGATTTGTAGAAATGGATTAATTTAAGAAATAAGAACAGTTAGCAAGAATCCTGCCACAGCCATACAGTTTGTAAGCAAAATAAGTCTCTGTGTTTACTTGGTTGGGTCTGAGCGGCTGTGGGACTGGCGGGTGACAAAGATTTGTCCTGACTGTGGGCCAGGCAGGAAAACTCTAGCTACACCAGGCCCTAATCTTGAGCTTTCAGTGGAACATTAAGACTGGTATTAGAACTGATTTTTTGAACTTTTCAAACTTCAAAAATAAAACTGTTTTGTGTATGCATATATGTTTTATTAACTGAGGTGACTCACAAACTGCTTTGTGTAGAAATGGAGAAATTTGTTTTTCTACCCAGGCTAAAGATGTAGATTAAAAAGTTATAAAGAAAAGGGGGAGTTAATATTCCTCGGTCTAATTTTTTTGGGGAAAAAAAAGCATTTTCTTGTTCTTTGTATGGATAACGTTAGCCTGTATTAATAAACCCTATGTTTTGTTAGTAGAAAATGTAAATAGTTCTATTGAGAAATTGCTTTTGAATGTTTGCTAAAGTTTATGAAGTGTAAATAGCTCTATTAAGAGTTTGCTTTTGGATGTAAGTTTGTGAGAATTGTAATTATAGTACTATTCATGCTAGAATTATGTTAATCTGTTAATGTTAATAGTGATGCTAAGGAGTCCTTAGATTTGATGTAGTTGCATCAGGAGTTTACTGATTTATTTGATGCAATTGCTTCAGGAGATTATTGATTTAAAAAAGGGCTTGGTGCACTAAAGCTGCTGTAGTCATCTTAGACCCATTCAAAAAGGCCATTCCATCGTTATCACCCTCTACTCCTTTACTAGGAGGTACAGCAGCCTTAAGGAGCTGGAGTATTGCTAGAATTATTCCAGCTACTTACAAGCTCTTAATGGAAAGCTGATTCAGAGCTGTATAGAGTTAAGCTCTGTACCTGCACTTGAAACTTTATATTTTTAAGAAGGGGGAATTTGTGGGGCCCCACAGAGGCTCCATTTCAGGCTCCCACAGCCTGACCTGCTTCCACTCTGCCCCCATCCTGTGAGGTAGAAATGGATTGCGCATAGTAAGACCTTACTCAAGGTCAGAGAATCTGAGCTTGCTTTACCCAGCAGGACTGCATAATGGGATGATTTGGCCAGGAGCATAGTTACCAAGTGTTTTGAAGGGTCTACATTTGGCTGTACATTGCGCTTTGATCTTGATGGGGGAGGTCTTTTGCCTCGCCCCTTGGCGTTGTATAAAAAGCCCTTTGGAATAAATCCAGGGCCCTCCTGAAGCTATCCTGTGTCTCTGTCTTTCTTATCCTCTCTGTCTATCTTTCTATCTAATACTTCCTCATTCCTCTCTCCTCCCCACAAGGACCTTGCGACAGGTCGGAGCTGGACTCCAGCTGACTCCCACACCCTCCCCGCGGTCCTGTAGCTTGTCTGTGTGCTCTTGACTCTTGAGTCCAGCACAGGGTCTTGTATGCAGTGGGCAGCCAAGCCCACTCCACGTTGACTCAAACACAAGCTGAGGTAGAAATGGATTGCGCATCTCCAGGCTGCACTGTGCCTGACTCCCAGGCACACTGGCAGCTGACACTCCCTGCCCTGCAGCTCAAAGAGTCTGGCAGCTGGAGCTCAGTGGCAGGGGGTGGGGAGAGGAGGATGATGGGAAATCCCTCTGCTTCTCAGAGCCCCCATGGGAAACTCAGGTGCAACAAAAGACCCTGGCTGGGAACTGTCCTGGTAGTCCAGCTGCCAGAACCTGCCCTGTGCTCTCCTAGAGGGACAGCTGTAGCTCAGTGAAGCTATGCCACATGGGAACCAGACCAGAGCTGTCCAGAGAAGCTGTGAATACAAATGGCTATGCAAGAATTTTAATTATTGACTAACAACCTTTTAAAATTGTGAACAGGGCAGACAAGATGGCTCAGCAGGTAAAGGCACTTGCTGCCAAGCCTGATGATCTGAGTTCAAATCCTGGGAGCCATATAGTGGAAGGAAAGAATTCAGTCTCAAGAGTTGTCCTCTGGCCTCCATAAATGTAATACAACACACACACACACACACACACACACACACACACACACACACACACTACATTTTCCTAAATTAAAAATATAAGTAGATAAACAAAAATTATAAATACTGTGAGAGCCACATAGAACAGCTCCATCACACACCTGTGTCTGATTTCCCTCTGGCATCTTCAAAATCAATACAAGACACAAAGTCTTAAGTCTTGGGTTGGGGGGCTGTTGGAACTGGAGAAGAGGCTGTGGGAAAGACTGAGGAAAGCGGACAGCCCCCACCCCAGCTCTCCCACCCCCAGAATAACTGTTTGAAGGAGCTGGGGCGGAACCCGTGGGCTATAATTGGCTCCCACTTTGGGTTTTGGTTGATTACTTAAGAAAATGTGTTGAGGCTCATTTCGTTTTCCGATCTTGTACTACTTTAATGAAAATTTATTACCAGCAGCTTTCTGAACCGGAAAGGAAGAAATTGAAAATACACATCTGTGTATAAGTAAACAGACGTGTGGAATGAATGCGTTCTTTAGATGAGATGCCTGAGTTATGCTTATGAAAAATGAATAGGGGGCCTTCAGCCTTCCACATGAAAGGAAGCGCTGGTGGAGACAGCGTACAACAGCGTGATTTTAAGGATGTGTTGGGGATAACCTGGGGCAGTGTAGAAAGCATTAGAATTAAAATCAAAAGATCTGGGGCCAAGAGATGGCCCAGCAGGTTAAAGTATCAGATGTGTGAGTCTGAACATCTAAGTTCAATCTTAGGGCCCATATTTAAAAAAAAAAAAAAAAAAAAAAAAAAAGCCAGGTGTGGTATCTCTAATCCAAGCACTCCTCCTCTTGTGAGATAGAGGCAGAGGCAGGAAAATCTCCCCAAAGCTCACAGGACAGCTAACTTACAGTATACTAGTCAGCAGCAGAAACAACTGCCTGTCACTCCAGTCCCAGGGATCAGAGCCCCTGAAGGTCCCTACACACACACACACATACACACACACACACACACACACACACACACACTCACACACACACTCACACACACACACTCACACACTCTCACACACACACACTCACACACACACACACACACACACACACACACACACACACTCACACCCTCAACCCTCAACCCAAAGGTATGACTTAAGTCCAAATGCCATGAAGGTGTGTCCAACCTTTTGACACTGCCGCATGACTCTATCATCTACAAAGTTCATGCTATGTGCAAGGAGCACACCATCCAGTTGCAGGAAAAATTCCATTTTAAATAAGTTTACAGTTTTTCTTGGGTCCACAGCTGTCCTTGGCTCCATGCAGCCCCATGATGATTTATTTCACCCACTGGAGTCATCCTCTCGACCAATGAGAGCGAGCAGAGGGGAGTAAGACACTCATGGGGGAGGCGTCAAGGGCTGATACAGGCTGCCCTGAGCTCTGCCTTCCCCTGTGACCAAGGCCAGAGTTCCATCACAGAACTCAGCGAGTACACAGGACACAGTTCTGACCAACTCACAACACGCATGCAGATGAACTAGAAATAAACACCTGTTACTTTAAGTCATCAGAACACCGACTGTTTGTTAGGCCAGCATTGCCAAAACCACTAACCGTCTGGACGGCTCAGCGGTCCCCAGAACCCACGACTGGCAGCTCACAACCACCTGCAATTCCAGCTCCAGGAGATCTGACGCCCTCTTCTGGCCTCCTTAGGCACCTGCACACCCATGCATAGAGAGCATACACACACACGTAATTAATAAATAAATGTTAAAAGAATGGAATCTCTGCACACCTATCTTACAGCCAGCAGTGAAGGCACCAATCGGTCCCTAGTCACCCTGTCCGCGACCCCTTCTGTACTTCACATGTAACTCTATGTCGACATGTTGTTGATCACTCTCTGGATTTCCCTCAAGACAAGAATCCTGCCTTTTCATCTACAGTTCTCAAATAACAAGGGTAACAAGGACACACAATTAAACCAACAAAAAAGACGTAATTCTCTTGGAAGCAAAACAAAAACCTGAACAGGTTGTACAACTGGTTCAAACAGGTTTATCCCTCATTAGTCATCAAGTGAATGCAAATTAAAAACCGCAGTGAGATACACTTCCAGTAGTCAGAGGAAAAGTCAGAAAGACTGGGAGCAGCGTAGCCAGCCACTCTCTGAGTGGATCTGAGGCTCCACAGGAGGGAGGCCAGGCCTGGTATCGCAGCCTGGTCAACAGCCAGTGACTCCGAGGTCAGGAGCTATGGGGGGGAACTGACTGTGGTTGTTTTACTAAACACCCTGTCAGGTTACCTGCTAAATGTTTTATACCTGGATCCGTGCTTCCCTCAACCTTGGAGAAGCGTCTGTGTGCAGTGGTCACCAGTTAACACAGAGGCTCAAACTGTCAATGTGCCGAGAACAGTGGCCGCTGAGTGCTCAGCCCTAAATGGTGCCCTACAGCAACCCCGGAAGAGGAAGCAGGAAGAACAGAGGAGCCGTCAGGTGTGGTAAATCTCTGTCTCGGGCCAGTCTGGTCTACATAGCAATTTCTGGGCCAGACAGGCCACACAGTAAGACCCTGTCTCAAAATAAAATAAAATTGAAAGTGAGTGAGATAAAATAAAATGGAATGTAAGAGCTGGCGGATGGGGAGGAGGGCTGTCCTCTGGATTTGACATGGCCACTGTCCTCACAGATTCACTCCGACCATGGTCACCCGCATAAGAGCAAGTCGACAAGATCAGTCAGCATTCCACTGGGCAGCACCAATTAGCCTCAGTAGGCTGGGGTCGGGGAGACAGAGAAGGTAGAAAGAGAGAGGGAGGAGGGAGAGCGTTGGGGTACCTGGGGGAGTGGAGGAATGGAAAGGAAAGTTGGGGTGTATATGGTCAAGATACATTGTTTACATGTATAAAATTATTAAAGAATAAATAAAAAATATCCTATTGAAAAAAAAAAAAAGGCCAGGAATGCAGGCCGGTGGAGCGGGGCAAGCCTCTCATCCCCCAAAGGGAGTGTGAACATGTCCAGTCACTGAGCAGCGTGGTAAAGGTATACTCACCATGCCATCCCACCATCCCCCCCTTAGACCTTTATCCAAGAGGGATGAAATCCCGTGCCCCGTGTCCATGCTGGACCACAGGTTCAATCACCACACACTGCACAGCTAAGCTAAGCACCTGCTGTTTCACAGTTCTCCCAGGGCAGAGCCTGAGTGCAGCCCGGCTGGAGCCTCTGCTTCAGAATGTCTCAGAAGACCCCTGTGGTGGCCAGCTTTAGTCACGAGACACAACCTAGAGCCACTTGAGGAGGGTATCAACAGGGACCAAATAGGTTGGTCTGTGAGCATGTCTGTAGGGGATTGTTGTGACTGAGTTAAGTATGTGGAAAGACCCAGCCCTCTGTGGGTGACGTCATTCCCTAGGCAGGTGATCCTGGACTGTTCATTTCTCTCTGCTCTTGGATGTGGATGTTTTGTGACTAGCTGTTTGAAGTTCCTGCCTTGACTTCTCCACAATGATGGACTGTAATCTGGAATTGTAAACAGAAATTAAACCCTTACTTCCCTAAATTGCTTGTTGAGAGGGCACTTTATGACTGAAACAGAAACATTAGAACAATTTCCGTCAGGCACTGAATGAGGTGAGGGGCTCACTGAAGACTGGCTAGGGAAGGAAGCATTTCCAAACCCCCGAGATGTTGCTAGGATTCAGTTTCTCTCTAGTAGTTGACTGAAGGCCACCCAGTTCCATGCCATATGGCCCTCTCCAGAAGGTGGGTTATTCATCAAATACTGTAGGAGTCCACGATGGCTGCTATAGAAGCCAGAGAAACAATACAGCATCCTTGCTCCGTACACTACATGCATGCAGTACCCACAGAGGCCAGAAGAGGGTTTGAATCCCCTGGAACTAGAGTTACAAGTGGTTCCTGAGATGGGTGGGGGTCAGAAATCAAACCTGGGTCTTCTGCAAGGGCAGCCAGTGCTCTTAATCACTCAGACATCTCTCCAGCCCCCACAGAGGACTTAACTGTTTGAGGTTTTGATTGTGTTCCTTTGCTTTGCTTGGGGAATATTTGGTACAGACATCAGACAGAACAATTCTGATTTAAAGTTTCTCACTTCTGTTGAGACAGGGATAGGATGCCACTCACAATTGCACAGGGGGAAATGTCAGGGATGCAGGACATTCAGGGTGACACTGTGCAATGAGATTCACAGCCCTTTCTGAACATCATTCAAAGGTGATGGCCTAGGAGGAAGACTTTGCTCAAAGATGACTTTGAAACTTTTGAGGCGTGGGCCATAGAGATGACTCAGCAGAAAACGGGGCTTGCATCCTAAGCTAACAGCCTGAGTTCAGTCCCTGGCCCACCAGCTGTCCTCTCACCCCGGCATGCGTACTGTAGAATATGTGCAGGGACACACACGAGTAAATAAACCAATAAATGTAACTTGAAAGTATGAGGCTTTCCTGATTATTATTATGATGATGATGATGATTAATAGCAGGTGGGCTGCAGAAATGGAGGCTGGCACTGGGGAGCGCACATGGGCATGCGCGCACACACACATGTGCACACACATACACACACACACACACACACAACATATACACACACACAACACACACACAGAGCCAGGAAACGTGCTGCGGCCAATTTGCTTGCCGGGTTCTGTCTATACACTGTTGGAAAGGAAATTTAAAAAGGGAAAGTTTTTTAATGAACAAGGTTGTCTTCTAGGGAGAATTAACTTCCGAGAACAGGAAGGTAGAGGTGTGTGAGGAAAGATTCAGGTTTTATCTTAGTGCCCAAAACAGAGCTCATAATGACAGCTTCATGGCGTCCACTGTGGTACTTGTGTGGTATTTGGTCCTCCCCAGCTCTCTCTTTTCCCCTGCTGAGTCCTGTCATTCGTGTTCCTCCCCACAGAGTACCTCTTCCTTCTGCTTTCCAGACACACACACACACACACACACACACACACACACACACACACACGGAAAAAATATTTTTGTTTCCCTCTATACATAGGTAAATTGTTTTTAGTGTATGTATATATGTTGTGTGTACGGTGTGGTGTGTAGACACATGTGCATGTGGAAGCCAGAGGTCAGCCTTGGGTGTCTTCCTCTGTCTCTCCACTTTATTTTATTTTATTTTTAATGTGCATTGGTGATTTGCCTGCATGAGGGTGTTGGGTTCCCTGGAACTGGAGTTACAGACAACTGTGAGCTGCCATGTGGTTGCTGGGAATTGAACTCTGGTCTTCAGGAAGAATGGCCAGTGCTCTTAAATGCTGAGCTGTCTCTCCAGCCCCTCCACATTTTTATTGTTTTTAATTCTGTGTCTGCACATGTGGGTATTCACGTGTGAATGCAGATGCCCATGGAAATCAGAGACATTAAATGCCCTGAGGCCAGACTTCGAGGCAGTTATCAGCTGCCCAATGTAGGTGCTGGAAACCAAACTTAGGTCTTCTCAAGAGCAGTAATGCTCTTCTCTTAAGCACTGAGTCGTCTCTCCAGACCTTCCAGCTTCATTTTTGGTAGGCTCTCTCATTGACCCTGGAGGTTATGCATTCAGCTGCGCAGTAAGTTTTCAGAGACCAGGCCCTGTCCCTGCCCTTCCCCGACCCAGCACTGGGGTTACAGTCCTGAGGTTAAAAGCCACTACAACTGGCTTTTTACATGGGCGATGGGGATCTGAACTCAGGTCCTCATGTTTGGTACAGCAGGCATTTTACCAAGTGAGCCATTTCCCCAGGCTCATATATTAGTTCCGGGTTCCTCATATGCTGGTAAACACAGAGTATCCACCTCCCCGAGTCTGGCTTGTTGCACTTAACATGATGAACTCTGATTCTATGCACTTTCCTGCAAATGATTTCATTCACCTTTATGACTCAATAGCATTCCATTGTGCAGCCTGGTAGATATTCAGTGGGCAAAAAACACCTGCCATGCCAGCCTGAAGACTGCCTCTGCCCTCAGAACCCATTTGAGACGTCACTGGCTACAAAGTGAGACCTGGTGGCATCTGAAAAGTCAGCACTCCTATTGTGAGATGGAGACCAGCGAGGAGAGTCAGCTGGAAGCTCAAGGACCAGCTAACTTAGAGTACAGGGCACAGCAGCCAAAACAAGAGCCGTCCTGTCTACACATGGCAGGAAATAAGAGCTGCCTCCCACACTGTCCTCTGAACACCACAGGTGCCCACATCTAGTGCACACACACACACACACACACACACACACACAACACATAATAAATAAGGAAACATTTAAAAATCATTACACGCCGGGCATGGAGGTGCACGCCTTTAATCCCAGCACTTGGGAGGCAGAGGCAGGCAGATCTGTGAGTTCGAGGCCAGCCTGGGCTAGAGTGAGTTCCAGGAAAGGCGCAAAGCTACACAGAGAAACCCTGACTCAAAAAACCAAAAAAAAAAAAAAAAAAAAAAAAAAAAAAAAAGAAGAAGAAGAAGAAGAAAAATCATTACACTGTGTATACTGACCACATGTTGTAACCATCCATCCTGATGGGCACTGTGAACAGCACAGTGGTAAACACAGCTGTGCAGGCAGGCACCTCTGGGTGACCCTGATGTAGAGTCCTCCAGGAGTGGCACAGATCAGGCTTCTTCAACACTTCTCATTAATGACCAGGTACATAGGCTTATAAAATGATACACAAATAACACACCGGCAGATGACAAATTTAAATCATAAATAAATTTATCTTAAAACAATTCTGTAGTGTACATACATTTTACCACTTATTAAAGAGAAAGGAGTTTGCATATTAATAAGAGAGATTCGGACTTGTTTCTTCTTTTTGTTTCCTAGGTCATGTAGCTTTTTTTCCTTCAAGACAGGATTTCTCTGTATAACAGCCCTAGCTATCCTGGAACTTGCTTTGTAGACTAGGCTGGCCTCAAACTCACAGAGATCCACCACCTCTGCCTCCCAAGTGCTGGGAATAAAGGCATATCCCACCATGCCTGACAGCCATGTTCCATGCAGAAGCTTTTTGATTTCATAATTCTCATCTGTCAACCCTTGTGATTGTTTCCTGAGCTAATGGAGTCCTTTTCAGAAAGCCCTTGCCTCTGTCTGTACAAAATTGTTTCTAGACAAAAAGAACGAATTATTTGGAGTTGAGCAATACTGTGTGTCTTAAAGATGGCTGGGCGAATCTTTAATCATAATAAATTCACTTGAGGAGAACAAACAGTTATTATGGTATATGGTTCAGAGACACGAGTCCCCAAATCAAAATGCCAGGAGGGATGCGAGCCACTGGTTTTCCATCTGTGGTTCCAGATGCCGTCCTCTATCCCACATGCATTATCAATCCCCGGCTGAGGGCTGTGTGGTTCAGCCCTCCATGGTTCTGGCAACTCTGCTTCCCAGCTGCCCTCCCAGCACCCCGAATTCCAGTGACCCTGATTCACCCCGAGCTTCAGCCCTCTACCCCACCACACCAATCATCGGACTTCAGAACAGACTGCAGTGGTCTGTTCTGTATGTGATAATTGAAGGCTCTTGTGCTGGAAGGTTTTGTTTGTTGTTTTGATTTGGGGTTGGTAGATCTTTGCTTTTGTCTTAATTTTGGTTTGTTGGTACTAGGTAACGCAGAACAGCCTGGAACTCATTCTGCAGCCCAGTTTTGCCTCAAAGTTATGATCCCCCTGTCTCAGTCTCCAGAGTGCTGATATTACAGGTGTGTGTCACCATAACCAGTTTAAGGTTTCACTGGCTGGGGGACCAGCCTCCAGCAGCAAAGTGCTCAAAGGGAATCCACCGAGTCCACGTACTCTGACTGTTTGATCTGAGGGGGTTAGGGGGAAAGACACACTCTCTCGATGGTTTCCTTCTTTATTCTTCTGTGTTCTATAGTCTCTTTTCTTGTCTCTGTCCAGAAATGTCCCTCCTGTCTCTCCTGATGCTGTCTTCTAACTCTATTGTTATTCTTCCTTAGTCTCTCATTCTTGATGTTTTCCTTCTAACTCATTTTAACTCTATCTTTATTCTTTCCCTCACAGCTTATACACCTCAGCAAAATCTTTCAGGCAATATAAAAATCACAATGTGGTTACATTCTGGTTTTCAAGTGAATGATTACAATGAATACAAGACAAACAGCAAAAAGAACCAGCATGTTTTCCATATCCCTTACATGATTAAACATTTTATGCATTACAGGTGAAAAACAAAATATCCCAAGAACTCATATATATTCATACCCAAGCAACTTGTAGCTGGAGAGTTTTCTCTCCGGGTCCTGCCAAGTCCCGGCAGTCCAACAGCCCACTTATAAAATAAACACACAGACGCTTATATTATTTAAACTGTTTGGCCTAATGGCTCAGGCTTCTAGCTATCTAGTTCTTACATCTTAAATTAATCCATTTCTATAAATCTATACCTTGCCATGTGGCTCGTGGCTTACCAGCGTCTTCACATGCTGCTTGTTGTGGCGGTAGCTAGCAGTGTCTCCCTCTGCCTTCCTGTTCTCTCAATTCTCCTATTAGTCCCGCCTATACTTCCTGCCTGGCTACTGGCCAGTCAGTGTTTTATTTATTTACCAATCAGAGCAACACATTTGACATACAGACAACCCCACAGCAACTTGTTACAGATTAACAGTGTGTAAGCAAGCAAGGTATTTTTTTTTTACTGGCAGGCTGTGTTTTGCAGTTATAAAGAAAGGACCAATCACTCACTTTATTACGTATCTTGAAAGGTAATCTTATAAGGAATCTTAAAGGAATCACAAATCTAAACTTTTATACATGAAAACAATCAATCAGTTCTACTTTAAATCTTTAGGATACATACCCACTCATCAATAGTTTTTTTTATATCAGCAGATTGAAGACAGAAATGGGTATAAAGAATTAATCATCATCTTTGATCACCAACCAATCCTTGCAAGGAAAATACATCAGCTAATGATAATCGGGCTGCTTTGTTCTTGTTCCCTGACCTTAATGAGTCCCACACTCAACTATGTGCCTTTCTAAAACTTTAGATTGTCTTCTTGGGTTTTTCACCTCAGGACTATTTAACAAAAACATCTTAGTTTAACTTTAAGTTAAACTTTTCAAAGCTTTGTTTCAGCTATGATGCACTCTGAAACCTGTAAACACATCTCCCAACATTAAGATAAAAGAATTTAAGCTAGCTGGGCCATTGGGACTCAATTGTTTTTCTTAATCACTAACCTAAGCCACAGTCTATATGGCTCCTCAATAGAAACTCATGTGTTCTCGCTGTGTGACACTTGTTTTATTTTTAATCCTCTGCAGCCTCTACATTATCAGAGGCAGGGGCAACATTTTAACCTACCTTTACCTATGTTAATTTTCCATTAAATTAACCTCTATCATAATCCCTTACTATATTTATTAAAAATCTTCAATCATCAAAATTTTATTTAAACTAATACTAAGTCATTGTTTCAGTTAAACAGTACAGCTTAGGAGGAAATCATCTTCATAATAATCCACAGGTAAAAATGTCCAGTTGAGGGGCTGGAGAGATGGCTCAGAGGTTAAGAGCACTGACTGCTCTTCTGGAGGTCCTGAGTTCAATTCCCAGCAACCACATGGTGGCTCACAACCATCTGTAATGAGATCTGACGCCCTCTTCTGGCCTGTAGACATACATGCAGGCAGAACATTGTATGCATAATAAATAAATAAATAAATATTTAAAAAAATGTCCAGTTGAGCAGGATGTTTCCATGAGATGATCATATTGCATTAAGGGCAGTGGGGTCCCCCCCACACCATTCACATCGTGCCAGATACCGGAGGAAAACAGCAGCGGCAAAGAAATGAAGACCCAGCAGAAGCAAGAGACACTAAGGAGTCCGGGGTCTGCGGGCCTTGCCTGTCTGAGATTCACCCATCAGGGTTTTGTTTCCTGGTGGCTGAGCCCCTGAAGTCAATTGCCATCTGCTGCTCCTCTGACATGGCCACAAGCATTAATGTAAAGATCTATTTAGACTCCTTATCCTAGAGTTACCTATTTATTTAGGACAGGGTTTCACTATGTAGCTAGCCCTGGCTGTCCTGGAACTCACTATGTAGACTAGGCTGGCCTTAAACTCACAGTGATCCTACTTCTGCCTCTCAAGTGCTGAGATTAAAGGTGTGCTTAACACCATGTCTGGCCTATAGACATATTAATAAATGAAATTATATACTTTCTGAGAATTGCATCAAAATAACATCCAGGATTACTACACAGCAATAAAAACATACATGTTCCTTGGACGAACATTATCTATAAAACTGACTAAGGAAACCAGACTGGACATGTGGCTCAGTCAGTACAGAGCTCACCTAGGAGTTATGAAGCCCTGAGTTCAATCCTTAGCACCACAGAAACACACCTGTAACTCCAGCACCTGAGGTAGAGGCAGGAAGATCAGGAATTCAAGCTCATCTTCTGCTACATGGTGAGTTTGAGGGTAGCCTGGGCTATGTGAGACTTTGTGTCAAAACAAAATAAAACCAAAAAGTTAATTGGCATTTGTAAGTAGCTAGATGTAGACCTGCCATGCCAGCACCTGAGAGACTGAGACAGGAAGATCACCCTAAGTTTGAGATCAACATGGCAAGATCCTGTCTCAAAAGAAACAAGCAGTCAGACAGACAAAGAAGCTGACGATAACTGGGTGGTGGCACAAGTCTGTCATCTCAGCACTGGGTGGTGGAGGCAGGAGGATCAGGAATTGGAGGCCATGGAGCTAGTTCAAGGGCAGCCTGAACCACAGGAGACCCTGTCCCAAGGGAGATAGGAAGGCTCAGCGCAAACAAACCAGCCTTTTGAGATACTCTTTAGCAGAGTGCCCACTACCCACCTCACAGGGAAGGACGAGAGCGCGGGAATTGCCCTCCCTAGGTCTTGTTACAAGGGGCCGGCCATGTGCGAACTGCCTGGGCTGAGGGAAATGATGCCCACCTCATCTTCATAGCAACCTCTCCTGTTAAAACTCTTCAAAAGTTCCCTAGGCAGGGGCTGGAGAGAAGGCTCAGAGGTTAAGAACACTGGCTGTTCCAGACAGCAGCTCATGACTACTGTAACTCCAGCTGCAGGGGATCTGACATCCTCTTCTGGTCTCCAGTGGGCACTGCATGAACGTGAGCATACATGCACTCAAGTGTGTACGCACACACACCAATAAAAAATTTTTTTCACTTAAAATGGGCTTTCAGCAACTCACCAGAGAAAGGGAGGGCTTCCAGATCCTGAGGCAAATAGAGGAAAGCTGGAGGATGACGGCAGCCAAGGTCACCGGAGTCTCAGCAGGACATGGTGACCAAGCACTTGCCAGGCTCCAGACTGTCTTTCTTGGCGTTGTTTGTAGCTCAGCTTATAAACACGGGGCAGTGTCCGCCTGGCGGCTTGTCAGTCCGTCTACTGGATAAATAGTGTGAAGTTGGCTGGCACTCTGCAGCTATTTGCTGTCAAGAATAATTCAGTAGAACTATAAAACTCGACGCAGCTTCTATCTCATGCTTCAACTAACATACAGATAGCTATGAATCATCTTTATTCACACATTAGGGTGGGGATCCAGGGAAGAACTGGAGAAAACTTGGTGAAGAACAGGATATTACCAGGCCATCTCCTGTAAGATGACTTGTTGGCCCCAGCACACTGGCTCAGCATAGAAAAGCACCAGGCACTCAAGCTGAACGACTGGAATTCAGTCCCCAGCAGCCACGTGAAAAGCCAAGAGAGCAACGCACATCTGGAGCCCTACATTCCTACTGCGAGACGTGAGGCAAGAGAACCACGCACCTCATGTAAACAGCGCAGGCGCAGAAACGACACGAGAGACCCCAGGTCAAAAAAGGAGTAAGGAGAGAACTGACCCCCAAAGCTGTCCTCTGACCTCCACATATGCACCACGGCATATGTGTGTCACACACACACACACACACACACACAGGTATTAATTACAAAACGAAACATAATTGAGACAGAGAAACTTGGAGAACACATTAACCAAATGGTCCCTATCCATCTCATCACTGATGGAATAAACCCACAATATATGCCTTAAGATAAGACAGATGCTGTATCCATCAATGTTTCTGGAGCTATAATAAAAGGAGTATTTGACTCATAGTTCTGGAGGCCGCTGGTCTGGCCTGTGGTGGAGGCCACCTTGGTCACACAGAACAGGGCGTCAGGCAGGAAGCCACAGGAAAGAGAGGAACTTACTCTCACAAGAACTCGCTCCTTGCACAGTAACCCCTCCAGAAGGCAGTGGCCCTACCTAACACACACTGGAAACAAGCTCTGGGGACACAGGCAAACCAAACATAACCCACAGTGGACATGTACCACTTCTGCAATATACATATGAAACATCAATTCAATGATGAGAAGAAAACCTAAGTTCGATAACAGTAGTGGAAAAGTCAAAGACCACAGGTTACATTGTCCTGTGTAGAGGTTTAAAAAAACCAACCAAACAAACAAAAAACAGTGCCAGTGGATCAAGGTTGGACCTCCTGAGCTGATGCATTGAAGCTGCATTAAGAAAATCTTCCTGGCTCAGCCCACGTTGGTGTCTGGGGCACAGAGAGAAGGAACATCAAACTGTCCTGGAGTCTGTGTCCAGCCGAACAAATCATGACTCACATCATCTTGTTTCCACGGGACATCTGTCAATTCAGAATGAAAGACACCCTGCTTCGTCTACTCTTCTTAGAAATGTAACTTCCTCAAGATCTGGGCAAAGGTAAAACAGAGCTGTAAATGACGCCAGATTCTGCCCTTCTCTAAGCTGGCTGACTCCCACACTCTGCGCCCCTCCCACCCCATACAGAGCATCTCCATACATTCGTTTAAAAAATGCTATTGTTATTAAATTTCAGTCATTTCCCCTATTCTTTTTTTTTTTTTTTTTAAGATTTATTATGTATACAGTGTTCTATCTGCATGTATTCCTGCAGGCCAGAAGAGGGCACCAGATCTCATTACAGATGGTTGTGAGCCACCATGTGGTTGCTGGGAATTGAACTCAGGACCTCTGGAAGAGCAGTCAGTGCTCTTAACCTCTGAGCCATCTCTCCAGCCCTCATTTCCCCTATTCTTTAAAGAAGTTTTATTACATTTTATTTATTTAGATTTATTTATTATCAGACATCTGCCTCTGCCTCATGAGTACTGAGACTAAAGGCATGCGCCACCACATCCCAGCCATTTTAGTGTGCAGTGTGTGTGAGTGTGTGTGTGTGTGTGTGTGTGTGTGTGTGTGTGTGTGTGTGTGTGTGTGTGGCTGGGGTTCCCTTTCCCCACGGGGATCCCGGGGTGAACTTGGTCCGGCAGAATGACGGCAGGCTCCTTTACCCACTGAGTCGTCTCACCGGCCCCACAGCACCAGCGGGCTTGTGTTACATCTCGGAAAATCCCCATTCTGGGGACATTGTCCATCTAGTTCCACAGGGGAGCGTTGGCAAAAGTCAGTAACAAACTTCAACCCCAGAGCTGCCCTGGGCTACAGCACCAGCAGAGAGGAGGCCAGCCAAGGACGTACAGGAAGATGAGCACAACAGACACCAGAGAAAGCTCCGAGGTTTCTGGTGGCCCGTAAGGCTGCATGCACACTGCGCATGCCCAGAAAAGGTCTGAAGCACTCCAAGCAGGTCTGGGATCGCTACAGGCTCCACAGGCTCCGATACAAGCCAAGACAGACTTAGAAACTACAAGTGGTCATGCCCATGTCCCTTACCAAAACGGCTTCCCAGGAGCCCACAGGCACATCTCACCAAGCGGGTACCTGGGAGCATCAGACACCCTAAACCAGGAATTTATGGAATTGAGTCAGAAAACTACTTTTTTTCTCCTTTTTTTGCAAGCACACCAGAGACTTGGAAGTTTAAATACGGATATAAAAGTTTCTTTACCCACTGCTTCTGACAAGTGTCTAGATATGAATGACCATAAAGAACAAAGGGGCAGGTCCACCAATGTCCAGGAAGGTCATGAAAGGGAGTAAACATATAGCCATTCTTTACCAGTCCCCTTTCCTGGGCCCTGTTCACGGTAGTACAGGTTTCTCTTAAAGGCCAACACACAGAACTCAAGGCACACTTCACTGAGATTCCACACAAGCAGCCGGATTTATTCCAGCGTGGCTTTGTATTGTTGGGCGCACTCCCCAGTTCTCCACCGAACTCCTGCTCCCTGGAGGGTCCACACAGTGGAAGCTGGTACCGGGGGTGGGGAGGCGGCTCTGTTGGTAAAGTGCCTGCCTTACAGGAGGATCATGGGAGATTGATCCCCAGGGCCCGCCAAAATAAATACGTGATAAACAAACAAAGCGAGCCAGGTGTGGCGGCCTGTGCTTGTAGTTCCAGGGCTGAGAAGGCAGAAGCAAGAACCTGGGGCTTCATAGCCATCCAGTCAAGTGGTGAGCACCAGGCCAGAGACCCTGGCTCCAAAGAAGTGGGCAAGGGCACTCGAGGTTGGCAGTTCTCTGGCCTCTAACACACGTGCAACATATCCACGCACATCTACACAGGTGCATGTATATGAACATGCACAAACACTTATGTAATTTTTACAAACCAATTTTTCTCTAGGAAAAGTTAGTACAACAGATACAATAGACACTAAGACATTTCTGCATATTTATTTATGAAAACAAAAGCTGGAGAGAAACAGCTAGACATAAGGCACAAAACCAAAGGAAGAGCCTTTCTATGTAAAGACAGGACTGCACACAATGGTATCGCAGGCGTTACTGCACCCCTGAATTCTCACCGTCATTGCAGGGGGTCCTCAAAACCTCTGAGAGGCAGCACATGGCCAGTGGTGCCCGCACCCCCACATTATCGCCACTGCAGCACTGAAGACTGCAGTCGGGCTGGAGAGACAGCCCAGCAGTTAAAGGCACCTGCTGTTCTTCCTGGATCCCCAAGTTCAGTCGCCAGCACCCATATCAGGCTGTTTACAGCTACCTGTAAATGGGGGCTTGACCCCTACTTCTGGCCTCTGAGGACACCTGCGTGCACACGCACGTGCACACATAAAAACAAAACTGAGAAAAACTTGAAAAAAATAATCTGTATTAAATTCTAAAATGCATTATCAGAAGCTCATTCCAATTCTCTACTCCTGCATGTGTTACATGTCTCCTAGCATGCTTCTTCCTCGTGTGTGTGTGTGTGTGTGTGTGTGTGTGTGTGTGTGTGTGTGTGTAAGGTGGCACTTGTGCCAGGGTGCCCATGTGGAGGCTTAGAGGAAAACTTGAGAAGTCCATTCTCTCCTTCTGCTGTGTGGATCCCAAGGAATGGAACTCAGGCCGTATGGCCTGGTGACAAGCCATCTCACAGGTCCCCAGGCAGGTTGCTTCTATCACAACAGGCCAGTCAGGGTTCCCAATCAACCTGCCAGCTCTCTAAGTGCAGCAGACCACAGTGCAGACCCAGCCATTGCTGTGAGTCCGCAGGGTCAGTGCTCTGGTCTCTACCCACGCAGTCCTCAAGTGGATTCATCAAGAAGAGTTTACGTGGCACCAGCTGCTGGTGGAAGGACCCAGGAAAGTGCTAAGATGAAGCTGCAGAGGGCCGAGAAGGAATTCAACCCGGGGAAGTCTTCACTGCAGGAGGAAGGCCCTGGAAGACGAGCGTTATCTGGGCAGATGAGGAGGGTCCTCCAGATGCGGGCAGCAGCATGAGCAAAGGGCTGGAAGTCTGAACCAGCACAGCTGGAGGAAAGGCCAGGGGCGGCACAGCTGCAGGAGAAGCACCTGGCCCCTGCAAAGGAGCCCGAGCTAAGGCTGGATCACCCCGAGTCGGCTTCGTCTCCACGGAGTGCAGTTTCCGATGCTGAGCGAAACTCCTGTACCACTTGAAAGCCTTCCCACACACCTTGCACGCGTACGGCTTCTCCCCAGTGTGCACTATCTGGTGCTGAAGGGAAGCCACTTTGTGCGAGAAGGCCTTGCCACACTGCAGGCACTGGTAAGGCTTCTCGCCTGTGTGGACTCGCCGGTGGATGAGTAACTGGGACCTGTAGCCAAACACTTTGCAGCACTCCTGGCACTGGAAGAGGCTCTCCCCCGTGTGCAGCCTCCGGTGCTGGAAGAAGGACGAGCTCCTCCCGAAGGCCCTGCCGCACTCCTGGCAGACATAGGGCTTCTCTCTGCTGTGGACCATCTGGTGCTGGGTTAAGGATCTGTTGGAACTCAGACATTTGCCACACTGCTTGCATTCGTAGGGCCCCTCGCCAAGGTGATTCTTCTCGTGGATGACGCATTCATAGCTGAACTTGAATGCTTTGCCACACTCTTTACATTTGAAGGGCTTTTCCCCAGTGTGACTCAGCTGGTGGCGAAGCAGCTTGGAGTTGAACCTGAAGATCTTGCCACATTCTTTGCATTCATAGCACTTCATGCCTCCTCGATGGACCAGCTTTGGTTTGGAACTGAACATCTGCCTCACTGTCCTGCTGTCCTCACTGGCACAGTGCTGTGCATCCGTTCTGAGCACCCTCCCCCTGGGCACCCTGCAGGCTGCTCTCTCTCCAGAGATCTCCTGCTTCAAAGAGGGCTCTTCATCCTTGGTCCAAGACTCAGCATCTAACCAATTCAAGCACAAGAATGGCAGTCCTTAGCCAGTGTCCAGGGGGAAAGCGGGACGCGTAAATAATCTCCCTGGCAGGGTGATTTTGAGAGACACCCCTTTGAAATGGCTACGAGATCCGACAGGAGAGATGGGAGGGGCTGGGGAGATGGATCCGCGGTTAAAAGCACCTGCGGTTCCTCCAGAGAACCCAAGTTCAGTTCCCAGCACCCACGTCAGGTAGCTCATAACTGGACCCTGCCATCACCCAGCATGTGGCATGTGCTTAAAACACACACACATACACACAACAAAATGAAAATAAATGTTTAGAAATTAAAAGAGAAAGAGAGGATGAGAGACAGTAAACCCTACTGATAAACAATGGAGAAAACACTAGAAGCAGCCAGGACAGGGTGGCCAGGATCTGCCCCCACAGAAGGGACGGAAAGTGAGCTATGGCAAGGAAAATGGGAAGGAAGCAGGCAACGGGGAAAGGGGGCAGGGGAGGAGGGGGGAGGAGCGGAAGAGGGGTCACCATAAGCACACAAACCACCTGAATAGACAGAAAAGCTGGATGGAGACCAAGGCCCAGAAGAGCAGGAAGAAATAAGAGACTGGGAAAAGCAGGGGCAGGTCATCGTTCTAGGAGGCCTCAGGTGGAGAAATACAACTCCCAGCACCAACAGACCAGATACTCTCCAAATGAAGGAAAGCACCCCAAATTCTAAGTGACACCAAATAATCTTGTCTTCAAAAGCCTGCATACTGCTTTGGGAGAAAAGCGATTTCTCTTGGAAAGGCAGCTGAACACATGCTGGCCCGCCAGTTGTGAGTCTGTGGAATCCCTGACAAGGGGCCTGGGCGTACAAAATCCCAGCATGCACCAGGGGCAAAGCTGGAACTCCAGTCTTCAGGCAGGGAAATCCAGGCTGGGAGAGGTCTAGGGGAGCCGGGAAGTAAGGTGCTGTGTGGGCGGCTATGGAGGGAGGACACCCGCAGCCTGTCCGCTATTGCCCCATCTGTGATGAATACAACGCAAAAGAGCACAGCCAGCGGAAGTTTAAAAACAAAGCCCCTCTTTCCACCGCTGACGGCTTAACCCTCACCAGTGGCAAAAATCGGTTTGGCTCACCAGGCCCCCCCCTCACTAGAGCAACGAAACCCTTTCCATAGAGCATCGAGGACTTACCAGGACTGCAGGCTCTTAGGCACTCTGAGGCCCAGGGATCTGTGGCCCAGGGCGCTTCTCCTCTCTCCAGCTGGGAGACGAGAATGGGTTTGGGAGGTGGGCATTCAACTACAGAAGCAAAGGAGGAAAGATAGGTTGAGGACAGACTGCCTGTCTCAATGGGTTCCTGAGACCTCTATCAGCCCACCTCCGTTCGGGCTTGATCAGGAGAGAAGTGATTCCAGATGACAGAGCAGCACACGGGGGTCTAACCTGGGCTCTATAATACAGCCAGAGGAATATGACTTGTCTCAGAAAGGGACAATGAACTGGGCCTGGGCCTCAAGAGAGGAAGCACCCTCAGCAAGATGCTGGTGCTGCTTCCCTGGGAGGGCCCCTCCACAGTAGGGGGTACCAGTCCTCTACCCCAGGTGGAAAGCTAGACACAGGACTCCTTGGGGTGCCAAGAAGGCTGCCAGCCCTCAAGTAACTGAGACACACCCTCACCTGGGGTAAGAGGGTGTCCAGGTAGAAAACCAGGGTTACCAGAGATGCCCATCAACCTAACTACCTCACCAGGCTGGGGTCTAAGTCCTGACGACAGTCGTCCAACCTCAGGACTTGAGACTTCCCAGACTCCCTGAGGAGGCACCTGGGCTCTGACAAGGTCTTACCCAGAGAAGCCACATGGGCATAGTTCTCCAGCATCACATCCCTGTACAAGGCCCTCTGCGCAGGCTGCAGGCTGTCCCACTGACTCTGTGTGAAGTCCACAGCCACATCCTCAAAGGTCACCAACTCCTGAAACAGCAAACTCCTGGTCAAGCTGGAGTGAGGACAAGGGGGCTCTGAGGAGGCCTCAGGGAAGAGCAGCCAGCACCTCAGCCAGGAGCCAATGCACCAATGTTCCCGCTTTCAAATGGGGAGCCCAGCACTGCGCCAATCTGGGGTCTTCACTGCTATCCCAACCCACGGTCTAATACCCAGGGGGCGCTCTCTTCCTGGTGACCACAGCAACCAGAAGGAATCTATTTCTGGATTTACAGATGGACCCCCAGGGAACTGCCATCCTTGTGTACTCTTGTCTGTTACCTGGGCTTCTTTCTTTCTTTCTTTCTTTCTTTCTTTCTTCTTTCTTTCTTTCCTTCTTTCTTTCTTTCTTTCTTTCTTTCTTTCTTTCTTTCTTTCTTCCTTCCTTCCTTCCTTCCTTCCTTCCTTCCTTCTTTCTTTCTTTCTTTCTTTGCTTCTTTGTTTATTTTGTTTTGTTTTGGGTTTTTTGTTTGTTTTTTGGTTTTTCAAGACAGGGTTTCTCTGTGTAGTTTTGGTGCCTGTCCTGTATCTATCTCCCTCTGTAGACCAGGCTGGCCACGAACTCACAGAGATCCGCCTGGCTCTGCCTCCCGAGTGCGGGGATGAAAGTTGTGCGCCACCACCGCCTAGCTACCTGGTGTTTCTTATGTAAAATAAATTTCTTATTAATACTTTGAGAATTTCATACATGCATTTTTGATGCCTAGAGGACCGGCCTCCAGCAGCTCAGGGCTCAAAGGGAATCCACAGAGTAGGCATGTACTATGACTTTTTTATCTGAGGGGGTTAGGGAAAAAGACACTCACACACTCTCTTGATGGTTTCCTTCAGACCTTTGCTTTATTCTTCTTTTGCATTCTCTATTCTTTATTTTCCTGGTGATTTCCTTCTTTCATTCTTGATGTTTTCCTTCTAACTCTATCTTTATTCTTCCTTATTCTCTCATTCTTTTTTTTTTTTTTTTTTTTTTTTTTTTTGGTTTTTCGAGACAGGGCTTCTCTGTGTAGCCCTTGCTGTCCTGGAACTCACAATGTAGACCAGGCTGGCCTTGAACTCACAGAGATCCACCTGCCTCTGCTTAGAGTGCTGGGATTAAAGGCGTGTGCCACCACCACCCAGCTAGTCTCTTATTCTTGATGTTTTCCTTCTCTCGTTATTGATGCTTTTCTTTAACTCTTTCTAACTCTATCTTTACGACACCTTATACACCTCAGCAAAATCTTTCAGGCAATATAGAAATTTCAAGTGAATGATTACAATAAATACAAGTAAAAAATATCATGTTTTCCATATCCCTTACATGATTAAACATTTTATGCATTACAGGTGAAAAACAAATTATCCCAAGAACTCATGTACATTCATACCCAAGCAACTTGTTACAGATTAACAGTGTGTAAGCAAGCAAGATATTCTTTTACTGGCACACTGTGTTTTGCGGTTATAAAGAAAGGACCAATCACTTTATTATGTGTCTTGAAAGGTAATCTTATAAGGAATATTAAAGGAATCACAAACCTAAATTTTTATACATGAAAAACAATCAATCAGCTCTACTTTAAATCTTTAGGGTGCATACCACTCATCAATAGTTTTTTAAATCAGGAAATTGAGGGCAGAAATGGGTATAAGGAATTAATCATCTTTGATCACCAACAAATCCTAGCAAGAAAGGCATATCAGCTAATGATAATCGGACTGCTTTGTTCTTGTTCCCTTATCTTAATGAGTTCCTCACTGGCAGGGCGGTGGTGGCACACGCCTTTAATCCCAGCACTCGGGAGGCAGAGCCAGGTGGATCTTTGTAAGTTCAAGGCCAGCCTGGTCTACAGAGCAAGATCCAGGACAGGCTCCAAAACTACACAGAGAAACCCTGTCTCGGAAAAAAAGAGTCCCACAGTCAACTACGCACCTTTCTAAAACTTTAGATTGTCTTCTTGGGTTTTTCACCTCACAGTTATTTAACAAAAACATCTTAGTTTAACTTTAAGTTATTTTCAAAGCTTTGTTTCAGCTATGGTGCACTCTGAAACCTGTGAACACCCAATATTAAGATTAAGAGAATTTAAACTAGCTGGACTACTGGAACTCAACTGTTTTTCTTAATCATTAACCTAAGCCACAGTCTATATGGCTCCTCAGTAGAAACTCATATGTCCTAGCTGTGTGACTTCCTTGTTTTATTTTTAATTATCAAAACTCTACTTAAACTAACATTATTATTAATTAGACAGTATAGCTTAGGAAGAAATAATCTTCATAATAATCCACAGGTAAAAAGTCCCAGTAGAATGGGATGTTTCCATGAGATAAACACATTCTATTAAAGGCAGTGGGGACCTCCCCACACCCATTCACACCATACCAGATACCAGAGAAAAGGCACAGCAGAGGCAAAAGGCATCTGGAGTCTGTGGTCTCGGGGCCTTGCCTATCTGAGATTCACCCATCAGGGATTCACCCCCTAGTGGGTTGGCACCCTGAAGCCAGCTGCCACCTGCTGCTCCTGACATGGCCACCAGCAATGCATACCATGTATTTTGATCATATTCACTCCTCAGTCCTCCCCTGACGCCTCCTAGACCCACTCCTCACCCCTACCTCAACCCACGTCTTATCATGTACGTGTATTTCCCTCCAAGTCTATTCTGTGTTGCTCGTGTGTTCTCGGTGTGGTTGATTATCAGGGGCCACGCCCTTGAAGAAACGGATACTCCCTCCCCCAGAAAGCACCATCTGTTCACAGGTCCTCAGCTAGGGGTCGGGGAGCTCATGAGCGTCTCCCTCCTCCATGCTAAATGGCTGACTGGCTTGAGATCTTGTGCAGGTCTCATGTGGGTCACTAAAGCTGTCACGGGTTCACCACTACAGTGGCTCTGTCATATCCAAAAGAGTGTTTCACCCTGGTTCCCCCGACCTCTGGTTCTTACAATCTTTCCACACTCTTCCATGATGGTCCCTGAATCCTGAATGTGAGCTGGATGTCCCAAAGCTGAGCTTGGACCGGTCGTGAACTCCTGCACTCACCGCCACTGCCTCACAAAGCACTTCCTCAGATACAGTCCGAGTGCTGCACTAATCTGTGGGCAGAGATATATACATTTAGAGGGCAGTTTCACTCTGGTGAGGCTCATCCCCTGGGTCTGTGGCCAGGTATGTGGTACTAGGCATGTGTTTCCTCCTGTGGAGCAACCCTTAGAGCCAATCAGAAAGCAGTTGGTTGCCCCCGCCGCCGCCGCCCCCCCCATCCCATCACTCCACTGCTGCAGCCATGGCATATCTTGCCATGCTGATCATTACTGTAGCTCACAACTGGGTAAGACTGTTGATGACCACACCCCCTACCCCAAGCATCCTGCATAGTACCTTCTGGTACCCAGGAAACCAGCCAGCAGGAAGTAAGCTTCCTGATCAGTACCACCTTGATCTGTTCATGCCCTGTGACCGAAGGTGCCGCTGTTCTTCTATAGGATTAATTACAGTTGGCTATCACTACCCTGACTCCGCCCACTACCCTTAGGAACTCAGCCTCACTTGTTTCTCCCCAGCTTCTTTTCAGATTCCCCAGACCCACCACTGTGGAGCAAAATGACATCAGAAAAGCCACTGCTTTGCAAACGGCATTTTCGGGCCTTGAGAGAAAACCGGCTCTCTTCAAAAAAGTGTGTGTGTTCTGCTTCCTTGGGACAACAGCTGTATAAGTGTGGGTCTGACCCCAATGGTGTCACACAACTAAATCTGAGTCACAAAACAGCAACAGCAAACATTTCCTGAATTCGGTGACCAAAACATTAATATTAAATCAAACACGTAACGAGCCCAAGGTTTTCCCACACGTTGTAATGCATGACTTCATTGCAGCCTCAGCTGTGAACACGGTGAGTGCACTCGGCATGACAAAAACCCAAAAGCAGACTCAACATTCAAAGTATAGAGAGCACCCACAGGGCACAGCAAACCTCGCTCCCAGCCAATTCCACCTTCCTGAGCCCCTCTCCTCCCCCAGAGCGCTCAGTGGGTAAAGGTACTTGCTGCCAAGCTTGACCACCTGGGTTCCATCCCTTGAACCCACATGGTAGAATTGACTCCTGGAGGTTGTCACCTGACCTCCACACACCCTCTGTGGCACACACACCTGTATACACACACAAATAGGTGTGGGGGGGGAGTTCAAAGAAAACGCACACACACAGAACATTGGTCTCTTGAGGACACATCCACAGTGGATGAAGCAAACTCTTCAATAAGGTTTTGTGGTTTTTATAGATGGATGTGTGATGGGATGCCATACACGTGCAGTACTCCCACACACCAGAAGAGGGCAGCAACTCGCCTGGAAAGGCTGGAGTTACAGGTGACTGAACCAAACTTGTTCCTCTGAAAAGCAGCAAGTACTCTTAAACATCTCTCCAACACAAAGTGCAACTCAGGCTGGCTCCCAACTTCTGACATTCCTGTCTCTGCCTCTTCAGCATACCCTCCTGGCGACGGACACCATAACCAGCTCAGTGAAGAACTTCCAACTCCAGCAAGTGACTCGTTTGCAGACACGATCTGAGCTTCCACACTCGGGGATGTATAGGCGTGGGTATCCTTTTTTCCACTAGTGTCTGCAACGTGAGCCTTATCACTCCCGATACGTATTTCCTCCATCACATATTTACACAGGCTACATACAGCCCGGTCAAAGGAACCCTTCAGGCTTTCGGATAACTGACAGCTAGTCTGAGGAGGAAGCTAACTCACCTG
The DNA here is from genome assembly GCF_004664715.2 of Peromyscus leucopus. Classification (NCBI taxonomy): domain Eukaryota; kingdom Metazoa; phylum Chordata; class Mammalia; order Rodentia; family Cricetidae; genus Peromyscus; species Peromyscus leucopus. The sequence continues at coordinate 109,160,018 of NC_051069.1, read as the reverse complement.
AGGCCAAGCGGTTTGAAGCATGCCTGGTGTCCCTGGCTTCTTGCTCTCTGTCTTCCGGCTTTGGATAAGCGAGACCTTAGAAGCCAAGAGAACAGCAGGAGTGCTAGGGACAATTCCCACCGTGACACCCCCACCCAGGAGCCCTCCTGTCTCCCACGCAGGGCTACCGGGTCTCCACTCTGCAGTTTGCAGTGCGCTCACAGGGCACGTGGGTCTGAGCAAAGGGAGACTGTAAGGACACTGGAATGGCGCCCCGGGGCGCGGGGAACTCACTAAGACGGTCCGCTTGTGGCAGGCTGGGAGCACAGAAGGTCCCGCCGTGACCGGGAACCTCCAGCAGTAAACTGACGATCAACTCGCCGGAACCCTCTACACCCCAGAGCCCGCCACACCACCAACCCGGAAGCACGAGCGCACGCAGGCCCCTCTAGGCCGCCCGGAGGCCTCATCTCGGTGGTACCGCGGCCCCACCACCGGACGTTCTGGCGGAGTAGATGGGTTGCTGTGTGCCTGAGCGCTTGCGCACTTGAGAGGAGCAAACACACCCCTTGGGCTCCGAAGCGTGTGCACTGGGAAGGCCTGAGGGGTAGGTGTTGAGACTCTGGGCGCATGCGCACTGGGACAGCAAGTGGCACACCTTTGCCGGAGGCTCTGCACATAAATTACACAAATTCGCTCTAGCTATTTCTCTGGCACCAATTTTAAATAGCAACATTGGGGGGGGGGACCCACACTTCTACAAATAAAAATTGGACCATCAGTGCAGTTTCTTAGTTCATGTGGCAGGAAAGGATCCCAGCACCTGAGTCCAGAAGGCTCAATTCAGCCCGCGCAAATCTGACGCCCTCTTCTGGGCGACCTGGCACTGCACTCATGAGCACACACCCACACAGACACCTAAGTAACTTTAAAAAGTAGGTTAATGATGGGGTTGGAGAAATGGCTCAGCAGTTAGTAGCACCTGCTCCTGCAAAGGACCAGCGTCCAATTCCAGCACCCACAAGGTGGCTCACAACCATCTGTGACGCCTGTTCCAGGAAACCCAGCGCCCTTTTCTGGCTTCCAGGGACACCAGGAAGGCATGAGGTACACACACTCACACACACACCATTCATATGCATAAAAAATAAACCTTTCTGGGGTTGGGAATTTGGCTCAGTGGTAGAGTGCTTGTCTAGCAAGCACAAGGCCCTGGGTTCGATCCTCAGCTCCAAAAAAACCTTTCTTTAAAATGGTAAAGCAGTAGAAATTATAAGGCAGAAAATTAAAGTTTATTTCTCACTGGGCATGGTGGTATACAGCTGTAATGCCAGAACTTCAAAGGCCTAGGTAGGAATGAGGAGTTCATGGCTAGGCTACACAAAACCCTTCCTCAAGCAAACCATTTTATGTTCAAGAAGAAAAAAGCAGGTGTGGTGGTTGAGAGCCTATGCTGAAGACTAAGGCAGGATGTCTGCTAGAGCTCAAGTTGGAAGTCAGAAAAGCAAGCAAAGTGTGAGCCCATTTTCTGAAAGTTAGATGGTCCCCTGCAGTCCCAAGGTTAAGGAATCCTTAATACTCAACCCAGTCTTCATGCCCCTGACAACAAATCACTAAAGATCTGCTCTTGAAACTGCTTGCTCCCAGGCATCTCTTCTCCATGACCACTTATCCCACCTGCCTTGACCTGGGGTTATTCTAAACCCAGTCTGAGGTGCTAATTCCTAGCCACCAGGATCAGTGCAGTAAAGAACTGGCCCCTCCTGCAAACAGGCAGAGAAGCCAGCCTGAGTATTCGTAGGTATCTGCTCTGGTGCAGGAATCAACCTGCTCCTTCGTAACAAATCATTTGGTAGTTGAAAGCAATACACACCCCTTCCCTGCCCTCAGTGTGTACATCAGGAATCCTGTAATGGCACGGCTGGAGATTCCGGTTCCATGTTGTCCACTTTCCCACAACCCTTCACAGCGGACCCCTGCCCTACTGTTTAAGGCAACTCCGTGGAGTTAGTTATCCACTATACTTCCCTGCCTGCAATGCTCTGAAGAGGATACCATTTCACAGCCAGATCTGTTTTTCTACTCAATTCCGTGGGGTGTGCTCAGAGCAATCATGATGGCTGAGACTGGAGAATCATAGTACTAACCTCAATTCTACTTTCTATCCATGTTCTAACTCTTCTCCCCATAATCTTCAACCCTAGACACATACACTCCAATAGGATCCTATGAATTGAGCTGGTCTTTTCTCTAGGCCATCAACCGTCCTGATTAGCAGCTAGCCCTAATGTGCACTCCAAAGTGCCTAGACAGGAGCATCTTCACGGTCTTCCCCATCTGAAAGCCAATCAGAGCTGGCTAACCCCAACTGCCACTTTTATAACATGGCCTACCTCATAGTTCCACTTGTCACTTTTTGGGATGCTAAGTCTCAGTGTGTAGCCCTGGCTGGCCCATGAGAGGGCTTCCTGCCTCTGTCTAGCTTATACTCTTTTCTTTCCTTTGCCTTTTCAAGATGGGGTTTCAGCTGGGCAGTGGTGATGCACACCTTTAATCCCTGCAGAGGCAGGTGGATCTCTGAGTTGAGGCCAGCCTAGTATACAGGGCAAGTTCCAGACATCCATGGCTCCACAGAGAAACCCTGACTTGAAAACAAACTGTCCTGAAACTCACTCTGTAGACCAGGCTGGCCTCAAACACAAGAGATCTGCCTGCCTGAGCACTGGGAATTAAAGGTGTGCACCACCACCAAGCTCATGCCCCTTTCTTAAAAGGCTACTCAAACTGCACCAAATTGCACCATTTCCTAGGTGCACCCTGGGATCTGCCACCTCATGCAGTGGAACCAGAGCCCTCAAAAGCTGCTTAAAATGGCACAACTACCCTCTTACCCCAAGTCATTTACAACTTGTATTCCAGTACCCCACTCTGCCTAGGTGTAAACACTGGAGAACAGACTGAAAAGCCCCCAGCCTGCTATAAATAATCCTACAAATGACCTACCCACTTCTCCTACAAATGACTTTCTGCGGATGCTTTTCTGGATTCCATGTCCTGCTTTTACAATGATCAAGCTTCCCTAGCAACTTTCCTAGAAATATGCAACTTTCCTAGAAATATCCAAAATTATCAAAATCCCGCAATGAGAAGGGAAGAACCCTCCCACCCCCAAATAGGCAGGAACAAACTCTACCACTAAGCTATGACCCAGCCCCACTAGCTCTAGAGAATCTTACTAGACTGACTCAAAGTGATGGAAGTCCACCTGTTGGTGAGAAATAATTTTTATGTACAAGGGACAGCCACAGTTCTGTCATAGTACCTGTGTATTCAGGTTCAGTGTGACTGTGGCTGTATGCTCTTAAGGCCTGGGTGGAGTGAGTTTAACTGATCCTATTTACAACCCCAACCTGTCTTCCAATACCCACTCAGCGACAAGCTTTGAGTCCACACGAGATCTGCCAACATGTCAAAAAGAACCTTTATTCCTTTGCACAGTTTCATGCTTTCTTGCCAGCTGCCTTTGAAGCAGGTGCTTTCTGGGCTGGGGTCTTCTGAGCCTTCTGACCTTTAGCAGGAGGAGCTGCCTTCTGGCCTGCAGCCTTCTGGCCGGCAGCCTTCTGGGCTGCAGCCTTCTTGCCTGGTCCTGTGGCCTTCTTGGCTGGAACTTTAGCTGCAGCTGCCGCTGCCGCCGCAGCTGCAGCAATGGCAGCCTTAGCAACAGGTGCTTTTTTGGGAGAAGCTTTCAGGAGAGCAGCTCTTTGAAGTTTCTTCACTTCAGTCTTGATTATTCTGTTCCTCTGGGGGGGGGGCACAAACGAGAGCATTCAGGGCAGGCATGCACACAACTTGCTCTATGCCCACTGTTTAGAAAAGAATTAAAATGCTTCTTCCACATGACTAAATTTAAATAAGGGTACTATTTTACAGTCTTTATTGTGTGTGCATGATGTAAGCACAATTCTGTGGATCAGTTCTCTCCTTCCACCATGTAGTCCCCACACTCAAAGTCAGGTCATAGGCCAGCGCCCTTACCTGAACAGTTTTACCCACTGAGCTCTCTCACTGGCCCCAACTAACAATTTCAGGAACTATGAAATTCAACTGCACAAAGCACCATCAAACAGGGACTGGCCACTGTCTCCTTTCACCCTACACAGAACACAATATGTACGTCTAAAAACTCACCATTTTCTTTGCCTTCATGACTTTGAAACGATCAAAATCTGTCATCTTGGCTTTCTGTTAAAAAATAAATAAAGATGATCTCTCCTGTCATTCATCAGCATTCACCCGACCCCCCCCCCCAGAACTCAAAAGCTTTATGCTATTACCCTTTCTCTGGCATCAATCTTCTTGGCCCATCTTGTGGCTGCCCACTTTGCATTGATATCTGCCTTCTCCCAAGCCTTTCGTACATACTTCTGGCGGGCACTATGAAGAGCAAGACCACGTACGTATTAATGAATGAAATCAGCTCCGTAGCCACACCCCCAAGGACAGCACCACCCTGTCACACCCAACTGTAGCTGTCTTCATAACACACAGGCACACTAGACAACGTCCAAAAAAGTGAATTTCAAAGATAGGGAAAATCGCCTCTGAACACATTTACTACTTACATAGTACACGTGCATAAAACCATGTCTTTTGTAATGAACAAAAGCTGCTCCTTACACCTGTTTATAGTGTGTATATATTACACAATTAACTTGGCCAAGTTCTTACTCACCAAACTCTATCACTGCTGTTACCCTTAGCCTCCCCTGTAACCACTCCAGTGTCTGGTGACTCTAACTACCCACCCTGAACTGCACTTGTCTCCCAAACCACACTGCTGATCTACTGTGGTGGTACACTACAGAGGATGCTTCCGTGCACCAACCACACAGCGAGGCAGGACAGGGTTCTAATTTACATTCCTCCACCCTCCCCAAACACCCCGTTCTGTTGCCTTCATTTCTTATGTTAAATACCTAGTAACCGGCACACCACAAGTCCATCAAATCACTGGCAAGATTTCTGCACTGTCAGGCAGGGCATTGTAGCACACACTACCTCCGTCACCAAGGGAGGCCAAGGCAGGAAGACTGCCAAGTCTGGGCTACACAGCAGAAAGCTACCTCAACACCAAAGCATACACATTAACAACACCACAGGCCGATGTGGTGCTTGCCCAGCACGAATGAAGCAACAGGTACGATTCTGTTCTGCCAACAGCAGCAATAACACAGCAAAGTGACTCTGGGAACAAGAGTAGGCATTCTCATTGAGCTTTGTGAAAACAGAGGAAAGGAAAAGAAAGCAAATATGGACAACTCCCATGATGGTAAAATGACTGGGTGATTTTAAGTAATTAAGGTCTGTTTGCGAACCTTCTGCATTGTCTGTATATTCTCAAGGGGAAAGGGGGACAGAGCAGGGTGTTACCTGTGTGGGAACTTGAGGATGAAGTCAGTGAGCTGCATGCACTTGAAAGGCATGGCCTGCCTCCTCACACGAGTGCAAGGTCCATCCACTAAAGCCTAGAATACAAAACCAAGGATCTCAGGTGGGCACCTCAAAGTCAAGTTGGCTCCAAACTATAAAACTTGCGGGTCCTTTTCAGAACTAAATGTACACTGCTTTTCAAACAAAGCCAACACACTTCCTGTGAGCTCAATGCTCAGTGTCCCCCTTGGTTGTGTTTTGTTCAGACAGGCAGCCCAAGCTGAGGGCCAACTCTTGGTTCCCCTATCTCCACCTCCAGAGGCTAAGACTACAGAAGCCACCACACCTAACAACTTCAGGGCTGGGAATCAACTCCAGGGTCTCAAGCAAGCACTCTACCTACAGAGATTCAGCTCCAGCCCCTCTGAACTCTTTCACCGTTACCTCATTTAAGCTCGCCTGCACTTTGGTCGTGACTAAAACATCTTCCTAGGTGATCTGGTGAGGGGTCATCTAAGATGAGCTAACGCTAATCTGTGCTTTCAGACCCCTGTGTCCAGTGTTTCCTCAAAGGTAAAGCTTTAGCCTAAGGAACCCCACCCGAGGACGCTCTACCATGCCGTCCAACTTACTGCCACGTTAACTAAAAGGTCGTGAAACACTTTCTCACACCTACCCTGTTCTGGTCAATAACATCTACAATCGCCACCAGCTTTCCGGCATGAGGCCCAAAGGAGACGTAGGCCACACGGCCAACCTCCACGAAGCGCCTGAACACCTAAAACAGGAAGAATAGAGGTTGGTTTTAAAAGATTCCAAGTCCGCTGCTTACCGGCATAAGGCTCAGAGCCACCCAGAGGCCGGATCTGCACTTAATATCCAGCCTTTCTTTTCGGCCTAAAATACCCTGTAGCCACTTTCCCACCGTAGCAGTTCCCGGATTTCCTCTTACCCATCCTCGAAACTCCCCCGCCTTCTACGCCCCCTTTAATGTCCGTGTGATAAACTCATTGATCGAGTTTGACCGCCCTCCGGATCACTTTTTCCTGAGTTTTAAAAAGGCCGAGGCCGCAGCCGCGCCGCCGCCGCGGAGCCTCGGGGCCGGCAACTGCCCGCCACTGCGCACGCGTGGCCCAGGCGCCCGGCGGGCCCCCACCGCCGCCCCCCCCCCCGGCGGGGCCCTCCACGCGACCGCGAGCCGCGCTCCCCCAGGGCCGGATTCCACGCCCCGCCGCCCTCCCGCGCGCGGCCTGGGTCACACGGAGCGGTGTAACGATGGTGGGTGCGTGGATTGCGAGGTGTTGGTGGGAGTGCAGTCCGCAATCGGGTTTGGAGTGGTTGTGTGGGGGTGAGCTGGTGATGTGCTGACGGGCGAGAGAACGCTGTGGTCTCTAATGAGAGGAGGCTGTACTGGGTGTGATAAGGGGGACGTATCAGGCGTGGACGACTCTTATGAAGGACGTTGGGCACAGGGAGTATGAGTGTATACTCGCCTTCGCTGAAGTGAGAGATGACTGACTGAAAGAAGTGCAGGGATGTATATACGGGAGTCGCAGAGTTCGCCGAGTAGATGGCCCCAGTGTCACGGCAGTGGTTAGTTGGTACTCTTGGAGCTCCGTTGATGGTCTGCAACAGTATTAGAAAGGCTGATGGCGTTGAGTGCTGGTCGTGTTAGAGGCAGAAGGGATCTCATGGATGTGAAGGTAGAGGGAGTACGTGAGTGGGATATGCTCTGCACTAGGTCCGATACTATATCGGGGCGAGGGAACTGGGCGGTTAGGCGAGCATTTATTACGGAATGGGTGAAATCGCCGAGAATTCTGAGTTGAGGGCTGACATAGGTGGGTGTAGAGGAGATGAATTCTTATCTGAGTAGAGACCCCGCGCTAGTTCTGTCTGCGGGATGGACAGTGGGGTGGTGAGTCGCTGTGGGTATGTGGGCAGTGTAGGGGGTTAGAAGACGGTGCTGTGGGGACGAGACAATGGATTTAGTCAGTGCAGGTTATGTGTAAGGACGAGCCAGGTGATTCCTCTGGCCGAAGGGGCACGGTCCTTGACTAGCCATGGTGACGGAGGGAGCGCCTGCGATGAGCGTCGTATGAGCGGTTGTTATGATCGGTGGTGGTCTCGGGTTTGGGCTCTTCGGTGAACAGGAAGTGCGAGTGGGCTAGAATTGGGGTGTACCGGTAACGATTGTCCAGCAGATGGTGGAGAGGTGCAAGGATGGGGCGGTAGATGGACCTGGCGAGTGTGTTGCTATGCTCTGATGCGGGGCTAGAGGTTGGCTGGTGCGCTGTGTACGATTACCAGGGGTCGGCGATCGGAGATGGTGTGGTACGTGTTGTAGTGTGGCGCGATGCGTAGTGATGGCCTGGGACGGGAATGGCGGGTGAGGACGGGCGGAAGATATGCAGTTCTAGTATGAGGGCAAGTTTTAGGATCGGCTGAACGCGTTGTAAGATCGCAAACTAGTATATGCGCTGACTATCGGTTGGGGGCAGAACAGATGCGATCGTAGCCCGGAGCTGTGGCGTTACTGAGAACCTATGACCTCCGGTGGAGTTAAAAAACAGTAGCTCTCGGAGGAGGCAGTTCGTAAAGTGGTGTCGTTTGCCGTCGTGACCGTCAGCGAGGTGTCGTTTCTCGGGGTTGAAGGGAGTGGCGTTGCTCATATGAAGGACTTGAATCAGCGCCTATAGGTGTTAAGAGCGCGAGCTGAAACTGCTCACTAGTCGAGTGCGGAGTGACAGGAGCGTGGATCAGGAGGTGCGATGTGGGTTCCGTGTGTGCGCGGATGGTCGGAGGGTTGGCGGACACGAAAGGAGCGTGCACGCGGGGAGTGCTAGTGAGCAATCAGCGAAGGTATCATTGATCTTCGAGAGAGCGACCCAAAGTGATGTGTGTCGGAGCCGTGAGGCGGCTGAATAAGCTGACGGGGAGAGGCGAGTTTGCGTGTGTGCGGCCGGGGTTCTCCGTAGAGGGGGGAGGTGATGCATATCGAGTCTACCAGTACGGTGGAGCTGATAGGGTCGATCAATGATCCGGAGTCGCGGCGGGGATGTGGGACGTGAAGTGCTCCGATCCGAGAGGCGAAGAATCGACGGGTTACGTGGAGCTGTCATACGTGTAACGCAGTAAGGGTCGATGTGTCATAGGCGGAAACGGAAGATAGTTACAGATGGGGTTAAGGACTTGGTCGTGGCCCAGCGATATCGAGATCAGTGGGGTGTGAGAGAGGGCGGCTTGGCGAGCAGGACGCTGTGGGAGTTGTGTATGCGGAGAATTGAGCCTTGTCAGATCAGCCTGCTCAGTGACGGATTAAGTCTAGCCTAGGGGTGCTAGGTATCTTCCGCAGAAGAGTGAATTTGAGGTGAGAGGCTGCATCGTGTGGCGTGTGGCCGTCAGGTGTGGTGTCCCGCGATGCGACTGTGCAGACGCGCCTACTAACGGAGCAGCTAGATGGAACGCGGAAGCGTCTGAGTCATTGGTGGCGTTGCGCTGAAAGTGGGCAGTGATTGTGTCGGGCAAAACGATAGGTGAGTTGAGTTCTTTAGATTAGTTTAAGCGTTTGGATGGATGGCCGATCCTGTTGAAGGACTTAAGTGGCCGTGGGAACTGGCGGAGCGAATAGAGGATATTGATGTGGATAGAAGATCTGAGGAGGCGTCGGAGATTAGCGGTGTGGAGGCGAGTGGTCACATCCGTGGCAAGAAGCTAAGCGGGCATGATGTGACTCGGTAGATTAGAGTGGGACGCTCCTAAGATCCGGACCACCCCACGCCGCGGCTCGCCCGCCCGGAGCGGAGGACGAGCGCCAGGACAGCCGCGCTCGGAGCGCCCGGCAGACACACTCACCATGTCGGCGGCGTTCAGCGAGAAGGAAGAGGCCCCGCCCGGCCGTGCGCATGTGTCGGCGGAAGCTCCGCCCCGACGTCCAACGTAGCCACCGATTGGTCGAGGGAGACGTGCGTGCGTTTGCGCATGCTCGGTGGGTAAAAGCATGGCGGTGGCGTCTCCGTTCAGCTTGCATCTTCTCAGACACGTGCAGTGAAGTTGGCATTCTAGTTTTCCTTTTTTGTGTGTCTGGTTTTGTCTGAGACAAGGTCTCTCAGTGTTGGCCTTCCACTCTATATAGTCTAGGCAGGCCCAAATGCTGGCATGACAGGACAGTCACCCCTGAGAACTTTAGGGACAGGAAGGACATAGGGCCTGTGCTTTCTATTCAGACTGTTCGCACCCTACTTGGCCTTTCTTCCTTCCTTTTCTTTTTCTTTCTTTCTTTCTTTTTTTTTTTTTTTTTTTTTTTTTTTTTCGAGACAGGGTTTCTCTGTGTAGCTTTGCGCCTTTCCTGGAATTCACTTGGTAGCCCAGGCTGGCCTCGAACTCACAGAGATCCGCCTGGCTCTGCCTCCCGAGTGCTGGGATTACAGGCGTGTGCCGCCGCCGCCCGGCCACTTTTCTTATGTAAGATCAGCCGAGTGTGGTGGCGCACGCCCTTAATGCCAGCACTCGGAAGGCAGAAGAGAAACAAGAATCCCAGGCCAGTTTCCTCTGCAAACTGAGTTCTGTGACAACCAGGGCTTTATAGTGAGACCCTTGTTTTAAAAAACAAAGATACGGACGCTGGGAACACAAGAAGGCCGTGGTTGGGTCCAGATCCCCAGATCTTAGCATGTCATAATTCCTTCACAAATCTTAGGTTGGGTCATTTGGGAAGAAATCTTCCCCCTCCACCCTTTCGTGTTGTTCCTTTTGCATTTATTTATGTATGCTTGTGTGAGGGTGCGCGTGCCACTGGGCATTCGTATGTGGAGGTCAGTACTTGTGGGAATTGCTTGTCTGCTTCCGCAATGTAGGTCCCTGGGACTGAACTCAGGTTATCAGACCTGGCAGCAAGCCTCTTTACCCACTGGGTCATATCACTGGCCCGAATATATAATTTTCTAAGACATGACAAGAATGGCCATATCACTACTTTTTCTTTCTTTTCTTTTGTTGGTTTGTTTAGATTTTTGTTCGTTTCTTTTGAGACAAGGTCTCTCTATGTAACCCTGGCTATCCTGGAACTAGGTAGACCAGGCTGGTCATGAACTCACAGAAATCCATCTGCCTCTGCCTCCCAAGTGCTATGATTAAAGGCATGGGCCATCACGCCTGACCCTTTTTATTTTTCTAATAGTGCAAACTGGGAACTATAGAAACCTATAAACAAGAAAATGGATAGCTTTTTGGTAGCCTATAACAACAAAGTCTCCGAGACTTTGGAACAATGAGGGTGAAATTCACACAGAGCTCTAAGTGAAGTAAACAGATATGAAAAATATATACTGTATTGTTTTATTTTACATAAAATTCACAACTGGCAAAACCTTGAATGTCAGAAGTGTGGATTGTGGCTCTGGGAGGTAAGAAAAGCCTATAACCACAGGTCAGGAGTTCGAATCTAACACCCCATAAATACGCTGAGTGCGGTGGCTTCCCTATAGTCCTCAGGAGGCCGAGGCAGTCGGATCCCAGAGGTCACTGGCCAAAGAACCTAGCCTACTTGGTAAGATCCAAGTCCCACAACAGACCTTGTCTCAAAAACTAAGTGGAAAGCAATGAGGAAGATGCCTGATGGCAACTGCTGGCTTTCACAGCGATGCACGCACGCACGCACGCGCGCACACACGCAACTGAACACGCAGGTGCACACACGCGGGACACGCGAGGAAAATAACAAAACAAACTAGGGTCAGCCTTGTTTCTCCGAGGTGCAGGCCAGGGTTGCTGGAGGTAGCAGGCGTCTGAGTTTCTGGTCGTGCTGCCCCTCATCCCGCCAGCGCAACACAGGAGGGTTTACTTTGTGCAGACAAGATCTTCCCGTGGTAGCTGTGCCCTTTCTTCTCCAAGCGTGAGAGTTCCTGGCCCTACTGTAACCAGAGAATTATACGCAGGAGGGGAGGGCCGAGATGGTTTGACATCCAGTGGTATAGTGAACGCACTTTGGGAAACACGGTGGAAATCCTTCGGTTTACAGGACTTTTCCTTGACTATGTATGCAGTTGGGTTTTGTCACACCGTTCCCATCCGTTCAGTGTCCTCTCCTACCCACTAGCCTACAGCCGGGACAGCAGAGCCTGGAGTCCAAGGTCCTCCATCATCTCACCCGGACACCCTCCGCTGTTTTAATATTTTGGTTTTTTTTCCTTCCAGTAAGACCAGAGCACATCCTTGAAGGGACGTCTCAAGACCTTTGCCAAGAAGCGTCAGGCTGCTTCAGATTTCTTCCCAGCTCAGTTTCATTGACAAGGTAACTTTTTCCCAGCAAGTGTCACCTTTGCTCTAGTGCAGCAGTTCTGAACCTGTGGGTCGGGACCTCATTGGGATTGAAAGACTCTTTCACAAGGGTCACCATCGGAAAACACAGATATTTACATTACGATTCAGAACAGTAGCAAAATTACACTTATGAAGTAGCAACAAAAATAATGCTATGGTTGGGGTCACCACAACATGAGGAACTACAGCATTAAGAAGGTTGAGAACCTTATGAATCATAATGTAAATATCTGATATGCAAGGTATCTGATATTCAACCCAGACCCCACGACCTACAGGTTGAAAACAGCTGCCCTACAGTGAGACAGTAATCAAGATACCAGCTAGCCCTCTGGAACCAGCTAGCCAGACAGAGCATGCGCAGTCACTGTAAGGAAGAGCATATGAAGTTTACACTGGGAGTCAAGATGGTGGCCGCTGGCTGGGCGGTGGTGCACACCTTTAATCCCAGCACTCGGGAGGCAGAGGCAGGCGGATTTCTGTGAGGTCAAGGCCAGCCTGGGCTACCAAGTGAGTTCCAGGAAAGGTGCAAAGCTACACAGAGAAACCCTGTCTTGAAAAACCAAAAAAAAAAAAAAAAAAAAAAAAAAAAAAAAGATGGTGGCCGCCAAGCTCTGGTTCCTTGGACCTCTGCCCATCAAAAGGCAGGCGAGGGGCTGGAGAGATGGCTTAGTGGAATTCCGTTCCCAGTATCCACATCAGGTAGCCCACAACCACCTGTAACTCCAACCCCAGAGGATCTGATGCTTCTGGCCTCCAGCCACACATACATAAATAAAAATTTAAAAAAAAAAAGGAAGGAAAGGAAGGAAGAAAGAAAGAAAGAAGGAAGGAAAGAAAGAAAGGAAGGAAGGAAGGAAGGAAAAAAAGAAAGAAAGGAAGGAAGAAAGAAAGAGAAAGAGGCTGGCGGGGCTGGCACCAACTACAAGGGAAGCCCCGGGAGCGCTCAGGAGATCTCAGCAGCTGTCCTTGTTATCTGGCCCCATCCCTTGCTTGTTGCAGGTCCAGGTAGAAGACAGCAGGCACCCTGCCCAGCTTATCACAGTCCTGATGCCCAAAGCTTCTGCCAACGGCTGCTCTGGGGGTGTACCCCGGATTTCCTACTCACTGGGGATGGAGGAAATATTTGAAGCCTCAAAGAGAAAAAAAGTCTGTGCCAGAAGTGAGCCCAAAGCTAGCCCGCCCCTGATATGTACTTATTATGAACAGCTGTGCCCACCCATCTGCGCACCGGAAGGTAGAGGCCAGTGCAGACTGCCCAGTTTGCTTTCCAGTGTGGGGAGAAAACACGTGACCAACAGCAACTGTAAGAGCCAAAGTTACATTTTACGTTTTAATTACTGTACCTAAGAGCTCCATACAGAAAAATGCCTCTAACCTGTAAGTCCCTTGTCCAAGGACAGACACTTCCCGAAATGCTAGAGGCTATTGTTTATGGGAGGTAACAAACCACATGTTTTCACTCCCCTAAACAGGTTTGTTTGACTCAACTGCCGCAGATGTGCTTGATCACATGTGTGCGTAGGCAGATTTGTCAGGATATGTGCTTGCCCCTGACTGGACCTGATGGGAAATACAGTGGCCTTTTTTAAGCCTCTGCAAGGCATGACTCTTGGCCATTTTCTGGGAAGCCAGAGATGAACCTGGCTAGAGACTCCATCAACCTGGCCAGTATTGAATTAAAGCTTGCTTCAGATTTGGCTTTAAAATGTGGTAGTGGGGCTGGAGAGATGGCTCAGAGGTTAAGAGCACTGCTTGCTCTTCCAAAGGTCCTGAGTTCAATTCCCAGCAACCACATGGTGGCTCACAACCATCTGTAATGAGATCTGGCGCCCTCTTCTGGCCTGCAGCCATATATGCAGGCAAAACACTGTATACATAATAAATAAATCTTTAAAAAAAAAAAAAATGTGGTAGCGGTCTTTTTCTCGGCCGGTGGGATTAACACAGCTAGAGGAGGAAAGGGTTTATTTGGCTGATACCTTACAGTCCACCTTGAAGGGAAGCAGGGCAGGAACCTGGAGGCTGGAACTGAATCAGATGTTGTAGAGGAATACAACATCATCTTGGCTTGCTCAGTTTGCTTTCTCACACACCCCAGGACCACCTGTCCAGGGGTGAAGCAGTCCCAGTGAGCTGGGCCCTCCTGAATTAACACCGATTAAGAAAATGTTCCACAGACTTGGCTCTTACAGAGCGAGGGTCCCTTTTCCGATGGCCCTAGCTTGTGTCAAGTGGTCAAAAGCAAAACGGTACACTGGGTACCTCCCTCAGTCGTTCTTCACTCCATTTTCTGAGACAGAGTGTCTCACTGAACCCAGTTTGCCAGTTCTGTTAGCTGGCCTCTGAGCCCCAGAAATGCACTTATCTCCACCTCCCTGGCATGAGCATGGCCACTCAGTCCACCAATAGTAACTCTTCATGTGTGTGATGGGGATTCAAATTCAGGCCTTTATGGACATCAAGCACTTTACCCACTTTGTACTAACATGGGGGCAGGGAGGTCACCTTGGAGGCCCGAGATACACCTTGGAGTATCCAATCCCCTAAGGCTAGAGGTATAAGTAGTTGAACCTGAAAAGTGAGCTAATTCTCATCAAGAAAGCATCAAGAAAGCACTCAGCTTCGGAGTCATCCAACAAGCCCCGTTTCAGACAATTCCTTAATTGTTGTTTTATTTTATGTATATGATTGTTTGCATGTATTTCTGAGCACCAAGTGCAAACAAATGTAGTACCCTCAGAGGCCAGAAGGGGGCATCACATCCCTTGGACTGGAGTTTCATAAAAGGTTATGAGCTGCTATGTAGGTCCTCTGAAAGAGCAGAAAGAACTAGTAACCACTGAGCCATCTCTCCATCTCCAGCCCCTCTGAAGAAACCTCATCTTGAGAACAAGAATGGAGAGTGAAGTGGTACTGTGTGAGAAATCCCAGGGAAAGCTTTCTGTGAGGACAGGGCAGAGAGCTGAGGGAAAGGATATCACAGGCAAGAGTGACTGAGAATCCTCGCCACCCTGCAACGCATGCACAAGGCCCTCTCCATCCTGGGCCTGGCCTGTGTGTCATACCCAGAGGGCAGGGAGAGGGTGGGGGTCAGAGAGGTGCTCCGGAAGACTGACGGGGCTTGACTGGGCTAGCTCCAATGAGTGTTCCTCCGAAGCCTGTTTTGAGTTCTGTTATCTGCTCACAGTGGCTGTTGTGACCCTGTAGTCTGGTGTAGACAGAGCATACGGAACCTGGGTTGTTAGGAGAACTGGGTCCTGGGAAGCTTTCCTGCAGGAGGGTTGAGGGATGAAGCTGGAAACAAGCAGTAGGCAGATTAGGAATGTGACTCAGTGGTAAGAGAGATACGTGAGAACCTGGGTTCAAACCTCAAACACTGCCAAAATTAACGAATTTAAAGCCAGTCACAGTCGATCAGTAAGAAAACATGAGTGTGTGGTTTTTTTTTGTTTGTTTGTTTGTTTGTCTGTTTTGTTTTTCCAGACAGGGTTTCTCTGTGTAGTTCCGGTGCCTGTCCTGGATCTTGCTCTGTAGACCAGGCTGGCCTCAAACTCACAGAGTTCTGCCTGGGATTAAAATCGTGTGCCGCCGCTGCTGCCGCCACCACCACCACCACCACCACCACCACCACCTGGCTCTCATGTGTTGTTCTTTTTTATTTATTTATTTATTTTTTAAGATTTATTTATTTATGGGGCTGGAGAGATGGCTCAGTGGTTAAGAGCACCAACTGCTCTTCCAAAGGTCTTGAGTTCAAGTCTCAGCAACTACATGGTGGCTCACAACCACCTGTAATGAGATCTGGTGCCCTCTTCTGGCCTGCAGGGACACATGCAGACAGAACACTGTATACATAATAAATAAATTAAAAAAAAAAAAAAAAGACTTCATATTTATTAAAAAAAAAAAAAAACAAAAAAACACAAGTGGCCCTTTATAGTTCCTTGATTTTTATTATTAGAGCATAAAAATTTTGGAAGAAAGCTTTAAGTGAAATCTCAAGTTCTCTTTTTACAAAGCAAACATATTGTGTATGAGCTGTGTGTGGCGGTGGGTGCACGCTGTCATCCCAGCGTGCAGAGGCTGGGGTAGACAGTGCCACGAGTTTGAGACTGGGCTGGATGTACAGCAAGTACCAGCAGGGCTGCATGGCAACTTTCTCAAAACCAGAACACGGGCTGGGGAGGTGACTTAGTTGGGAATGTGCTTGCCACATGAGCATGAGGACCTGAGTTCAACTCCTGGAACCCGAGAGAGAGAGAGAGAGAGAGAGAGAGAGAGAGAGAGAGAGAGAGAGAGAGAGAGAGAGAGAGAGAGAAAGAGAGCGAGCCAGGCATGATAGACTTGTGATCCCAGTGCTGGGGGTTGGGTGTGAGACTGATAAATCCCTGGGCTCCAAGGCCCAGCCAGCTACACACACCGCAGGCTGGCTCAGTCAGTTCTGCCCCTCTCTGGCTGTGTGGTGTTGGCTAGATCAGCCTCTAACCTCTTTTCCACTGTGAAGTTTCAAAGCTGTTTACACGCTGAGTGTGGTGGTGCACACTTGCAATCCCAGCTACTCCAGAGGCTGAGGCGGGAGCAACAGGCTGGCCTGTACTAATGTGCACAGGTCTCAGTTGGAGATCAGGTGTGAATGTGTGAAAAACTGTACCTCAGTGTGGTGGTATTCTAATTGTACTGAAATGTGATTTTGATTGTATATTAATAAATAAAGTTGCCCGGGGGTCAGAGTTATTAGAGCCATAGCAAGTGTGGCGGTGGTGGCACACACCTTTAATCCCAGCACTTGGTAGAAGAGCTAGGTAGATCTCTGTGTGTTCAAGGATACAGCCAGCATTGGAGACACACGCCTTTAAGACCTGGGGGGCTGTATATACAGGCAGTGATGAGGCAGTCACGTGTTTGGGTTTACAGCCAATGAGAAGGCAGAGAAAGACTATATAAAGACACACACAGGAAGTAGCTCTCTTTCGGAGAGCTAGGAGCACCGCAGGAGGAAGGGTGAGATTTTAGCTCTGAGCTCTGACCTCTTGGCTTTCTCTTTTACATTGGTTCTGTGTTTCTTATTTAATAAGACGGTTGGTTACATCTACACTTCAGTGTGAGCAATGGTGGTAGAGTATGTGTGTGTGTGTGTGTGTGTATGTGTGTGTGTGTGTGTGTGTGTGTGTGTGTGTGTTAGACATTTGGGGCTATGGCATAGGGTCTGGGTATCTGTATGAGGAGCACAGATGTAGGGGCCATGAGAGTTGGGAGAGCTGGGACAGTGTATGCGTATGGGACAGGTGTGGCTTTATCAGTGCATAGACACAGCAGGGTTGAGATATCTGTGGTGTATATAACGAGTGTGGAACACAGCTGAGTGAGGTTTATCCGAAAGAGCTCACTCACAGGTGTAAGAAACAGACATATTGTCTTTGGCAAGAGGAGAGACACTCAGCTGGCTTTCTTACCTACACAACTAAGAACTTGCTGTTTAACCATGATCCTGAACACTCAGTGCTTTTTGAAGTAAGCACAGAGAATGTTCTTGTTTTATTAGACACGTATTTGTTTTTAAATTAATAAGCTGGGAGGCTTCTAGAAGTCAGAGATTGGCAAGTAAAATCAAAATATTTGACATTCTTTTTTCAAAAGATTTATTATGCAGTGTTCTGCCTGCATGTATGCCTACATGTCAGAAGAGGGCACCAGATCTCATTACAGATGGTTGTGAGCAGCCATATGGTTGCTGGGCATTGAACTCAGGACCTCTGGGAGAACAGCCAGTGCTCTTAACCTCTGAGACATCTCTTCAGCCTGACATTTCTTTTTTAAGATTTATTTTACTTTTATTTAAAAGTTGTTTTTTTTTTTAATGGGCTGGAGGGATGGCTCAGAGGTTAAGAGCACTGACTGCTCTTCCAGAGGTCCTGAGTTCAATTCCCAGTAACCACATGATGGGTCACAACCATCTATAATGGGATCTGGTGCCCTCTTCTGGCCTTCAGGCAGAACACTATTTACATAATAAATCTTCTAAAAAAAGTTTTTTTTATTTATTAACTTCTATGTATATGGCATTTGGTTTGCATGTCTGGCTGTGTGCCACATGCATTCAGTGCAGGAGGAGCTAGAAGAGGGAACCAGACCCTGTGGGACTAGAGACATAGACAGTTGTGAGCTGCCATATTGGTGTGGGGAACTGAACCCAGGTCCACTAGAAGAGCAGCCAGTGCTCTTAACCAATGAGCCATCTCTCCAGCCCCTATTTTTATTTCTCATTTATGCATCAAGACCCTGTCTCAAAACCAAAACAAGGGCTGGGGAGACGGCCAGTCAGTCAGTAAAAGACATGCAAGCTTGAAGAGCTGTGTTCAGTACCCAGAACTCAAGTTAGTCAATAAAAAAATAAAACCTAGAGTCCCAGCACCGAGGAGGCAGAGACAGAGCTACACAGTGAGACTCTTTCTTCTTTTTAAAAATACCACCCTATCTCCTTAGAGAAAGGGCATCTATATTTAACAAATACACATTGTAAAATAAAAATAAGAGTTTATTCCATATGGTGTCCACAGCCAGCCATACGAAACAGCATTGATTTGTAGCGTGTAGCAACTGGACTTGCTCAAAGCCCTTTCTTATCCCACTTTGGAGGTGAATATTCCCAAGACTGCCTTTTCCTTCCCCCCAAATCAAGATGTGTAGTGGCTGCTCAGGGAGAACTGTAACTGGGGTAAGTAATTGGTCAGAAATTCCAGACTGGGATGTCTTAGGACAGGATTGAGTATACATGTGAGGGTGGTGGGGAAACACACGCCATGATGATAGTGGACAGGCAGCCCTGGACAAGGGCCTGCCCGGTCAGTGAGATCCGCCCCAGTGCAGTCGACTGGGTGTGATTTAGAAGAGGGCACAGCGGTGTGACAATTACATGAGGAGGAGGATGCACACCAAGTAGCAGTCTCATGACCAGAGTCCCAAGTGGGAATTCCACGAGGAGAACAGCTACCATGGTAGGGACTTCCATGTGTCCTGAGCTCCAGAGTCTTCTGAGGCTGGGGATCCAGCTCAGTTAGTAGAACACTTGCCTAGCATGTATGGAGCCCTGGGTTCTAGCCCCAGCACCCCATAAACTGAGTGTAGTGACTCATATCCATAACTGCAGCGTTCAGGAGGAGATCAGAAGTTCAAGGTCATCCTTGGCTACATAGTGAGTTGGAGGCTAGCTTGGGCTACATGAGACTCTACACTATCATCTTCCCCACCAAATGATACATCCTACCAGTTAGGGAGCTTAATGCTTATGAGATTGCTAAAAGAAAGTATCAGTGGCTTGAGCTGGGGCTGGACTCGAAACTAACGGACAAGAAGGTCTTAGAAAGGATCTATAGGACAGCATGGGTGAGATGTCCCAGTCAGAGCCTTCATGGGTGCCTTGCTAGGAAGAATAGTGAGGGAGAGAAACTGGAAACTGAGCCCTGTGGTCAGTTCGTCCACATTAAATTATTATATTTTCAACTTCCTCTGGAGTGAGGACCCTGAACTTGACTGCTTGTGTCTCCTTGATTCCCAGTGGACCAACAGTCAGGTGGGAGGGGTTGCCAGGGCAACTCTCACTGAGTAGTTGAGGGGCTCCTAGGAGGTGCTCTGGCAGGAACCAGTAGCTGAGAGGCACATGACCTTGGCATTTAACCATGGAGCAGGTCCAGGTGGCAGCCACTTTGCTTACACTGCCTGGTGTCACTCTGGTGGGTTACAGGCAGCCTCAGGCTCCAGTTGCTGCTTGGAAGGCTCAATCAGAATCCACTGCTTGGTCGAAGGCATTCTCAGAGCGGCCCTTTGTCCTGAATGCTGAACACAGATACAAAAGAAATGCCAGGCAGAGCAAGGCGATGGCCGTGAAGAAGGCCAGGACTCCCATAAAAACCGGTGGCTGTATGGGTAGGCGGATCAGCGTACTTCCAGCTGGGATCTGGTTGGTCAAGCTGAGCATGTAGCCTAGGGACCAGGCAATGCTGCTGTTCCCCACCTGTTGAGGAGAGCAATGGCTCAGTTCTCAGGCAGAGCTGCAGGCTGGTTCCAGCCCACACTGCTGTCAGCCCCATGGGACACTCTGAAGAGAACTATGGTCTAAGAAGGTCAAGGGTTTGCCCATGTTCTGATACTGCACCACAGCCACAAGGAATTTGGGTTCCCCCTTCAGTACTGCAGACAATCAGAAAACTGAGTTCCCTACAAGCCCAGAGCATGCCCGTCCCGAAGGGAGACAGGCCTGTTTGTGGTTGAGGACGGAAAGGGTTAGAAGGTCTTTACTCAACCCAAGATTGATTCCTAGGAACAGCATGTCCCCCAAATGAGAAGCCCACTGTGTTCATTTCTTCTGGTAGGTACATTTTCTCTTCCTTCCCCTCCCCTCCCCTCCGCTTCCTCTGCCTGCCTCTTTTTAAAAACAGGGTCTCATTAGGTGACTCCTTCCAGCCTGGAACTCACTCTGTAGACCAGGCTGGCCTTGAACTCACAGAGACCCACCTGTCTGCCTCCCAAGTGCTGGGATTAAGGTAAACACCACCACATCTGGTCTTCTACCTGCTTTTTGACTGTCACATTTTGAGGCTGTTTTTTTAGGCATCTCCATATTTTGAGTTTACAATCTTTATAGTGAACCAAATTTA
This sequence comes from Peromyscus leucopus, assembly GCF_004664715.2. Classification (NCBI taxonomy): domain Eukaryota; kingdom Metazoa; phylum Chordata; class Mammalia; order Rodentia; family Cricetidae; genus Peromyscus; species Peromyscus leucopus. The sequence goes on along the minus strand of NC_051069.1, from coordinate 109,139,631 downwards.
TCATCTGTACTCTTAATCTCAAATGATGCTCTTCTTCAAAATTGTTTAGCTAGATATTAAATGACAGCACTGGTCTCTTCTGTGGATAGTATTTGCTTGTTATTTATTCATATTATACTTTTACTTTGTGTGTGTGTGTGTCATCATGTGGATGTATGCATGCCACAGCATGCATGTAAAGATCATGGATTCTTTCTTCCTGCCATGTGTATCCTAGAATGGGATCAACTTAGTTAGGCCTGGAGGCAAGTGCCTCTATCCACCGAGCCATTTCACTGGCCCTTTGCTTGATATTAAAAAATTTTTTAAACTTGCAATTTGTATATTATTTTTTAACAACTTTATTTATTTTTATTTTATGTGCATTGGTGTTTTGCTTGCATGTGTGTCTGTGTGAGGGTGTCAGATCTTGGAGTTACAGACAGCTGTGAGCTGCCATGTGGGTGCTGGGAAATTGAACCTGGGCCCTCTGGAAGAGCAGTCAGTGCTCTTAACCACTGGGCCATCTCTCCAGCCCTATTTTTTAAACTTTTAATTTGTATATTAGCATGCGATACAGGCTGTTCCTGAAGTTACTGTGTAGCAGAGATGACCTTGAACTCCCACTCCCCATGCTCCCACCTCCCCAGTACTGGGCTGTAGGTGTTTGACACCAGGCCTGGCTAGCACAGGATGTTACAGACCTTCAGCACACGTCAGAACCCTTTCCAAACCACCCCCTTTGCTCTTGCTACAGTGACCCCAAGCAATAGCCAGAGAAGCAGCCTGGATTGTTGAGTTTTAAATATCTGACCATGTTTGTCTTCATAACTGAACTGGTAATTTTAGCTTCCCAGGCTGACCTCAAACACACTTTGTAGCTGGGATGACCTTGAACGCCTCATCTGGCACCCGCGTGCTGGGGCTATAGGGGTGTACAACCAAGCCTGGTTTTGTGGGGTACTGAGGAAGCTAGGGTTCTACCCAGGTACAATGTATGTTAGATAACATTCTACCGACTGAGCCATACCCCAGGCTAAGCCTTGTGACATGTTGATGATTTGGCCTTCTAATGTCCTGCTTTAACGACCTCCATTAGTGCTATTTCCCTGAATTCATTTTTCTCCTTTCTTGCCTCAGATGGTATATGGGGAGGGGCGGTGGAGAAGTGGGTAAGCGGTAGAGTGCAGACTGCTATTGCAGGGGACGCAAGTTCAGTTCCAGGACCCGCATCCGGGGACTCCAACAGCCTGTGACTTCGTGCTCCAGCACCTGCACTCAGGTAAACACACACACACACACACACACACACACACACACACACACACACGCACGCACACACACATACACTTTTAAACATGGCTCTGTGTTTTATGACAAGATGAGACTCCCTGTCTGTGCTAAATACTGTATCCTACCAGCTCCGTCCCCAGCCGCTGTCAGGTTGTGTTCCTATCCTGGGGCTGGATGGATAGATTGTTCTTATTTTTTTTTAATTAATTTTTGGAGAGACAGGTATGCATGTGCACAGCTGTGTGTGTGTATAGAGGCCAGAGGTCAACCTCTGGTGTTCCTGAGGAGCTGTCTACCTTACTTTTTATAAGACAGGGTTCTCACAATGGGCCCCTGGGACTACAATGGGCTCGATTTGGGCCTGGCCATTACTGCCAGCAAGCCAAGGGACCCTTCTGGCCCTGCTTCCCCAGAACTGGGGTCACAGGCACACTGCCATGCCTGACTTTTTCTAACATGGATTCTGGGGATCAAATTCAGGTCCTCGTGTGTGTGTGTGTGTGTGTGTGTGTGTGTGTGTGTGTGTGTGTGTGTGTGACAAGCACTTAACAAAGACTGAGACATCTCCTAAAAACTACTACTACTACTTCTTCTTCTCCTCCTCTCCTCCTCTTCTTCTTTTTTCTGATACAGCGTCTCATGTAGTTCAGGCTGGCCTTGAACTCTAGATCTTCCTTCCTCCACTTTCCAAGTCCCAGGCTCACAGGCTCACAGGCTCATAGACTCACAGGCTCACAGGCTCATAGACTCACAGGCTCACAGTTTCACAGGCTCACAGGCTCACAGGCATTAATACCTGGCTCTTCTTTTTTCTTGAGTGTTACTTTTTTTTCCTAAAAATTGTTCATTCTTGCTTTCTATATTTTTGTAGTATCTCCTGGGTCTATTTCTATTCTTATTTGACTGTTGTCTTTAAAATGTATTCAGTGCTGTGTAGAAAATCCGGTATGTTCCTCTTTCTTTCTTTCTTTCTTTCTTTCTTTCTTTCTTTCTTTCTTTCTTTCTTTCTTTCTTTCTTTCTTTCTTTCTCTTCTCTTCTTCTCTCTCTCTCTTTTTTTTTATCAAGACAGGATTTCTCTGTGTAGTCACAGCTGTCCTGGAACTCACTTTGTAGAACTCACAGAGATCTGCCTCTGCCTCCCTGAGTGCTAGGATTAAAGGCTGTGCCCACACTACCTGGCTGTTTACATTCTTATATGTAACATTCTTATCACCCATCTCTCTCTCTTTCTCTTTCTCTCTCTCTCTCTCTCTCTCTCTCTCTCTCTCTCTCTCTCTCTCTCTCTCATCTCTCATACACACACACACACACCATGCCCTGTGTGGCAGCATCCCAGCACTCAGGGGGCAGAGACTGGCTGATCTCTAGGAGTTCAAGGCCAGCCTGGTCTATATGAGTTCCAGGCTAGCCAAGGTTACATAGGGAGATCCTGTCTCAAAAAACTAAACTGTAAATAGATAACCACTTGGCCAAGAGTGAATTTTTTTATTAAAGAAAAGTAAAATTTTAAAAATTTACTCTGTGTGTGTGTGTGTGTGTGTGTGTGTGTGTGTGAACATACGTGAAACAATGAAACAGCACCTGTGTGGAGGTCAGACAATAACCTGCAGGAGTCAGTTGTTTTCCCCAATATGTGTTTGAGGACTGACTCAGGTCATAGAGCTCACTGGCAAGTGCCTTTAGCAACTGAGCCATCTGGCCAGTCCCCGGAAGGAAATTTAAACCGGAATGTCTCCTCAGTGCAGAGATCTCCGTTCTAGAATGTGCTTGGCAGATGGTTGCACTTGCTGGGAAAGGACTCAGCACACAGGCCTCCAACAGTCCATACCTCCAGACATCCTCGTACTTTTTTTTTTTTTTTAGATGACTCAATTTAACTTACATGAAAATAGACAGTCCCAGGCTTAATTCGGGATATTGATTGGATTAATCCAATTTTGCAAAGCTGGAGCTGGACAGAATGGCTGCAGACATCCTGCAGGCTTTACTCTATTACTGAACTGAGAACATCCTATTGGAACTGGGGAACACAGTTGTGGCCAGACAGATTCACACGGCAAGTCCTGCCTGAAACAGCTGTCCTTCCACTTCCTAAACATCTTAGTCACTAGGCAACATCTGTCCAGCTATCTCGCTATTATCATCTATGTACCATGTGTCTAATGTATTTGTCCACCTCTGTCCCGTTACCTTTCATCTATCTGTATCATCTATCACCTACCATTTTACTATCCATCCACCCATCCAATCTATCATCCATCTAATCTACCTATCATCCATATAATCTACCTATCATCTATCATCTGCCAATTACCATCATTCTATTACTGAGACAAGAAGGCCCTCCCCAAACCTAAGTTTTGTCTGTAAACACAGTGACCTCAGGTTCCTTTAAAGAGAAAATTCTTATTTAATGAGAAGGCGCTAATGTGAGCCCCTCATGCCCTCAATGCTGTATTTTACATTGTCTTTTGTATAACAGAGAGCACTTAAATATTCTGTTATAAAACAAATTATAAGCCAGGAGTGGAGATGTACATCTTTAATCCTGGTACTTACATAGTAAGCTCCAGGCCAGCCAGGGCTACATAAGTTCCAGGCCAGCCAGGGCTACATAGTTTCCAGACCAGCCAGGGCTACATATTAAGTTCTTTCACTTCTTTTCCTGGGGTGTTCACAGGTGACCAGCAAGATTAGGTCATCCTTTAACCTTTGACCTCTCTTCTACATCCAGGCATATAAACCTTTCTGTGACAAGGGAAAAGGGAAAGTGTTTGTGCTTTGACTTACTTCCTTCTCAAAGTGTATCTGAGGCCAAGTCTCCTCCGTGAATTTGTATCCGTTCACCAACAGGTGGTAGATGTAGTGGGCTGAGAAGCAGTAGGACCGGGCATACACCTCGTCAAACCTGGGAAGCAGGGACGGGAGCTGGAAAGAGGTAGAGACACCTGAGAGGGCAGCAGGCAGGTGAATCCCAAAGTGTGCATGTGGGAGCACCGGAGGGTGACAGCAGTGTTTCGGAACCCGTCGCTGGGAATTCCATGGGAATGACAAATAACAGGATTGCACAAGAACTGAAATATGGACCCAGTGTTGCCCATAATCCAAAGGTCACGGAGATTATTTACACCACGTGCAGCTTCAACCTACCGCGCTGTTCTCTTCCATTTTTTATTTTCAGATAGGGTCTCATATATAGCCCATGCTAACCTTGACACACAATATGCACATATACACACATACATGCATATGTACACACATGCTCACCTATGTAACACATCTACACACATACACACATATGTACACACATGCTCACCTATGTAACACATCTACACACATACATGCATATGTACACACATGCTCACCTATGTATCACACATACACACATACACGCATATGTACACACATGCTCACCTATGTATCACATCTACACACATGCATATGTACACACATGCTCACCTATATCACATCTACACACATACACGCATATGTACACATGTTCACCTATGTATCACATCTACACACATACACACATATGTACAAACGTGCTCACCTATGTATCACACATACACACATACATGCATATGTACACACATGTTCACCTATGTATCACATCTACACACATACACGTATATGTACACACATGCTCACCTATGTATCACACATACACACATACATGCATATGTACACACATGCTCACCTATGTATCACATCTATACACATACACGCATATGTACACACATGTTCACTTATGTATCACACATACACGCATATGTACACACGTGCTCACCTATGTATCACACATACATTCATAGATGCATTTCAGAACACGGTCCAAGAATGGAGTCGTGTGGAGGGAATTCTGAGTGCTTGTAAGGAGACTCCGAGAAAACCAGACAAGAGTCTTATGGCCTCAGTGTCTTCAGAACACAGAATTGTTCTTGGCACGTGTTTTCGTGCTCCCCGCCAGGTGTAGGGGATAGGAGTGAGTTCACTTCATGTTATTCATCACAACTGGCTGCTGTTATTTATTTACATGCCTCTATGGAAAAACATGTTTTTGCCACACGTGGCTTGTCTTTGTGATTGTACACTACTCAGGTGACTCTTCCTAAGCCTCGGAGTACAAATTATTCTGATGCTCTGAATAAAGTTGGCTAGTCCACCTGATTAATCAGCTCCATCCTCTCAGGTCCCACCACCTCTAGAGGAGTAATCACATGCATATACATAAAGAAAAAAAACACAAACACACATCCATAAAACATATGCAGCAACCCATACATGTTACACACACACACCACACACACACGCACACACACGCACACACCACGCACCACCCCACACACACGCCACACACACACACCACACACACACACACACGCACACACACACACACACACGCACACACACACACGCACACACACGCACACAGCACACACGCACACACACGGTACACACACACACGCACACACGCACTCACGCACACACACGCACAGCACACACGCACACACACTGCACACACACACACGCACACGCGCGCACACACACGCACACACATACGCACACACCACACACTCACGCACGCACACACACACGCACGCACACACACGCACACACGCACACACACTCACGCACACACGCACCACACACGCACACACACACTCACGCACACACGCACACACGCACTCACGCACACACACACGCACACACACACACGCACACACGCACACACACACGCCACACGTTCTGCTGCACTGTTTGCCCTGATGCTCACTCACTCTCTCTTTTCTGATACTGACCTCCATCCAAGTGCGTCTGCAGAACTCCCAGCTGCTGCTGTTGAAGGAGGGAAGGGAGAAGCTTCCAGAGAGGTTCAGTGCACTGGCCGTGTAGTAGAACCCTGCGAACGCCTGGGAGAGGACAGAGTGTGCTAGGGAGCTATCGGGGAGGGAACAAAGACGGCAGGGCAGAGGAAGGAAGGGGAGGGAGGGGGACTCCCCGTGGGTGCAGAGGCCCCCCACATGACAACTGGCCTTTGGTCTCACCACAAATGGTCCTTGAACCTTGGGCTGGTAAACGCCATCAAAGGAACAAGCATCTTGCTCCTGGCAAGCTTTGAAGTCAAACACAGAAGCCACTCTCTCCCTGCACAGCCATGGGTCTCCAGTTCCCGTGAAGGTGACCCTGTCACTGGGGCTGTAGCTCTTGGGCCTCTGCTTCTCAGTGCACAGGCTGCCGAACACGTGGCCCAAGTCGAAGGTGGTGCTGTAACCCCGAGGGTAGCAGGGGTTGCTGATATTGGTTCCAGTGGGTGAGCTCTGGAGGGACGACAGGGAAGTGTGAGACAGAACAGTTTCCTTCTGGAAGATTCTCCCCACCACTACCCTGCAATGCCAAAAGAGAGGCTGAGAGCCACCATCACACAGTGCACACTGCTGCCAGAGAGTGGGAATCCTAAGAACCTTCTCAGATTACCTGGTATATACACGTATAACACAGGCAGGTGAATCAAACATTGACTGATAATAAAAATCATAAAGATTTATTTTAAAACAATTTGGGAGGGCAGGGAGATGGATGGCTCAGTCACTAAAGTGTTTGCTGCTCAAGCATAAGGACCTGGTGTGTGTGTGTGTGTGTGTGTGTGTGTGTGTGTGTGTGTGTGTGTGTGCAGTCTCACAGGTGCATATGTGCACACACCTGTGGAGGCCAGAGGTCAATGTTAGGTGTTATTCCTCCAGTGCCATCCACTTGGTTTTCATTTCTTTTAGTAAGTTGTTTATTATTATTATTATTATTATTGTTTATTATTTTGAGAAAGGATCTCACTATGTGACCCTGATTTACTTGGAGTCACTCTGTAGACCAGGCTGGCCTCAAATTCACAGAGATCCACCTGCCTCTGCCTCATGAATGCTCGGATCAAAAGTATGTGCCTCTCCACCTAGCCTTTTTAAGTATTTATTTTGTGTGTGTATGTTTGTATGCATATGTACACATGCACATGTGAGCATCTGGGTGCCCACAGAAGCCAGAAGAGTGTCAGACCCCTTGGAACTGGAACTGTGGGTTGTTGTGACCACCGTGTGGGTGGTAGGAGCCGAACTCCTGTCTTCTGGCAGAGCAGCCGATCCTCCTAACTGTGGAGCCACCTTTCCACCCCACACCTTGCTTTTTGAAACAGGTTCTCTCACGGGTCTGGAACTGGCCCAGTAGGACAGACTGGCTGGGCAGCAAGACCCAGGGATCTGCCTGCCTCTGCCTGAGAGCACCCACATTACAGTACACATCACCATGCTGGCCTTTTCTCATTATGTAGCCTTGGCTGGCCTGGAGCTCACTATGTAGATTGGACTAGCCTTGAACTCACAGAGATTCTCCTGCCTCTACTTCATAAGCGCTGGGATTAAAGATGTGCACCAGCACACCCGGCCATGCCTGTCCAGGGAATCCAACGCCTGTCCTTACGATTTCACACCAGGCATTTCCCCAACCGAGCTATCACTGACGTCCACTCCTCCCTAGTTTTTCTCACTCACATTTGCTGGAAGTGGTTAATCCAACAGAGGAGGAAAGGGAGACAGGAAGAGAGGGAGGGAGAAGAGACCCAGGATCACATGAGACTATGAAGTTATTTCTATCCACTCTGCAGACTGGAGTGAGGATGGACACTCCAGGCAGACCCTCCTTCCCTGGCTCGGACCCTCCCACTCAGTACCTGCAGAAGAATCGCCAGGAACTTCTTCTCTGCTTCGTTCCGGCCATAACACTGGAAACTGTGTGTGTAGAGTGTGTACGTGTAGCCATATAAGGACACCTGCACCGTGTCACTGGCATTCGGCTCCATCTTTTCTTCTGACACAAAGGATATCTGGGTGGAGGCGCCTCCCAAATCCAAGGCTCCTGTGGTGTCTACTCCATGTGGGTGAACCCACATGTGCCACAGGTTCCTCTGCATGGTGGGAAAGAAGTGAGAAGAAAAGGCGAAGACACCATCTCCACTCGCCGGGGCTCTCCACCCAAGTTCCAAGTCCTGCTGCTAGGAAGGGTGGCGGCACTCAGGGCTGGTGCTCTCCTCATATGTGAGGATCATAAGCTAAATCAGTAACACAAATGCATGCAGCTCACGAGCTGTGTGTCACATGGAGGGCCTGGTTGTGTGCTGCCCCACACACCTGCAGGGAAATGTGTTCCCTGTTACTGCATCTATGGCCTTTCAGGGTGGAGTCTCATGAGATTTCCCAAAGATTAATCTTGCCAATTAATTTGAAAATTCAAAATATACTTGTGGGGGAATCAAAAGTCTAGTCTGGGATGTGGTCTCTATGTCCTCTGCAGGGAGGGGACAGTAAGGAGGCCAGGGACACAATGAAGACTCCTCCCTGGGGATTCTAGACAAAGATTGAGGACTCTAATCTCCAGGTGATTATGAGGCTCCTAGAAGGGTCATCCTCAAGCTACCCTTCTAAACATCCAAAGCCCAGGGTTCAATGTAGATCCCTCCCAAATTTCTTATGAACCAGCAAAGTGATGCGACTTCTCGCCTCGTCCACACATTTGGTCCAGTATGTAAATGCCTTCCTGAGCTGTTGTCCCTGAGTGCTTCCCCATTGCATTACATGAAAGGAATGCCCCTGAGCAAGGACCTCCACCTCCGCTATCACCCACAGGGATGGGATAAATGGTGAGATAAGAAACCATGCATTTCTTTCCACACACCTCCAGGAAATTTCCCATTATATAGTTGGCTGTAATCCATCCATACACCCCTTCCTCTTGCCCAGAAATGATTTGAGCACCCCTAAAATCAAAAGGCTGGGACTTGAAGTAGCTTTGGATGCTCTCAAGGACTTCATGAGCTGCTGTCTCATTCTGCAACCTATGCAAGGCACAGAACACAAGAGACTGAGCACCGAGGCAGGGTGGGTTTCCCGTCAACTCCCAGCCCATTCGGTAGATAGCTCTCCCAGGGTGGCTGGGAGGTGGGGTGCACTTGGCTACCTGCAGGACTGCCAGGTAGGAGAATAGCTTCTGGTGGAAGCCCTGTTTGTCATTGCCCTCCCCCGCCCCTAGCTGGTCCTTCCGCCAGGAGGTAGGCAACTAGAAAGACTTCTTATCTGTTTTGCTCTGGCTCAGGTCAGTGGAGGACGTAAGACCGGAGAGGGCACAGCAGTGACCTACAGTCTCTGGGAGCACCATAGAAAGGAGCCTCATTTATCCAAAAAACAAAACAAAACAAAAACCATGAGCTTAGGATGGAAGGGGAAGGGAAAGGCTCAGCCTTTGGATTCCTTGAAAGAGTTTCACCAGGAAGGGACATGAGTTCTTCATGTCCCTGGACAGAAAAACACCAGCATGTGACCCTCAGAGGCCTGACAGCAGAGTACCACCAGGTTACCCAGGCACAATGTCATCATAGTTCCTTTCTGCCATGTTACCCTACAGAGCAGTGGTTTTCAACCTGTGGGTCGTGACCCTGTGGGGGTCAAATAACCCTTTCACATGGGTCACATATCAGATATTTACATTACAATTCATAACAGTAGAAAATTACAGTTAGGAAGTAGCAACGAAAATAACTTTATGGTTGGGGTCACCACAACATGAAGAACTGTATCGCAGCTTTAGGAAGGTTGAGAACCGCTGCTCTAGAGAAAGTTCACATGGAGGCAACTCTCCCTTTGTTAGTGGGAAAGGAAGCTGGGTGCTTGGTTGCTCAGTGAGGGAAGGAGGAAAAGGCCTGGTTGCTTTAGGCAATGGTAAGGATAAAGAAACATCCAGAAGGTCCTACCCAGCAGCAGATGCTCTGGGGTTCTTTACGTGTTGGTGTTAAAGTGCCAGGCTTGCCTGGTCCTTTCTCCTGCTGGGATCATGAGCAGGGGACCTTACTTCCAACACCCTGAGCAGCTTGTACCCTGGACAGATTACATTTCCATTTTTTTTCTGGAGTTATTTTAAAAATTCGATTTCTATTTCAAGGTCAAAGTACTACTACAATGAAGAAATGGAGACAGCTGGAGATGTAGCTCACTGGTAGAGCACTTGCCTAGCATGTGCGAGGTCCTGGGTTCAATGCCCACCACAAGAAAACAAAACAAAACAAAAACAAAAAAGACATTAAACTTGGCATGGTGACTCATGGTGACCTATAATTTGCAGAGGCAGGAGGATGGCTATAAGTTCAAGGACAGCCTAGGCTACATAGTAAGTTGCAGACTAACATGGACAACAGTGTGAAACTCTATCTTAACAAAACAAAGACACTGTGTGTGTGTGTGTATGTATGTATATATATATACATATATATATACATATATATATATACATATATATATATATTCACACACACAAATATTATATGTCCCTAGGATCAATGTCATGTTCTACAGGCTCAGCAGGAACAGAGTGGATGGAATGAGATGTTTGTTCCATAAAAACTCCAAAGGCTTTGCCCTGGGTGAGGAGTAGACATTGCATTATCTTACAAAGGTCTCTGGAACATTCTGCACAGGGCAGAGCCTACGTGGCTAAGGGCTGAGCTTACCACAGAATTTAACTGACTGTTTACCCATGCCAAAAACAATAACTATTCTCCAAGGAAGTACAGGATACCCAGTGATCCGATGTCATGCCAATCTGACCTTTTCTAGACTTCTTGGTAAAATCCCCACGGAGAAGGAACCCAATTTTAGAAGTGTTTCTTTCTTGCTGTGAAAATAATGGCTCAAAGTTTCCCAGCCATCAAAGCCTAAACTTACAGCAGAATATGGGCTTTTTTCTCTTGGACTTGCTCCCAGAAACAGAGTGACATGCTTGGCTCTTTTGGTCACATGGGCTGCTTTGTGCCTTTAGTCCTTACCTCAGCAAGCGCATCCCAGCTGTGGCTCCCAGGTAAATGCGGGTGGATCCATGGAGGTGCTCCGGGACCTGTTCCTTGACCTTTAACATGCATTCCTCAAAGGCCTTGGGGGCATCTTGGGGATTCTTCTCATAGCTGGAGATTCCAGATCCTGAAGAGCAAGCAGTCAGAACTCACTAGCTTTCCTTAGAACAAACAACAGTAAAAAAGACTTTTAAATAAAAAGTCAGGGGATGGGGAGATGGTTTGTGATAAAGTACTTGCAATGTAAACACAAGCACCTGAGTTCTGTCCTCCAGAACTCAAGTAAAAAGCTGAGTGTGATGGTATGTGCTTGTAATCCCAGCGTGGGGGGGGGACGACTTAGGAGAGTGGCCCCTGGCAGGATGCTTGTGGTGCAGTAGATGGCCCTATACCTACACACAAGGATGACACTGGACTCCATGAGAGATCCTACCTCAAAAAAAAAAAAGAAAGAAAGAAAGACTGGAAAGAGAGGGAGGGAGGGAGGAAGGAAGGAAGAGAAAGGAAGGAAGGGAAAGAAAGATAGAGGAAGAGAAGAAAAGAAAAAAAGAAAAATTAAAAACCCTAGGTGGATGGTAGCAGAGGAGTCCTCCGGCCGCCATAGTCATGTATGCGTGCACGCCTCTGCACTCGCACACTAGCTGCCCCTTGGTGGAAGGAGCTCTTGGCAGTCTGGATGCTGTCTGTGACTAAGGCCCAAGATGGATTCACAGAACCCTCAGAACACCCAGAAATGAACCATCCTTCTTTTGATTGACGTTGCCTCAGGAATCCATATATACTCTTGAGGGATCAGAGGCCGCAAACTCCAGCTGAAATGACATCCTAGAAGTTTGGCAGCTGTCACACCCTCGAGGACACGTGGCTTCTCCAGCACTAATGTGGGTTTCTATTTTCTCAGAGTGGTGGCCAGCCACAGGGATGGTGAACCCAAGCACATCCCAGAGGACTAGACCCTCAGGGCAGCCTCAGTGGGTATCAACCCCTGCCTCTGTTGGTGGTCTCCACTTAAGTGTCTGTAGCTCTGGCTGCTATGGGAAAGCCACCCTGAATGGCCTGGTTCCCAGCAATCTTGTGTGTGTGTGTGTGTGTGTGTGTGTGTGTGTGTTGTCTGTCTGTCTTGGTATATGTGCTGTGTGTATTCCTCTCCCACAGCACTGCCTACTCTACAAGCACGTACCACCTGGCTTTCTCACATCATCCTGTGCAAACTGGGAGCTGGGAAATTTGCACAAGAAAATGCTGAACCCTTGCTTGCTGCTCTCACCGCATGGAGCAGGCCCTTCATTTCTCACACACAAGTTTCATGATTCCCATCATCACCTAGGAGAATGCTGCAGCGGGGAAATCTCAGCCCATTCACTGCCCCTCACATCCCCCCAAGGTGGAGGGCTGGGATGGAAGGGACTAAACCAAGCTGGCTCCACAGATGGGCAGCACACGGTACTTCAGGCTCTCCTGACCCCAGCCCAGGCCTCCCTGCCCCCCTTACCTTTCACATTGCATTTGAAGGTTTGGCTGACCACTCCAGTGTTATTCTCCTTTTCTGCTGGCCACTGATACACGTAGACAGTGGTTCTGGAAGAACCAGCATCCAGCACAATTCCATACTGAAGGGAAGAGGAAAAGAGTTGGAAACAGGCTGGGCCCTTCCAAGTGCTCATCTCACTGTGGACCACTGAGATGAGCACTCAGATGTCAATTAACTTATTCTTGGAGAATTTCATACACACATGAAATTATTTTGGTCATATCAACTCCCAATTCCCTCTCCAGCTCTTTCCCATTATGCCCCCGCCCCGTAATTCTGTCTTTTCATAGCCCACCGAGTCCAGTGTCAACCTTGTGTGTAGGTATAAGGCCAGCTACTGCACCACAGGCTTCCTGCCAGGGGCCACTCACCTAAGAAAACTGACCCTCTCTTCCCTGCAGTGGTCACCTGCCCATAGCTCCTCAGCTAGGGTGGAGCCCCTGGAGCCTTCTTTTCATCTATGGTGGATGCTGACCGGCTTGTACGTGGCATGTGCTGGCAGCCGCAGCCGCAGCCACAGTGAGCTCGTGAGTGCAATGCTCTGATGTGCCCAGACGACAGACACCATTTCTCTGCAGCACTCCGCCCGGCTCTGGCTCTTACAGTCTTCCACCCCCTCTTCTGCAATGTTTCCCGAGCTATGTTGGGAATGGGTTTGATACAGATGTCTCATTTAGGGCTGAGTACTCTGTGGTTACTCATCCTCTGCACTCTGACCAGCTGTGGACCTCTGTATTAATAGCTGTCCACCACAGAAAGAAGCTTCCCAGAGAAGGACTGAGAGCTGTGCTCACCTATGAGCACAGATGTATGTTGAAGGCAGCTTGGCACTATGTCCATTTAGCAAAATAACAGAAAGGGGAGCTGCTGTGGAATGACTCTCCTGTACACTGTAAAGATTTGTCACTAGACTTGGTTTAATAAAATGCTGATTGGCCAGTAGCCAGGCAGGAAGTATAGGTGGGATGAGCAGACTAGGAGAATTCTGGGAAGAGGAAGGGTGGCGTCAGGAGTCACCAGCCAGACACAGAGGAAGCAAGATGAGAATGCTGCACTGAGAAAAGTTACCAAGCCACATGGCTAAACATAGATAAGAATTATGTGTTAATTTAAGCATAAGCGCTAGATAGTAACAAGCCTGAGCATTTATAAGTAATATTAAGACTCGGAGCCAAGTACTTGGGAAGCAGCTGCCAGGATGGGGAGCAGGTGGTTGGGACAGGAAACTTCCACCTACAGAGAACCCTGGCCATATTAATGCACATCTTCATTTAGGTAGGGGCAGATCAAGATGAGAGAACTATTTGTCTCCAAATCAGCTGCAGCTCCCTGGACTCTGGGGAAGGGGTGAGATGAGGTAGGTAGGCTCTCAGTCTTGGTCATGCTTGGGACTCCCCTGGGGAGGGGGGAGCTTAAAATGCCCAGTGCTGAGGCTCCACACCAGACCAATTAAGTTCGTATTTCTAAGAATAGGCACAGTAACTCCTCCCCAGGTAATTCTAATATGTAGATGATTGAGAAGCAAATGTGAAGGAGCTGGTAAACAGTAAGTGAGCACCCAGATCCCGGCTCCATCCAGACCCAGGGATAACACTGGGTCTCAGTGAATGTCCAGGCTTACTGTGGAGATAAACAACCAAAAAAAAAAAAAAAAAAAAAAAAAAAGAAAAAATAAACAAAAAGCAATAATGTTCAGCTCTGTGTAACAAGTGAAAATGCTGCCAGAGTATACTGAAGCAATCAACAACCAAAGAATCAATGCATGTTAGGTGTGGAACTAGGGATGCTGGCCCAAGGCCAGAGTCAGCTGGGGGCACCCAGGGGGCTTCAGGGGGCACCCTTCCTCCTATTCCTTGACTTTTAGTCTAGCTTTTCTTGACCTATGGGAGAAGATGAAGCTGGGTCCCAGACAGGATGCTCTAACCGGGTTCTCCAGTCTCACAAGGCTGGGAGGTAGTTAACCTCCTGGGGTTCCCTCATCTCAGGTGACTTACTGCAGAGGTAAACAGGAAACCATATGCCCAGTGTTAAGTGGCTGCTTGTTTTAAAAGGACATAATTGCTGAGTATGGTAGTATTGTCCGTAATCTCATCAGCTAGGAAAGCTGAGACAGGAAGGTCAGGAGTTCAAGGTTATCCTTGGCTACACAGCAAGTATGAGGCCAGTCTGGGCTACATGAGACCCTGTGTCTGAAGAATAAACACATAAAAAATGAAAAGATTACTCTCAGCTAAGTGTAGTGGCCAATGCTTGTAATCTCAATATCTGGGAGGCTGAGATAAGATTGTTGCACATCCCCGGGAGCTGGTGGCACACACCTTTGATCCCAGAACTCAGGAGGCAGAGGCAGGTGGATCTCTGTGAGTTCAAGCCCAGCCCAGGCTACAGAGTGAGTTCCAGGACAGGCTCCAAAGCTACACAGAGAAACCCTGTCTCAAAAAATCAAAAGAGAAAAAAAGAAAAGCTCTTAACTCTCTTGCCTCAGCCTTCTCTGTGCCAGGACTGCACGGGGGTGCCACCTAGCAACAGTTATTTATATGTGTGTGTGTGTGTGTGTGTGTGTGTGTGTGTGTGTATGTATATATATATATGTGTGTGTGTGTGTGTGTATGTGTGTATATATATATATGTGTGTGTGTGTGTATATGTGTGTATATATATATATATATATATAAGTGTGTGTGTGTGTGTATATATATATAAAGATTATTTTTATCTTCTATATGAGTATTTGCCTGCATGTATGTGTACCACATGCACTCCTAGTGCCCATGGAGACCAAAAAAGGGTGTCAGGTCCCCTGAAGGTGGAGTTACAGATAGTGTGAGCCACCATGTGGATGCTAGGAACTGAACCAAAGTCCTCTGCAAGAGCAGCCAGTGCTCTTAACCAGTCCATCTCTCCACCCCAGTTACATTTCTAAATCAGCGTGGGATTATACTGTACATTTGTACACAGGATTTATGTGTTTAATGGTCTTCCTTAACAAGTCTCCATGGAATCCTCCCTTCAGTAAACCACTTTGAATAGTTCCATCATGTCTTTGTGAACTACAGAATGATTGACATAAGCACCTCTCTGGTCTAGGCCTGCAGGAGCGTTCCAGTTCTCTTCTATCATGAGCAACTGCCCCAGCTCCTGGGTCACACCTCTCTATTCTACTGAACTAGAAAATCAGTGGTGTTGGCTCTCGGACAACTCCTTAATCTCAGCCCTTCAGCCTGATGAATCTGATAGGGATCCTGACAGGACATTCCCGTGGCAAACAAGGCAGGCTTTGTTCAGATCTGTCCCAGGCAGAGACTCCCAGTGAGATTAAAGGGCAGGTAGAAACTGAAGCCAGGCACTGAAGAGGCCAAGGCCTCTGGAGGATCAGCCCGATTTCTCCCCCTCCCCCTGCAGAGGAACTGATCACCACCCCTGTCATTGGCCCTGCCATGCCTGGTGCCAACCCACGGGGGGGCGGGGAAGAGTAGAAACTGAGAGGAATCTGCCATCTGCCATTCCCCGAGTCCGTTTTCAAACCTTCCCAGAGTGTGACGCCTCAGGACTGATCCTAGGATGAGATTGGAAGGAAGGTAGAGTATCCACTCTTTGTAACTCCAACTGGTACTGGGCTTCTAACAGTGCCTGGACTCCCCAGCACCTGCTGGTGGGGGAACAGGACCCAGCTCCACGTCTAACACCGACACCTCATTGGCATACGTGGTGTCTGTGCATATGTGGATGGTGAACATATGTGGTAGCCAGAGGCTGACATTGGGGGTCTACTCTAATACTCTTCACCTTATTTTTTTAAGATCTACTTACTTTTATTTTATGTGTATGGGTGTTTTGCCTGTATGTCTATGTGTACCATGTGCATGCCTGGTACATGGTTCACACAGGAAGTCAAAAGAGGGCATCAGATTCCCTGAGTCACAGATGGCTGTGAGCTGCCATGTGGGTGCTGGGACTGAACAGAACCCTTTGGAAGAAGAACAGCCAGTGCTCTGAAGTGCTGAGCCCTCTCTCCAGCAGCTCCGCCTTGGCTTTTGGGCTAAGGTTTCTCATTGTACCTGATACTCACCAACTGCCAAGACTAGCTGGCCATCTCCACCTCCCAGGGCCAGAACTGGGGCAGATGCCACCCCACCTAGTCTTCACTCTTGTGCAAGCAATGCCCCCCACCCCCACCCCCCAGCCATCTCCCCAGGTGCCCACATTTGCAAAGTGAAAAAATATTTTAACCCATATTTAGGGATTATTTGCTTAAATCACTGGACCCACTGTGGATGCTCTGATGATAAGGGGGTGGGAGGGAAATATTTTCTCAACTCAACTAGGAGGTGATGGGTTATTTATGGGCAGTGTGCTGTCAAAAAAGAAGCATGGCTTGAATGTGGTTCTGATGACACATCCAGTGTGTTTCTCAAGGCATGGCAATATATGCCCTCCACTCCAGCACTCAGGAGACAGGAGGCAGGCCGATCATTGTGAGTTTGAAGGCAGCCTGGTCTACAGAGTGAGTTCCAGACCAGCCAAGACTACACAGAGAAACCCTATCTCACAAACAAACAAACAAAGAACAGAGAACTTTCTTCCTTTGTTTTGTTTTTCTGTTTGTTTTTTTTTCAAGACAGTTTCTCTGTGTAGCCCTGGCTATCCTGTAACTTGCTCTGTAGACCAGGCTAGGCTAGTCTCAACTCAGAGATCTGCCTCTGCCTGCTAAGTGCTAGGATGAAAGGCGTGGACTACCACAGCCTAGCTGGAACAGTCTTCCACACTGAAGCCCGTGGTCAGCATTTGAATACTGCTTGATCTTCTGCTGAAAGCAGAAGCAGAGGTGATAGGTCACAGGTCGTGAGGTCAGCCATCTTAGATTTGTTACTAGCACTCTCAGAGGAGGGCACAGTAACAGACTTCTGAGCAGAGAACTAACTTTACCTGGCGTATCAGTAAGCCTTATTGCCTTCGTACGGCTAGTATTAATCATCTTCTCTGACATGAGAACAGACTGGGGATTAAGCCGCAGCAACTCTCAGACCCGTCGGTACTGAGTCCCCAGGCTTTTAGAGTCCCAGGAAATCAAGTTTGATGAGACAACCGTGGAATAACAACAGGCCTAATGTGCTGTGATCGATATACTGCCTTTGTTGGACAGAAGATCCTTCAGCCTACACCCCAGGAGCAAAGCTGGCTCCAGGCAAGGTAAACCAGCATGTGTCGGGAGGATCCACTTAGACACTTCCTGCTGCCTCAAAACCAGAATAGCATGGGCCACAAGGTACCAGAAATCTAGGGGACTGAGCAAGGCTCCCTGAGGGCTAGTGGGGAGACTTTCACCCAGCCTGCTCAGTGACTGTACTTCAGAGAACATCAGTAGAACATGGGCATGGGAACCAAGAAGCTGTGATCTCCTCCTCAGCTAACTAATGAGGCTGTGGCCCAAGCAGCTCTGAGGGAAAGTCAATCCCTGAACCCTTAAGACTCTTCAGGACCCTCTTCAACGGTGACAACCAGTGGCTAAAACAGGGAGTGGCACTGGGAACAGACAGAGAAACCTCAAACATGGATGGCCATAATGGGAGAGAGGGAGGGTGAGAAAACCCTCAAAGGGAAGATTTGGGACTTTGTGGTGATAAGGCAGGTGGGGGCCCGGGTGAAAAATGAGAGTGAGGACATCATGTTTACTCCTCAAGCTTGCCAAGCAGGTCAGACCAGCCACACAAGGACCTGGGGACATTTCTGACCCTTGATTGAGTTTTTCTTTAATGCTTCTGCTCTTAAACTTGCATCAGTCAAGGTCAGGCAAGTCAAGGCTGGATTTAAGAGCAGGTGTCATTCATACCCTTTCCTGGGGGCAGCAAACACTTGGGGCACAGGCGAAGCTGGTGCCTCAGCCCACAGCCAGCTGCACAGACGCAAAACACCAGCAAAGCTATAGGGCCCTCACAGTCATTCAGCTACACCCCTGCAGCACTCTGCCCTACCCTGCCATACCACGGAAAACACAGAGGTCACGGAGAACACAGAGGTCTCGCAAACCTAAGCAAAGCTGCAGGTGGGACTCTCTCTGCCAGCTGTCAGTTATCTGCCCTGCTTCTGCCCAGAGCATCTGTCTCTTCTCACATTTCATCCGCCCACTCAAGCAAAATGGACCATCCAAACCGGGCAACTTCCTGTGCCCTGCGACTGTGGCCAGGGCCAGCAGCCATTCCAAAAGAATTGAAAGGCTCTCTCTGTCTCTCTCTGTCTCTCTGTCTCTCTCTCTCTCTCTCTCCACCCCCCCAGGCCAGCTGATAGTAATGACACGCTTCATAAGGATATAAAGTACAGTGTGACACTACGCAAGCCAGCCACAGTCCCTCTGTTAGTGCCAGCATGCATCACGCTGTCCTTTTTCTCAGCTGGCAGCACTGTGGGTTTGCTGGCACCGGCATCACCACAAACACATGCGTAATGAGTACAGTAATGAACACTGTACCACGACGTCTGTCTCAGTTAGGGTTTCTATCGCTGTAGAGACACCATGACCACGACAACTCTTATAGAGAAACTATAACTGGGGTGGCTTCTATTTTCAGAGGCTTAGTCTATTATCACCATAGTGTGACATGGTGGCATGTGGTCTTATATCTTGGCTTGCAAGCAACAGGAAGTGATCTGTCTCACTGGGCGTGGTTTGAGCATGTACGAGACCTCAAAGCCCACCTCCACAGTGACGCACTTCCTCCAGCAAGGCCGCAGCTCCTAAGAGTGTCACACCCTCTGGGGGCCATTTTCTGTCAAACCACCCGACAATGTCACAAGAGCGCCCTGTCACTAGCTGACAGGAAGTTTAGCTCTAACTCCTACAAGCAGCTACCTAGAGGCCACCTCCCAGACCAGCAGTTAAGAGACCCTGACTTAAGGATCCAGTCTCCACAGCACATTCTAGAAGAGGGAGCAAGGGCTCAGGGCAGGCATGTCCTGTGGAGAGATCCTAACACGAAGTCCAGTTAGAGCTGGTCCTTTTGAAATGTGGGCCCAGGTATGTGGCCACAGTTACAGCATTCTAAGGTGGTCCCGGTCTTCCCTCGCATCCCCACATCCCCCATATCGACAGGGCTTCCTGCATCAGGGTGCCCCCCCCCCCCCCCCCCCGTGCTCCTGTACTGGTTGGATTGGTTGTCAACTTGACTCAAGCTGGCGCCATCTGAGAAGAAGGAACCGACTAGTCTGTGGGCACGTCTGTCGAGCGTTTTCTTGATTCTTGGTTGTTTTCTTGATGTCCGAGGGCCCAGCCCACTGTGGAAGGTGCTAAGCCTATGCAGATGGTCCTGGGGTGTAAGGAAACAAACTGAGCAAACCCCGGGGAGCATGTCAGTCAGTGGGCAGCACTCCTCCACGGCTTCTGCTTCAATTCCTGCCTCCAGGGTCCCGCCTTGAGCTCCTCCCTGATTTCCCTTTAGGATAGACTGTAAGCTGAAATACCACTCCTCCCCGCATGCACGCTGCTCTTGGTTATGGTTTCGTTATCATGGCAACAGAAAGCAAACCAGGACAGCTCCCACAGAGATTCTCCTCCTGGACTCCATTCAGGGCAGGGGAAGCAGGAAGAGAGCCTAGCCGTGGGAAGCGAGGGCTGATTTCAGTTACGGTCTTGCGACTCACTAGACAAATGTCTGCCCCTTTGCAAAATGGTGGTCAGCCAGTGTTGGCACTGCCACCTCCGCGGTTGGCACGAGGTTAAGAAAGACAAATTGCCCTGTGTGAGGTGGTGCTCACTCGAACAAGCAGCAGTATAAGAAGTGTGAAGACAAGGTATAATCTTTGTTGCAGTCCTGATTTTTCATCGTTTGTAGAAAAAGGCAGAACCCAAACCATGGAAAAACAGCTTCTCTTGCCTCAGCTGATGCCTTGGGCAGTACCATTTGCTTTTCTCTCATCACAGGTTAAACATCTTTTCCCCTTTACATTCTTCATAAGGACTGAGGTTTCCTTTAAACACTTTATTTTATTTTTAATTACATGTATATGTGTATATCTGTGTGTGGGTATGTGCGTGTAAGTACAGGTACCCCTGCAGGCCAGAAGAGGACATCAGATCTCCCGAAGGTACAGGAGGTTGTAGGTGGCTCAACATGGGCTCTGGGAACTGAGCTCAGGTCCTCTGCAAGAGCAGCAAAGCCCTTTTTATCACTGAACTATCTCTTCGGCCACCGAGATTTTTGTTGTTGTTGTTGTTGTTTTGTTTTTCAAAACATGGTTTCTCTGTGTTAACAACTCTGACTGTCCTGGAACTCACTTTGTAGACCAGATTGTCCTTGAACCCACAGATATTTGCCTGCCTTTGCCTCCCGAGTGCTGGGATTAAAGGTATGCGCCACCACCACCTGGCAACCACTGAGATTCTTAAGTAAAATATTCCATACCTTTAATTCCAGCACTAGGGAGGCAGAGACAGGTGGAACTCTGTGAGTTCTAGGCCAGCCTGGTCTACATAGTGAGTTCTAGGACAGCCAGGGCTATGTAAGAGACCCTGTCTCAACAAACAAACCAACAAAAAACCACCACAATGAAAAGATCTTACTCCAACCCACCCAAATACCAGGCAAGGCTGCTCATGGAACCCCAGGTAATATTACTTCTTTATGTTCTGAATCTGTCTGCTCCAAATACAACCTTCGAGCAGTTGCTGGTGGCAAAAGATGGAGAAAACAATGAGAGCAAGTGTAACTACTAAAGGAGAGTCAGATAACGCGGCTGAGTGACTTGGCTCCCTGATGGAGCCTCTTCCAGCTAAGAAGACGTCATACATTTTTAATGATCCCCAAACCTAACAGCAGCATGCAGCAGAGACACTAAGTGGCCTTCAGAGCCTAAAATATTACTGTTTGGGGTATTACATAAAATGTTTGCTGACGGATTCCCAAAATGACTGCAGGGCTCCCTGAATCATCACTCTTCATTTCAAGGCCCACCCCTACCCTACCTACCATCCATCTCCCCAGAGTGAAGGCCAGCAATCAAGCACCAGGCCATTTGGGGATGAACTCAGAGAGGTCACTGGACCTACATACAGTCCTGATGGGACTGGAGGAGCCATACACATGTCTTAGACCTAAGAGAAATGGCACAAATACGGCTCAAAGAGATTTCTCAACACCCTTAAAACCAGGAGCCTGTGTCTCTCCTGCTGTTCACTCATGATCAGACTGCATGCTTCCCAGAAACTGATTGACTGGTAAGAGCAGGCACTGTACACCTGCAATTCTTGGGTACACATTCTATCTTTTTATCCTGTAGTAGAAATCAAAGCAAGGCCACCCGGTCCCTGGAAAAAGTGTCACTCCTCAGTCTGCACCCTGAACATCACAAGCCTAGTACCCTCAGACCTTCTCCGTGGGTCTCATGTTGCTTTCTCCAGCTGGAGGCAGGGAAAGAGAGTTTCCCTTTAAGTTATGGTTTTAGGATGACTGATGCTGTGGCCCACTCTGGCTTACCTTCAGCCCCGGAGGGAGGACCTGAGGGTGATGGATCTGGATGAGTGTGAGTGTCACAAGCACCACGACGCTCACAAGCAAGACCACCAAGGTGACGATGGCTGGAGTCCGGGAGAGGGCCCTGAAGCCTGCAGTGGGAAGCCAAGCATGGCGACCTGAGTTCCAACACTCAGAGGCTGTTCTCTGACCTCTATATACAGGACACGGACACACACACACACACACACACACACACACACACACACACACACACACTCTTACAGGTAAATAAATATGTAAATGTAAAATGAAAATTTTAAATGCAGATTGAAAATCTGGGTTTTCGATTGGGCAGTGGTGGCGCACGCCTTTAATCCCAGCACTCAGGAGGCAGAGGCAGGCGGATCTCTGTGAGTTCGAGACCAGCCTTGTCTAATGAGCTAGTTCCAGGACACCTGGGGCTACACAGAGAAACTCTGTCTCGGAAAAAAAAAAAATCTGGATTTTCTACTAAAACATGATATGATCCTTTGCTTAATCTCAGTGAAAGGAATTAGAACTGTGGATCTTAGCAAATGGAAATGATTTCATTTATACAAAGCTTTAAAGCGAGCCAGGAACACACAGGGAAGAGTGGTCTCCTGAAGGTTTGGGGCAGGGGGCTCATGGGAGGGAAACGTGGGCACTTCTGCAGTGGTGAACCTGCTCTCCATGTGCATAGGACTATGGGGTGTGGGGTGCCTGTATTTGTCAAAACTCACCAAGCCCTTCAAAATCCTTTGGGGGCAAACTTGAAAATCAATCAAACTAGCTTCTTCTGTACAATTCACCTTTTGAATTCTGTTATTCTCTCTCTCTCTCTCTCTCTCTCTCTCTCTCTCTCTCTCTCTCTCTCGTTTTGTTTTGTTTTGAGACAGGGTTTCTCTATGTAGCTTTGTGCCTTTCCTGGAACTCACTTTGGAGACCAGGCAGGCCTTGAACTCACAGAGATCCGCCTGCCTCTGCCTCCCGAGTGCTGGGTTTAAAGGTGTGTGCCACCACCGCCCAGCTTGTTTTGTTTTTTTGAGACAGGGTTTCTCCATGTAGTTTTGGTGCCTGTCCTGGATCTCGCCCTGTAGACCAGGCTGGCCTCACAGAGATCCACTTGGCTCTGCCTCCCGAGTTCTGGGATGAAAGGCATGTACCACTGCCTCCTAGAGAATTCTGTAATTCTTAATAATTGCATACATGCCAGGCCTGGTAGCACCCAGCATTCAATAGGCAGAGGCGAGATCTCTGTGAGTTCAAGGCCTGCTTGGTCAACATAGAGAGTTCCAGGGCAGCCAGGGCTACACAGGGAGGTACTGCCTCAAACAAAGATGAAAGAATTGCATGCACAACCCTAAAACATGTGCGTTCAGAAGGCGAGACTACCCAACTTGGGAGTATAATGAAAATCTAACCATTTCTCTCTATACCAACTATATGTAGTTTAAAAAAAAATAACAGCTAGTTAATTAAAACGTTGAAGTTGGCTGGGCTTGAAACTACAGGCCTATAATCACAGTACTCCAAAAGCAGAGGGCTCAGCGTCAGAAGAATCAGTAGTTCAAGTCCAGCCTTAGCTATGTAGAAAGTTCAAAGTCAGCCTGGGCTGCATGAGACCCTGCATTTTAGGAAAACAAACAAACCAAACCTTGACTAAATAATAGGGCAGTGGTGGTGCACACCTTTAGTCCTAGTACTTGGGAAGCAGAGGCAGGTGAATCTCTGAGTTCAAGGCCAACCTGGTTTGCAAAGCAAGTTGCAGGGCCAAAAAAAAAAAAGTCTTGGTAGAATACTAAGGCATAAATACAAATAGTGCCCAATGCCTGAAATATGATATAATTATAGAAGATGAAGATGAGACAATATCAATATTTCTCTTGAAATTGGCTGCTTAAGTGCAAATTAATTAAAATAAATAATTCCTCAGTCATATTTCAAGTGTTTGGTCCCTCAGGTGGCCCCGTGGTTGCTGTGCAGGATGAGGATGCTACAATTCAATTCCACCACCCCACCCCACCCCTCAACAGCCATGAGTGTATTCTGCCCTATTCCAGAACATTCCCAGACTATGATTTACTTCCTCTTTATTTCTAGAGTTTTCCTGGAAGAAAACAAAGGCTGCATGCACCACCTTAATCAAATTAGTTGCAGCCCATATCCAATTGCATTACCTTGCTTGCGGCTTGGAGATCAGGGGTGGGGGTGGGGAACTCCTGCTTGTCAATATAGACAAGTCATAGACACTTCCTGATGTCAAAGGTGGCCACCTAATCCCTTCCTCCTCTCCCTTGTCGGGAGTGTAGCTGGTATGGTATCCATGGAAGACAATTTGTCGGTATTTACCAAAGCTCAAACATGCCCACCACCTGACCAAACTGCACTTCTGGAAACCCACCCCACTTAATCCACAAATGTGAGGTGACTTATGGGTAAGTTACTCATTATGGAGGCACCCATCATAGACCTGGAGGAGAGCCTTGCTCTGCGGCGTTGAACCTCAGAGCATCAGAAGGGGTCCTGAATCACTCCTCTGTGCTCTGGATAAAACCTAGCCAGTCAGAAACCAGTGAATCCACAGAGATGAACTCACTCCTACTTTCAAACCTCATCAGTGTCAGTAACGGGTTTAAGGGATTTTTTTTCCCCAACAAGACCTAGTAGAGTTAATCTGCCAAGTTTAATCTTCCGTAGGAAAGAATGTAACCAATTAGCTTGTATGTGGACTGTTACAGTATGTGTGTTAAAATTCCAATGTATTTGGGGAGAAATGTTCGATGCAATAAAAACCATCTCCTGTAGCACAACTGCTCTTTCCAAAATATTTCATATAAATTAGTCTTTATGTCCTCAAGTCATGCCCTTTTGGAAGTCGAGAATCAGCAGTTTAGGGCATAGCTAAGGGAACCTCTTCCAGGGGAGGGGTGTGTGGAATGTAAGCATTCTCCTGACCACAACCATGGGCTGGCCTCCAGAATCCTTGGGGCTTCAGCACTTTCCAAGTGAAAAGCTATGATTACCTTCAGCAAACACTTACCCAGCAAAAAAGCTTATTACAAAGTGAGCAGACGAGGCTGGGTCTCATTCATGAAGAAACACAGCCCAGAGCTGTGCAGTAGTTAGGGCTGGGCAAACATTGTTAATTGCAGGTGCCTACCTGAGCCTGGAGAGGAGGTACTGGGGAGCCAAGGAGCCAGGCTGGGCAGGCTTGGGAGTGTGTGGGAGGGGGAAGGAGAGGGAGGGGGGACAGACAGACAGACCGGGAGGGGGAGGGATTTCTGTGCAGCCTATCATAACACTGACCCCAAAGAATGGAGGGTGTAGCAAGCCCCTGTGCCAGAACAGAGGCAACTCGATCAGTTTTCATCCCCAAGTCAACAATACATAGCACACACCTTACACACAGCTAGGTAAGGAAACCACAAGAGCCAAAATAATGGATTATACAAACAGGAAAAACCATTTAAGCCAACATTTGTGTTAGCCCTTGTTTCGTGTGGCTTTGTGGAAAGCATGACTTTATCTGAAGAATGCCAAGGGTGAAACCTAGGTGAGCCACGGCGTCTAGGAACAATGATTAACAGCCATTCACAGGAGGCATGGATGAAGAGCTGCAAACCAAAGCTGGGATTCTCCCGGGATCTGACAGAGTCACGCTGGCCATCCAGTGAGCGACACTTACCTGCTTGTTCACAAGGCTGGCGGGTCATCACGGTAAACATCTTCTCTCCCGGCTGAGGGGGAAAGAATACAGAAGAGTGTGGTCAGCCCCTGACTTCGGAAGTTCAAAAACTAACTTGCAGGCATTAATATCAAACGCACGGCAGCTCCTCTAAATCGAGCCTCTTTGGGAACAGTGCACTCAAACCCAGAGCTCCAGGGACCAATGGAAACTGGACCCTCAACCCCAGCGTCATCCTCTCCCCAAATGTAAAGCTGGAAGAGTGGATATGCTAAAACTTTAACTAGAGAGCAATTTTGAAAATAAAACCACAAAGGAGCTGTGTGTGTTTTTTCCTTTTTCTTTTCTCCTGTAGGTCGCTCCACCTGTGAACAGCACAGGGGCACCACAAACCCTCCTCCTAGGAACATTCACCAGACTCGCTGGGCTGTACCTCAAAGCACACCAGCAAAGCCGGTTCGCATTGGGGTGTGCTGGTGACTGCCAGCATGCAGTCACCCCTTAAAGACCTGCGCGGTGTCTCCAGCTCCCGGAGCGGAACACCGGCAGACAGCTGTCAGGTCCTGGGAATCAGTGTGGGGACCCGGGAGTTGGCCGGTCCCCCGCATCTGTAGGTCTTGGGGTGCTCCGTGACGCGGTGTCCCCTCCCAGCCAGATGACAGTGCCTAGCCCCCGTGTTTGTCTCCTTGCCTGTGGTCCTCTGCGGGAAGCGATGGCCAGTCCTTCCCTCCCTGCTCCCTGCCGTCCGCAGCCTGCTCCATCCCACCCCTACGCGCGGGTCCAGACCTTACCTGCGCGCTGCGCTCGCTCGCTGCGGGTCGCTGAAAGGCGGCGGCGCCTCCAGGGTGCGGGAATTACGGGGAGTCCGGGAGGCGGGGCGAGGCGGCGTGGGTGGCGCAGTCTGCGGGGACCGCCTCTGCGCTGAGGCCAGGACCTCTTCACCTTCCCTGGCTCCTCCCTCTCACTTCACCCCAGCTTGTCCTGGAAGAGGATGGAGGGGGTCAGCGCCACGTGGGGGACAACCAATCCTTGCCAGCCCCTGTATTAGTTACTGCCCGCGTTGCTAAGACAGAATACCTGACAAGCAACTTGAAGAAAAGGTGACTCACGGCTGTAGGGTACCATCCATTACCGCGGGGAAGGCGCGTCGGCAGGAGCTTGGGCAGCTGGTCACATGGCATCTGCAGTCAGATTCCAGAGAGATGAATGCTGGTGCCCAGCTCACTTCCCCCTTTTTATTTAGATCAGGACCCCAGCCTAAGGCATTGGTGCCACCCTCTTTCAGGGTGGGTCTTCCCACACCAGTTAGCCCAGTCTGGAAAACCAGTCTCAGACATGCTCGGTTTGTCTCCTAGGTGATGCTAGATGCTATTAAGCTGACAGTGTTAATTATCACAGTGTCCCCCCAGGACCCAGCCAGATACCTCTCCACATCTTTAGCTTCTAACTCTCCGAGCAGTCCCCTGAGCCCAAGACAGAAGAGGGGGTGATGTGACCTTGCCCCCAGTCCCAAGGGACCCTGAGAGGGAGTGAAGTACTCTGCCAGTCCTCCAACTGTCAAGACAAATAACCTTTTTAAAGAAGAGGTTTTTATTATGCTTATTCGTGTGGGTGCCTGCATGAGTTTATGGGTACCGTGTGTGCGGGTACTCATGGGATTTCAGATCCTCTCAAACAGGAGTCACAGGCAGTTGTGAGCTACCATGTGGGTGCTGAGAATTGAACCCAGGTCTTCTGGAAGAGTAACCAGTGCTCTTAATTGATGATCATCTCTCCAGCCCCGTTTTTTTTTTTTTTTTTCCATTTTTCTTTATTAAGAAAATTTCTACTCACTCCACATACCATCCACAGGTCCCCCCTCCTCCCTCTTCCTACCCCCCAGCCCTCTCTCCCAAGCCACCCCATAACCCCACATTCCCCAAATCAAGATCTCCCATGGGGAGTCAGCAGAGCCCAGCACATTGAGCCTAGGCAGGTCCAAGCCCCTTCCCACTGACCAACAGCCCCATTTTTGTATGTTGTTTTGAGACAAGACTTCCCTATGTAGCCAAGGCTGGTATTCTATTTATTCTTGCCTTCTAGTGCTAGGTCCCTCTTGGGGCCATACTTGCTACAAGGTAACTCTGTTTTCTAGTTTTCCTGTCAAACCTTTTTGGAGGGAAAAATAGGACCAAGGGCCAAGTAGGGCAGGGCAAGCCATTCTGAGAGCACACGTGATTTCTTGCAGCCCTGTCCAATCTTTCTGCATATGGGGGGGGGGGGTTGTGGATTAGAGCAGAGCACCTAGAATAGTGAGCAGGCAGATGGGTTCCTGGGTCACCTGGGCACACATTGGGGAGCACAGATCGATGCAGACACCCTCTCACATGGTAGCTCATAGGTGGTGTTGATACCCAAGGACTTCCTCAGTGGTGACAGAGAGATGTTCTTCCCCATCCGGAGGGTCACTGAGCCAACACTCAGGACAAGAACAGCTTGGAAAAAGTCAAATAGGACACAGAGGGCAGAACGGTGCAGCTCAGGGACCGCAGAGATCCAAAGGACCTCAGCGTCCATTTCCGGTGCAGCCCTGGGTGCCCCCGAGAGCCCCTTATTAGTCTGAGTGGGAGGTTGTCTATTGCCCTTTCTGTCTCCGTGATAAAACACAAAACCAACTTAAGGGAGGAAAGGATTTATGTGGTTTGTACTTCCAGGTCACAGGCCATCAGTGAGGGAAGCCAGGGCAGGAACTCAAGTAGAATCTTGCAGTAGAAATCATGAAGGAACATTGTTGACTGTCTGTCTCTCAGGCTCATGCTCAGCTAGCTTTCTTATACAATCCAGGACAACCTGCCCAGGGAATGATGCCACCCACAGTGGCCCGGCCCTCCTACATCAAGACAATCCCCAATAACCATGCCCACAGGTCAATCTGACCTTAGCAATTCCTCGATTGAGGCTTTCTTCTCAAATGACTCTAGGTTATATCAAAGTGACAGTCAGAGATAACTGGGACAGAGGTCTTGGACCATCTCTCCTTATTGCTCAGTATGTCTGGAAGGAAGAGCCCAGGGCAAGGTCCTTGGCCTCCCTGCCTTCTAAAGATCTACCAGTTTGCTCCTGTGCAAGTGGGGTTGAAGTCCCTGTGCGACAAGAGAGCCTTAAGACAGGAGTTCCCTGCTTTAAGACCTCTGAGCCTAGAGGGAAGAGCCCAAGCCACAGCCCTGTGGTGAGTGTGTGTGTGTGTGTGTGTGTGTGTGTGTGTGTGTGTGTGTGTTCACAAGAGGCAGTGTTGGGTGGCACTGGGTCCCCGCTGTGGGACTGATGCAGGATCAGCACCAGGCAGGAGTGCTTGGCTACATTATGAGACTTATTTTCTTTGAACACTATGGGGCACTGGAACATACCACCTATGGTAGAACCTCAAGTCCCTATGCATCCAGGGGGACAGGAGTCCACTCACCCCAGCTGGCACTGTACCCAGATCTGAGTGACTTGCTGGAGGCTGTGAAAGCTTCTTGGGCCCAGGGACCTTGCAATGCATCTAAAAATAACTGGATCAACGTTGTTTTTTGCTTGCCTCAGTCTGCGAGCCTTTTGAGTGTCAACCTCTGTGAGCCCAAGTGTCTTCAGCTCTTCTTTTATTTTCCCAGGATGATCTGCTCCAGGTTCAGACTGAACAAACATCTCTGTAGCTCAAAGACTAGCCCAGTCATTCAAAGGTGCTTCCCCATCCTCTGAAAGCACGCACACTGGAACGTACATGTGCACTCTGCCTTCACTCACCCTCCATGAATACGAGCACACACACACACACACACCTTCAAAGTTCTGATCACAAAATATCAAGGCATGTTAGAAAGCTACGGTGATTAGACAGGATTGGATACAGGAATCTATTAAACTGTCTGAAGAGAAAGAGAGACAGCCATGGCAGACTAATGGGTGTGGAGTTCAGACTGTCCTAAAGGAGAAGCTGAACAATGTGCTATCCAAGGACTAACACTGAAACTCCTGGCTCATTAGGAAAGGATCTTAGCACTCACTGTGTCCAAAAATAGATTCTTAAATGGATTAAAGGTTGAAACATAAATGAAGAATGCAATGTACTAAGAAAATACAGAACATTTTTATCATTGAGGAACCACCTCTTCCAGCATATGATCAAAGCAAGAACATAAAGCCAATCAAATTGGCAGGAAAACTGATGCACTGAGAGGCAGCTGGGGAAAGACGGTGTTTGGAGGTGCAAGAATGTGAGAGCAGAGAAGATGGCTCACAGGGTAAAGGTGATGCTACGTCTCTCGACCTGAATTCCATCCCCAGGACCCACATGGTGGATGGAGAGAACAAATCTTGCAAGTTGTCCTCTGCCCTCCACATATATGTTATGTCATGAGCAATCGCCATCCCCCAGACAAAATAAATAAATAAATAAATCTGAAAAAATAATGTCATAGCAAAGAGCTCCCACTACAGTATAGAGTGAAGTCATGTTAAGCTGTAGAAAAATGGGAATATCTAAAATAGAAAAGTAAATGACATACAACAGTCAATTAAAAAAATATAAATGGCCAGTAAGCTTGGAAAGAGGCTTGTTTCCACTAGTTTCCAATGAAAATGTGATCACATATGCATATGCCAAGTGTCTTAGTTAGGGTTTCTGTCGCTGTGAAGAGACACCATGACCACAGCAACTGTTATAAAGGAAAACATTTAATCAGGTGGCTTACAGTTTCAGAGGTTTAGTCCATCATTATCGTGGCGGGACATGGTGGTGTGTAGGTAGACATGGTGCTGGAGAAGGAGCTGAGAGTCCTACATCTTGATCTGCAAGAAGCAACCGGCAAGACTGACTACTGCACATAGCCTGAGCATGAGACCTCAAAGCCCACCTCCACAATGACACACTTCCTCCAACAAGGCCACACCCATCCCAACAAGGCCACACCTCCTAATAGTGTCACTCCCTATGGGCCGCACATTCAAACATACTAGTCTATGGAAGCCATACCTACTAAGGAAATTCACACTAAGTAAATGTACAAATGTGTATGAGTGTGAATTTGTGTGTGAGCCACCCTATCCAGTTTAAAATCTTAACATCTTCACACAAGATTTCTTTTGTTTGTTTTGATTTTTATTTTGCTTGTTTGTTGAGACAGGGTCTCTACATAGCCCTGCCTGTCCTGGAACTCATTATGTAGACGAGGCTGGCCTTGAACTCACAGAGATCTGCCTGCCTCTGCCTCCCCAGTGCTGGGATTAAAGGCGTGCACCACCACCGCCCGGCTCCAGGTTTTTGTTTTTTTTAAGCTAAGAGCTCTATGTGATGCTGGCTGCCTGGGACTTGCTGTATAAGTCAGGATAGGCTTGAACTCAGAAGAATTGCAAATGGCCAATAAATACTCGAAATAGTGTCCAACTTCCTTAGCCACCAAGAAAATGCAGAGTAAGGAGGCCTTGATTCCATCTCACCCCAGTCACAAGGACTATTATTAAGAAATAGAACCCTGAGTGAAGAGCTCTTGCTGCTCTTGCAGAGGACCCAAGTTCAGTTCCCAGCACCAGATCGGGCGGCTCACAACTGGATCTAACCCCAGTTCCAGTGACACACACCCACACACATAAATAAAGCTTAAAAACAATCAGAAAATAAAAATGACAACACACACTAGTGAGGAAACAGGAATTCTGCTACACCATTGGTGGGAATGTAAATTTGTCCAGTTACCATGGAAATCAGTGTGGTGGTTCCTCAAAAATTTAACAATTGAAGAGCCCTGTGACTCAGCCAGGGCACTCTTGGGTGCCTGTCTGAAGGCTTCTCAGTCAACACAACAGAGATACTTCCATGTTTATGCTCCTAGCTACACACTCACTAGCCAGGAAACAGAACCAGGCTAGGCGTCCATCAAAAGCTAAATGGTTAAAGGGAATATGGTAAATGTACTACAGAATGGAATTATGTCATCTTCAAGAAATTATGTTAATGGAAACAAGCCAGGCTCAGAAAGACCAATATTGCATATATTCTTCCAAATCAGAACCTAGATTTAAAATTATATGTGTATATGTATGTGTGTGTCAATCTCAAAGCTAGAAGGGGAACCAGGAGAGGAGGAAGAGACCCTAAGGAAAGTGGTAAGTAGGTTAATAGAATATTTGTTATAAGGAAGTGCCAGGTGTGGTGGTGGACGCCTTTGATTCCAGCACTCAGGAGGCACAGGCAGGCAGATCTCTGAGTTCCAGGCCAGCCTAGTCTACAGAGTGAGTTCCAGGATAGCCAGGGCTCCACAGAGAAACCTTGTCTCAAAAAGAAAGAGAAAGTAAGCAGAAGTGGGGGACTAGAAGGAGGAAGAAAGGAAGTCAGCTGGGGGGTGGCGGGGGTTGGGGGAGGATGCTGGGAAGCAGTGAGTGAAAACAAGGGATCATGACACGACCCTGTCATAAAACCTGTGACTGTGTGCCAGCCTGAGACAATGAATGACCAGAAGCTGAGCAAAGCATTGCTTTGGAGCAGGCGTAGGGAGAGCGTCAGGCCTGCTGTGATCCTCCGGGGGAGTGTCTGTCCACACCCTCCAGAAGCTGTGAGCTGCCCGCATTCCCCTCCTGGGAATTGGGAATGTTCCAAGGCTCCATCCTGACACTTGGGCACTTTGGTCCTCATTCTGTCCCTAGAGAACCTCCCCTCCCCCACTTCAGTTCTATTCACATGGACCCCTCTCAGGCTTCCCCTTGTCCTTGCAGATGTGGCTTCCTTTGGGTGCCCACAGGCATCTCACATCTATGGAGTCCCAAACTGAGCACTTCCTCTGCCTCACAGAGCCATCAACTCCACCGGCTTTCCTGCACCCAGTGGGCAGACCCACACACAGCTGGGAGAGCAAGCCTGAAACGTGAGGAAGGTGTCAGATAATCTTCCTCGTTGCCTAAGGCCAACCACTCACAGTTGCTGACCTCTGACCCCTGCCTCTCTCCACCTTGGTGGGGTTACAGATGGTTGTGAGCCTTCACGAGAGTCTGGGAACCCAACCAGCAAGTGTTCTTCACCACTGAACCATCTCTCCAGCCCCACGTTACTATTTTCAAATAGTTTTTGTTTTCCACTTTTAAATTCGAATAGGAGTTCTTGGGGTTGTAGGACCCTCTGGCTAAACAAGGTCTACCAAAGTCACAGATGAGCGCACGTGAAGCCCTTTTATAAAATGTGGGTCAGGGAGGCACATACAGCCCAGTGAAGCCTTCTGGTGCCTTCCCCTGACTTTGTACACAGTGGTTCCCGTGGTTCTGAACGCCTGTGTTAATTGTCCTCTCTCTGTTTTTAGTCACCTGAATTGGGACCTGAACCCCTGAAGTGCTGGTTGGACTTCTAGGCTTACTGGCCTAGACTTAACCTCTCCCAGCAGGCTGAGTTCTGCACTCTTTTCACAGTTTTCTTGTCTGGCTTCCAACCACCACCCTGACATCACTTTGCTAATGGTCCTCTCTGCCTGGGCCCTTTATGATCACAGCCAGTTTTGTTCTGTTCATATTGGTTCTTTCTTTCCACTTTAAAAATGTTGTCGTCTAACCCTTGTTTACGAGGTAAAGAAATATTTGGTTTCTAACATGAGTGAAATGGTTAGTGTCTTAGTTTTTCAGAGAGATTTCCATCTTATAGATGTCTGTCTAAGACAGCAAAATTTCTCCAGATGCCCCTTTGGACACATCGATTTTCATAATCAATGAGCATCCAACATGCTGTAGGCAGCCATTATGACTGTGTTTATCATCATCTCCCTGTAACCTCAGGGTGATTTCTTTATAGGCCGAAGCTCTTTACACACACACACACACACACACACACACACACACACACACACACACACACACACACGATTTCCAGCTAAATTTATTATCACTAAGCAATGCTCCTGCTGATTGCAAAGAATGTTTTTCATTTTATTCTTTGTGGGTTTATTTTTGGGATTTTTGTTTTATGCTTTCCATCTGAAGTGTATGGTATCTTCAGCAATTGGGTGTTACCTTCATTTTATAGAGGGTACCAAGGGCCAAGAAGGAAACATCCTGTTTTGTTTGGGGTCTCTTGGACTCCCCTGGCCAACAACTCAAAAGAAAGACTTCATGCTTGGCAGAGGGCTTGGTGAGGGGACCATTACCTCCCAAATGGCATAATTTCATATATGTGTGTATAACACCTATTCCATGTTCATTTTAAGTAAACATACAAGGATTCCCTGTGGCTTTTTCAAACATCCCGTGTCCTCTGTCCTCCGCTCCCTCCCTAGCCACCTTCCCCGTTCCCTGTGGCTTTTTCAAACATCCCGTGTCCTCTGTCCTCCGCTCCCTCCCTGGCCACCTTCCCCGTTCCCCCTCAGCACCTGTGTCCTCCTGGTGCCCACGCCATGTTAAAGCCTGTCCTAGTCTGGTGTCTGTGTCTGTGATAAAAACCATGACGAAAGCGACTTGGAGGGAGGAGAGGATTATTTCATCTTACAGCTCAGCAGGAACTGACGCCAGGGAGGATGCTGCTGGCTGGCTTGGTCCCTTTGGCTGGCCGGCCTTCACAGCTCTCCTGTACAGCCCAGAGGCTACCTGTCCAGGGGTGGCTCCGCCCACAGTGGGCGGGCCCTTACACATCAATTAGCATCAAGAAAACGCCCCACAGCCGTGCCCACAGGCCAATCTGCTCTAGCTAATCCCCCTGCTGACACTTCCTCAAACAACTCTGGGCGGAGTCAAGTCACCATCTAAAGCCAAGTAGGAGGTCTCTCGATTGTACATAAACTCCGCTATTGACTCTGCTCCCACATTCTCCACCCTTCTCTTCCCGCTCCGACCACAAAAGTGTCAACCCAAGCTCCCTGGCCAGCCGCTTTGTGGTTAGATTGCTAATGGGTGTCTGGAGGAAGGAGGGTGGAGAAGAGAGAGCTGAAATACTTCTTGTCCTCTCTTGCTCACATTGAGTTGCATAATCCAGCATAGAGCTTCTCAAACTGTGGGCCATGACCCTATGTGGGGTCACATTACTGAATGTAGAGGTCATGAAAAATTCATGTGAAAGCTCTCTGAAGGTACAAACAAATATGAATTCAATACGAAGTAAATAAGGAATCCGAAGTGCTACCAACAGCACCTGCCTGTGCCGTGCCACACGGCATCACTGCGCACATGACTCGCACATTCTGTGTGCACCCCGTCATACCATGCACTGTTAGGGGAAACACCTCAGTTCAGATTACATGTGCATGCTGTCATGTGTGGCTCCACTCTGCCTTGGCCTGCTCAGCCAAATCCCAGGAAGCATTATGCTAAATCATCACCATTTTTAAATTAATTTATTGTTTCATATGTATGAGTCTTTTGTTTGTGCCTGGTGCCCACGGAGGCCAGAAAAGGGCATCAGATTTCCTAGAATTAGAGTCATGGACAATTGTGAGCTGCCATGTGGGTGCTGAAAATTGAATCCGGGTTCTCCAGTTCATATTTGTGATCATCGTGTGTTGTGAGCCGTGGTGTTTTTATTGCACACACAAAGTTTTCCTCTCTTAGAGAAACATGATGGTTTTTATTATGGAAAACAATGACTTTAACTTTTTTCTACCATCATTCCTTAGCATGTAAGTATCACATCAGTTTTTCTTCAGACTGTATTATATTCCACAAACAAGCAAGTCCATCTTACTGCTTTACAAATGCTCTTCTGTCACTAATAAATGACAAAATGTGTTCATCTTTTCCCTGGAAACTTGCTATACTAAAGGGAGGCAAGGATTCAAAGTGGGAGATGATGAATTGCATCCGATATCAAGAGTTGGGGCTGGAGGCCTGGAACAATGGCTCAGTGGTTAAGAGCACTGGCTGCTCTTTCAGAGGACCCAGGTTCAATTCCCAGCACCCACACGGCAGCTCACAAAACTCTGTATCTCTAGTCCAGGGGACCTGATGCCCTCCTCTGGCCTCCTCGGGCACCAGGCACGAACAAAATACTCATGTATGTAAAATAAATAATTGAAGGGACTCTGGCTGGCCCGAGCATGGCAAACATGGCTCTGGCAGGCCTTGCCCTTCCCCCATCCCCTCTGCCTTACTAAAAACCATTAGATTACATTTCCTAAAGCTAGCCTCCAAGGTCCATTCCCTTATTTGGCCACTTCCTCCTCCTAAGGCTGACTACCAAGGTCCAGCTATCAAAATATTGAAGTCCAACAATCAAAAGCTCCCTTTGGCTCACCTAATTAACATGCACAATTAAAATTACTCACCTCATCCTAACACCACTGTCTCCTCTCTATCCAGAGGCGGTCCTTTGCTCCTCTCCAGGACAAACACTCCTGCCCCCTTCCCCTTCTCTCCCATCCTGTCTCCTGTCTTTGTCTCTTATTTCCACCCTCAGTCCCTCTGGGGCAAATAAATCTCTTTTGTGCTGAGAACTTGATCTTGAAGGTCCTGAACCAATAATGATCCATTCAATAACAGTAATAAAGTTGGTGATGATTTAGCAGAATACTTTCTAGGGTCTAGCTGGGCAGGCCAAGACAGAGCAAGGCTACTACACTGGGACCCTAGTTTTATAGAAGTGGCACCTTGAGTGGGAAGTTCTTGGAGGGGGCTGACTGTACTTAGATTAAGATAGTCTTTACCATCAACTTTCTCCTCTCAATCTTCCAGTTCAATGACTTTTTTCTTGGGTCTATTCAGCTACATCTTGACAGTCTAATCCTATTATCTGCTTAGTGACTTCTAAGACAGGGAGAGGAGTAGAGTAAGCCTGTTGAACTGTATTTTATATACAGAAAAATAGCATCCTTTGTAAGGCTCAGTATGATCACTTTGTAATGTGAAACACGACCTGGCTCATGAGATACATTCACATCACTCCGGCACATCCTCTCATAGCTCCTCAATGGGTATCTGTGCCCACCAGTAAGCTGTGCCCACTCTAAACTTCACAAGAGTGTGATGGCACAGTGTGTATGCTTGAGTGTGGCTGTGCACTCCAGGGAAGGGGCATGCACACGTTGGTGCATGCTTGGCTGCTTGTTTTGGCCTTCTGCATGACATACTGCACACAAAGCAACAAGTAAGCACTAGGAGCTGTGAATGGATGTGTTGAGTCACGGGAACCCTGCAGAACTCCAGTCTCCAGGTTTGGGGTCAGGCAATATTTTGAGCCAATTGGCTACATCTCTGTTTCAGGCACAAAAACATAACAATGTCTGGGTGACTTTAATAACTTCTGTTCTTCAGTCGCTTAAGATGTTTGTTTGGACAGCACTGGCCAGGTGACAGCTGGCAGCCTCTTTCTGAGGGCAGGAACTGCTGATGGGTGGCATTGCGTCTCACACTATGGAAGGGGAGGCAGCCTCCTGCCTCACCTGCCTCTTGGCGCTACTCTGGGTGGGAACAGCAGAAGGGAATGAGAACTGGTCTTGACTTGGGCAGGAGACGCCTGGCTTTCCCTTTTTCTTTTCTCTCCCCTCTCATTATGGTTTCCAAAAGTGCTGGTGTGGGCAAAGAGAGGAATGCTGACATTCCCAGGCTCCCTTCCCTGTGCCTCTTGCAGTGGAGCCAGGCGGCACATGTAAGACATTGCTGTTGTTGTGTGTGTGTGTCTGTGCGCGCGCGCACCCACACGCATGCTCATTTACACAGGTTACTTTTTGTCAATTTGACACAAATTAGAATGACCTAGGAAGACAAAACCTCAACTGTGGAATTGCTTTCATTAGATTGGCCTGAGGACCTACATGCTGGAAAGAGAAAACCAAGTCCCAAAGGTTGTCCTCTGACTTCCATATGCATGCTATGGTACCTGGCCCTGCCTCACACATACACACATTTTAAAAAAAATTTTAAATTTATTTTCATCTTGCATTATTATGGTTTGTTTGTTTGTTTAGTTTTTGCTGTTTTGAGACAGGGTTTCTCTGTATAGCTTTGGCGACTTTCCTAGAACTCACTCTGTAACCCAGGCTGGCCTCGAACTCACAGAGATCCACCTGCCTCTGCCTCCCGAGTGCTGGAATCAAAGGTGTGATTTAAAAAAAATGCTTGTGCAGGATATGGGGCAGATGCCTTTAATTGCAGCACTTGGGAGGAAAGGTAGGTGGATCCAGTGCATCTCTCTGAGTTCAAGCAAGGCCAGCCAGGGCTGCACAGTGAGACTTTGTCTCAAAAAAACCAATGAAGTTGGGCAGTGGTGACACACACCTTTAATCCCAGTACTTGGGAGGCAGAGGCAGGAGGATGCCTGTGAGTTGGAGGCCAGCTAGGTCTACATAGTGAGTTTCAGGACACCAGAGCTACACAGTGAGACCCTGGCTCAAAAAACAATAATAAACAAGCAACAATCCAAGGAATACTCAGCAGCCACAAAGACCCTGTTTCTCTGCTTCCTGAGACAGGGTCTTGATATGTACCCTCAAAATCTCGACTCTGCAGGGCTGGCATGACAGATGTGTGTCACTGTGCCCACCCACCTCAGATGGGGTCGGTTATAACAAGCAACGCTGGCGATGCATGCCTGCGTGAGGGAAATTCAGTTCTCTGAGGTCCACGTTAAAGGCCAATGGATTAACTGAGGGAGAGAGTGTGAGCCACAGATCACCTCCTGCTTTGCATGCATTCTTCCACCCAGAAGTCCCTTTGTCTCCTAATAATTTTTATAGAGAACAAGACAGGGCAGAGTGCATCACACTGGATAAAGTAATTTAAAATTTTCTTTAAAGTTAAGAAGATGTGATCGGTAGCCTACTAACTTACACTTTTAACTTAAATTTTAGGGTTTTTTTTTTTTGTGAGAGATTATGGCTGTTTTTAAATATAGAAACATCAAGTTCTAGAACCATCAGAGTAAGATGACATTGGTAATTATACTGACAGCTGCAGATATTAGCATGAACCCAATACCAAAAATAAATCAGACCGTGGAGAATGGGAATTTGAAGAAGCAGGCAGAGGCAGCAGTGAAGTTAATGTAACCTGACTTTTCTTTCTCTGAGCTGATTTTACTTTGAAATTCGAAACTTACCTTGCTTTGCTAAGTTAAGATGATGGAAGGGAAAGGCATCCACCGACTCTGGAAAAAAGCAACGGAAACTTGGAATCTCGATACAATTTTAATTATTGTTTTAATTTTACAGTTGGATGGGGTGTGCTGTCACAGTGAGAGCTGATCAAGTCAGGACGCTGCATCCCTCCATCTCTCCTCATCACTAATGCTTGGAGCCTCTTCTCCTTCCCAGTCACTCATGGGTAGTCTAAGAGCTTCTCATGGATGGTAGTGACCTCGTGCACTGAAGTGTAGTGCACTACTGAAGGGCACACTTATTACTGTGAAGTTTATTACCTATATCTAACTGCTTCAGGGAAGGCCTTCTGTAGCCTCCCACTAGGCCTCTCCACCCTTCCCAGCCTACACCCAGAAGTAGATAGCTGGATTGTATGGCCATTGCAGTTTTCATCAATAGGAACCTGGGTGCTGTTCTCGGAGCTCATCAACAGTTTGGGAGAGTTCCCTTTCTCCAGGGCCTTGCAGCACAGGCAATTCCAATTTTTCCACAGTTAATTTTTTTTCTAAAGAAAAGAGTATTTATGTGTGTGTGAGTGTGTGTGTGTGTGTGTGCCTGTGTGCCTGTGTGTGTGAGTGTGTGTGTGTATGTGTGTGTGTGAGTGTGTGTGTGTGCGCGTGCGTGTGTGCGTGTGTGTGTGTGTGTGTGTGTGTGTGTGTGTGTTTATGTGCACCACATGCATGCAGTACCTTATGAGGTTAGAAGGCATCAGATCTCCTGGAACTGGAGTACAGATAGTTGAGAGCCATCATGAGGGTGCTGGGAATTGAATCCCGGTTCTCTGCAAGAGCAGCCAGTGTTCGTAACCACAGAGCCATCCTCCAGTCCCTTCTCATTTATTTTTATGACAAACACAGAATGACATGACCACATTCAAATGAGGATGGTACAGTTTTTTTTTCATATCACATCTGTTTTTTTTTTAAGAAATCAAAATATAATTATTAAATGTATTTATTTGGTGTGTGTGTTTGTGTCATAGCATCTGCATGGGAATCAGAGGAAAACACGCAGGAGTCAGTATGTAGATCCTAGGAGGGAGCTCAGGTCATCAGTGCATTTACCTGCTGACCCCCTTTGTTATATCTTACTGACCACTTGCTATTACTGTTTGTCTTGATTAACATGGAATGTTCATCATTTAGCTATGTTTCTATTAGTTTTTTAATCTTATAAATACATTTTTGAAAAGATTGAAAATAAGTTGTATGTCCAGAGACTGTCCACCTACAGAGGTGTCCTTAGTAACTGTTCCAAGACGCCTGGCCCAGACCACACAGCTGTCACTCCATTTGGTCTTGGTGACTTTGGTGGGACTTTGTAGGGCTGCTGGATGCTCCCTGGGGGAGGCACACTGGGTTGATGATTTTGTACACTACCTGAATAGAACTTCTGTCACTGTGGAGAGTTGGAATGAAGTAGATCAAGGATCAAGATTATCTCCACTGTCTTTAGTTTCCCACCCCTGTGTCTGACTTAACATCCTGCTGACAATCAAATAAAGACGTTGGGATGCATGAACTTAGCAGACCACTAACTCTTGCACACAAAGACTACAGTGTCACTGGTTAGCATCAGAACCTGTAGCGGAGGCATCTCCACTTTACTGTAGCACACCTACCTAACGCTCCGACCCATGCATTTGATACATGCCTTGATTTATAACTTGCTTTTACTCGGTGACTATAAAAATATCAATCCAACTACTCCCCCAATGGATGTGCCATGCAGGACATCCTGAACCCATGTCCCAGGCCATGGTCATTACGTTTGGTTCAAAATCAATGACCACTTGTTCCCTTTGGAGCAAGAGTTTCGCTGTTGTTGTTGTTTTGGTTTTCATCAATGCAGGCCAGCAGGACCCCCGAGTGTCTGCCTGGGCTCAAGCACTGTGCTAGTTCCTAGAATGAGTGGCTCTCACCTGCAAGAAAACTCACAGGACATGATATCCCTTCACTAGGGCCCCCTTCAAGTGTCCCTTTACCCAAGATATCTGCCCTGGCAAGTGCTCCCTCAGGGGGACGAGGAAGAGGTTTGATCCAGCAGATGGACACAGCAGATGTGAGTGTAGACCTGCTTCTGTCCTAGCTCACCAGCAGGAGCAGCTCTGCTCCAGGGGCCGAAAGTGCACGCTAGAATATGACGGTTCGGCCGGAACCTCCAGCTCGTTCCTGCGAATGTCCCATTTCTCTCTCTCCAAACCCCGCCCTCTCAGAGAATCTCCAAAGGAGAAGAGCCTCCACTATGAAAAGCCCAGTTCCAAATTCTTAGCAACTGTGGAGGCTCCTCTCCTGAAGTTTCTAGCAGCCCAATCCTCACCTAAAGCATTATAATTGGGCACAATTATAATTGTCCTCCAGCTTATGGAGGACACATCATCACCCCTCACCTACAGAATATTCAAGCTCCCTCCTTTAGTTAGACCATGTTGATTTTTCTCTTGCCCCTTCTCCCACCTGGATCCTTCTGGGTTGGAGGACTCACCCAGGAGTGGCTTTGCCCAAATAAACCTGGTCTTTTACTTTTTTAATTTGGCTTTTTAATTTTTACTTTTTAATAAGGCTTCTTCTCCCTTACTGCGTTGGGGGAGAAACCTATTATCGAGGTACAGAAAAGCTATTAATGACCAGTAGTACACAGAGCAAACTGACGTCCTCTCAGTATAGATTCCTTCACACCTGTCACTACCACAGAGTAGGCCACTACTGTGGGGGATTGGTTGCTGCATCCAGATGTGGCCCATCCTGGTCCAGGGCCACCTTAAGGAGGATGGTCTGTCTGGGACACAGGCACCAGAACTGGGCCCTGGGAGCCTAGCCCCTTCCCTCACCCTTGCTCTCTCAGCCGAACTGTTTCTCTCCATTGTTTGGACCGCAGTGTATTCCAGAAGGCCTGACTCCTCGGCTCCCAGGCCCTCCGTGCCTATGCTGGGGCAGGGACTCAAGCAGGCACAAACATGTATGTCTGCCTGTGCACAGCTCTGTGACACCAAATAAGATGAGAAGTGTGTCTTAGACTCATGCTGTGCTTTGTTTAAAAAAAAAAAAACTTGGAAAAATCATGGAGAGCTGGTCAACCACACCTGTCCCCTAAGATGTGAAAAGGCCTTGATTTGGGGTCACCATGAAATAGATGTGATATTTTGCAGATAAAGCTGTGTCTGAAGGCCTGAGTGCATGCATTACAGACATATGCTGTGAAGGTTTCCTAGAAACAGCCTGGGTTCTTTCTGAGTGTCTGGCTTGAACCTCATCTGTTGCCCGGTAGTGACTTAATGACTCTATTCCAGCTGAATGGATTCTTCTTAAACATGAACCAAGAACTGAGGCTGAGAAGAGAAACACCAACATCTGTGGAGAAAATCAAGAGGGCTGGAAATAGAAGAGACGATAAAAAAAACATCAGCAATATCAAAAGTAAACAGAAAACCTTGGAGAGTGAAGAAGACGTGTACACAGGAGGAGGAACGCTCAAGATCGCAACCCCATCACCAGGCTCCTCGGACAGACTTGAAGCCACTGTGCGTGCTAAGTGAGAAGGGGGTGCGAGACAGAACCAATGAGAACACACAAAACACGTGTGCTGCGGCGGATAGTGGACTGCCCAGAGGATAAAGACCGAGTCTGTGGGGATGTGTTATAAAGAGGTACAAATGTGGACATGAGAGAAATGATAAGAAAATTGAGGAATAAACTACAGAAGAATAATGCCCATTAAAACACTCTGGAAATAGAGGTAAGAAAACAGAAGGAAGAAATTTTCAAAGAACACAAAGCAGAAAATTCTCAGAATCAGAGAAAAGGAATTTCAAGATTAAAAGTGATAAATTGAGCCAAGCAGTGGTGGCACATGCCTTTAATCCCAGTGCTCAGGAGGCAGAGGCAGGTGGATTCCTGTGAGTTCGAGGCCAGCCTGGTCTACAAAGTGAGTTCCAGGATAGCCAGAGCAGCACAAAGAAATCCTGTCTCAAAAAACAAAAACAAAACAAAACAAAACAAAAATAAGAAGGAAGGAAGTAATAAACTGGGCGGGAGATGTCTCAGTGGGTAATGCACT
The DNA here is from genome assembly GCF_004664715.2 of Peromyscus leucopus. Classification (NCBI taxonomy): domain Eukaryota; kingdom Metazoa; phylum Chordata; class Mammalia; order Rodentia; family Cricetidae; genus Peromyscus; species Peromyscus leucopus. The sequence continues at coordinate 109,096,678 of NC_051069.1, read as the reverse complement.
TGCTATGCAAGCCTGAGGACCTGAGTTGGGACCCCCAGACCCACACACAAATCTGGGCAGGGCCCCCAGACCCACACACAAATCTGGGCAGGGCCTCCAGACCCACACACAAATCTGGGCTGGGCAGCACACACCTGAAATCCCAGGGCTGGGGAGGTGGAGACAGGAAGATCCACAGAGGCCATTGGCCAGCTGGTCTAGATGAATCAGTAAACTCTGGGTTCAGTGAGAGACCCTGTCTCAAAACATAAGATGAAGGTTGATTAAACACTTTATAGATGTTCGCTGTTGCAACTCAATGCTCTAATAATCTAACGTGAATTTTTAGTAATGATTTATCTTCCAAATCTGCAGAAATCCCAGTTATCTTTTTGGCTCAACGCTTTAAAATGCTTTCCCTCAGTGCAGGACTGCCCTATTCAGTGCTTTTGGAGTCTGTGTATGCTGTTTCCCTGTAATCTCTGAAGACGAGGTTAGGATGCACTTCCTGCCACAGCTCTGGAGTAAGCGATCTTCATCTGTTCATTCAATTCATCTGGGATTGCTCTTGCAATAAGACATGGCAGAGGTCAGTCATGGTGCTACACACCTGTAATCCTAGCACTTCGGAGGTGGAGACAAGAGATCAGGAATTCAGGGTTATCCTTGGCTACATAGTGAGGTTGAGGCAAGCATGGGCTACATGAGACTCTTCTCAAAACAAAAACAAAAAAAAGGAAAAGGAGGAAGACAAAGAGAAGGAGCCATAGAAAACAAAACCAAACCCTGTCTCAGAGTTTACATTCTGACATGACAGAAATGGGCACAATTTAACAAACATGTATCATGTGTTGTACTGAAAAAAGTGAGTGCCAACAAAGGTAGCTCTGGGGCAGCAGTGAGTCACGCTGAGTGATCTAAGCAATTACCTTCGAAAGCCAGGGTCGGACAAAGCTGGAACACACTTGATGTGCTGGTGTGCCTGGAACAATCAGAAATGAAGCTGATGTATTGAGTCATTTGAAAAGGACCTTGGGAAGCTAGGCAAATAAAAGAGAGGAAAAGTACAGGAGGAAGTAAGAAAGCCGCAAGCACTGGGCACACCGGTGAGTAGCGCTCGTCACGGCCATGCAGACAGGAACGTCCAATGCAGTGGTGTTGCCAAGATGAAGACAGGGAGGGATGATGGGAGTCCCTGGGTGTGAAAGAGTGGAACTTCCTGATAGCATCATTGGGAATTAACAGTCTCACCCGGTGGTGGTGGTGGTGGCGGCGGCGCAACGCCTTTGATCACAGCACTTGGGAGGCAGATGCAGGTGGATCTCTGTGAATTCGAGGCTAGTCTGGTTTACAAAGCAAGTTCCAGGACAGCCAGGACAGTTAAACACAGAAACCCTGTCTCAGGGAAAACAAACAAACAAACAACCAAACCAAAAAAAAAAAAAGAAAGAAAGAAAGAAAGAAAAAGAAAGAAAAATAAGAAAAATCAGTTGCTAACGTTCATAACAGAAAGCACTGAATACACTCCCCTGAGAAATGAGAGGCCAAACCAAAGAGGTGGCCGAGAAGATCGAAAGTAGATGCTGCTGGAGATGAGGGGGAAGGGTGGGCAGGTCAGAGACCTGTAAACATGATTGGCTTTTAATCAGCTTCCTGTGCTACCTTATTATTCCAGTTTTTAATCACAGAAAGTCATGTTCTGTTTCCCGCCATCTCCCTCTTGGCTCCTCTCTCTGAAGAGGAGCTGTGCTGTTCTTTTTTTTTTATTATTTCTTTTTTTAAATTTTTTTTATATTTATTTTATTTTACAATACTATTCAGTTCTACATAACAGCCACAGATTCCCTTGTTCACCCCTTCCTGCCCCTCCCCTTCCCCCCAGCCCACCCCCATTTCCCCCACCTCCAGATCAAGGCCACCCCTGAGGACTGAGATCGATCTGATAGACTCAGTCCAGGCAGATCCAGTCCCCTCCTCCCAGATTGAGCCAAGCGTCCCTGTGTAAGTCCCAGGTTTCAAACAGCTATCTCATGCAGCGAGCCCAGGACCTGGTACCACTGCCTAGTTGCCTCCCAAACAGATCAAACCAATCAACTGTCTCACCTATTCAGAGGGCCTGATCCAGTTGGGGGCCCCTCAGCCTTTGGTTCATAGTTCATGTGTTTCCATTCGTTTGGCTATTTGTCCCTGTGTCCAACCTTGGTTTCAACAATTCTTGCTCATACAAACCCTCCTCTTTCTCATTAATTAGACTCCCAGCGCTCCACCCGGGGCCTAGCCGTGGATGTCTGCATCCAGATTCCTCAGTCCTTGGATGGGGTTTCTGGCACAACTATTAGGGTGTTTGGCCATCCCATCACCAGAGTAGGTCAGTCCCGGCTGTCTCTCAGTCATTGCCAGCAGTCTTTTGTGGGGGTATCTTTGTGGATTTCTGTGGGCCTTTCTAGCACTTTGTTTCTTCCTTTTCTCATGTGGTCTTCATTTATGCTCTGTTCTTTTGTGTGCCGTCCCAAGGATGATTTGCTTTGTTGTTTTTAGCAAGATAAATATTAGTTTCAAAGGAGCTGAAGCAGAAAGAACATCTGGGGCACACAGGTCTCCCTGGTCTAAGGTGGCTCTTGTAGAGAGTTTGTAGACTCTCATCATTTCGTGAGACTATACATAGTTTTCCCACAGCTGCTTCTGGAAAAACCTGCTATTCAGTTAAAAATCAAGAAACTTATGCTACCACTGAAGCATGATCCTAATTAGTCTTATCAATAAAAACCAAGAGTCAAAAATCGGGTTAATAACCTGAAAGATCAGAGAAGCAAAGGAGCAGCCACCAGTGACTTCTTACCTCTCCAGATCCTCTGGCCAAATGGGGCTGAGGTTATTCCTGTCTCCACCTGCTGAGTGTGCTAGGATCAAAGGCGTGAGCCTCCCAAGTGCTGGGATTAAAGGCATGACCCACCACCATCTGGGCTCTATGGTTAACTAGTGGCTAGCTCTGTCCTTTGATCTCCAGGCAAGCTTTATTTGTCAAAACACAAACAAAATGTCACACAACACTACTATAACTTCTATTTCTGTTTCAAAGGCATGGGTCCCAGATTGCAATTTGCTTGTATTTTAAAAGGTCAAGATACAGCCAAGTGAAATGTGACCTTAAGCTTGACCAAGGACCCTTGTTGCGCAGCTCGTGGTAACTGGCTGCTATTTACCCAAAGGTTAATTACGGGTAATGGCAAAGAGAAGGTGCAGTGTGGGGGCAGCCCGATCTGTTATTAATCACATGAGCTTGATCCAGTGCTGCTAACTCTCCCTTAGGACTCAGGATCCAAGTACATATGAACCGAGAAGACTGAGGAGGGGAGAAGCCAGTTCTTCAAAGCTGTCCTATTTCACTGCAGATGAGTCAAGAGGAGCCTCGACCTTCAAACTCCACATCCACAGTGAAGCAGTTCCAGGGTCTATTAAAATCTGCCATACACTCAAACACCAAACACCACGCCAGTGCTGGCCTACATCCAACAGCTGGGAAGAGCAAAGGCAGGCAGGATGTGATGGAAAGACACTGTGTCTTAATTCAGGGTTTTACTGTGTATCTTCAGGTGGCCTCAAACTTGAGATGTAGCCCAAGCTGGCCATGAACAAACTCTTCCTGCCTCTACCTCTCCACTGCTTGGGATCACAGGCAAGCACCACCATGCTCCACTTGGCAAGATAATATTTTTTTTGTGTGTGATGTCAGCTAATCTAAGAACTTGACTAAGTCATAAATTGTGGAGCCAGACACTCATTTATAGTTAATCTCTCCTGCTCAGGACTTGAGTTCTGATTCCCCAGAATCCACATACACCAGATGTGGTAATATTAGCATGTCTGTCATCTCTGTGCTCCCACATGAGATGGGAAGTGGAGACTGAGAATCCCTGGAAGCCTACAGGTCAGTGAGACTGACTCATGTAGCAGCGAAGACAAGGATGTCCCACAACCCAACTCCCTCTGCCCCCAGCTCATTTAGTCCAAATGCTGGCATGACCATCCCAACTTCCGTCTGTTGGGTATGGGTAGCCCCATCATAAGGTCTAGAATGCTTCTATCTCAAATGAAGACTCCTCTGTGAAATATGAAATAGTCTTCCTGAGGCTAAGGGCATTTGAGCAAAGCCTTTTTGTTTGTTTGTTTGTTTGTTTGTTTAGGTACTGAAAACTGAACCCACGGCCTTGTGCCTGCCAGCAAAAGTTACAGCATTAGGCCACACACACCTCATCCTTCTTCTTACTTTTTAGTTTGAGAAAGGGCCACACCCCATTTTTCAAGCCAGCCTTGAACTTACTGTGCAACCCACATAGGCCTCAGCCTCCACAGTAATGGTATGAGAGAGAGGTTCTTACTGTCAGGCCCTCCACAAGGCCAATTGTAGATGTAACCAACCGTCTTATTAAATAAGAAACACAGAAACAATGTAAAAGAGAAAGCCAAGAGGTCAGAGCTCAGAGCTAAAATCTCACCCTTCCTCCTCCTGTCCCAGCTTCTGGAAAGAGAGCTATCTCCTGTCTGTTCATTTTTTTTTTTTTATAGTATGTTGTTCTGCCTTCTCATTGGCTGTAAACCCAAACATGTGACTGCCTCGTCACTGTCTGAATGTACAGCCCCCTAGGTCTTAAAGGCATATGTCTCCATCCCTGAACACACAGAAATCTATGGGATTAAAGCGTGTGCACCACGCCACACTCTTGCTATGCTCTAATAGCTCTGACCCCCGGGCAACTTTATCTATTAACATACAATCAAAATCACATTTCAGTACAATTAGAATACCACCACAGCCAATGTTTGACTATAGGATCCCACTTTAACACCTGTGCACAGAACAGCACATTTAAAGGCTACTAACTTTAGTTTTGTCACAGGGAAAGTTTTGAAAGAATTTGCCTCTTAGCATAGCAGTAGCTGGCCAAGTTTATGCTATAGTTTAATAATGGCTTCAGACCAGGAAAACAAGAATGAGAAGGCTTCCTTTCCTATCTCTCTCTGTAGCCCATGCTGGCCTTGAACTCAGGATCCTCTCTCGCCTCCTCCCAGGGGCTGGGATTGCAGTCACACACACCATCCTGCAGGATTCTCTCTAGAGCAGAGCTTTGCTAGGGAACCAGGGTGGATGACCACTGCAGGATAAAACAACCCACATATCCATAAACTTGCTTGGGAATACATGAACTGGCTTAGGAAACATCACCCAGCAGCTCTAATATTGCTGTTTGTCTCTTGAGAGAGCAGCTCTATGGATGGATGGGGGACTAGGAGAAATGATTTTTGCTGATATCCTTTTTGGTTTAAAAAATGCTATTTATTATTTATTTTGACTTTTATATGTATTTTGACAGAGTCTCATGGTGTGGCCCTGAATGGCCTGGAAATAGCTGTGTAGATCAAGCTATCCTTGAACTCACAGAGATCCGCCTGCCTCTGCTTCCTGGAAATAGCTATGTAGATCAAGCTATCCTTGAACTCACAGAGATCCGCCTGCCTCTGTTTCCTGGAAATAGCTATGTAGATCAAGCTATCCTTGAACTCACAGAGATCCGCCTGCCTCTGTTTCCTGGGTGTTGGAAATAAAGGCATGTGCTACCACAGCTGGCTACATTAAAAAGATTTGTTTTTATTTTTATTCATGTGTGTGTAGGTATGTCTGTGTGTCTACCACATGTGTACAGGCACCAGGGAGTGAGAAAAGGACATCAGATCCCCTTGAGCTGGAGTTACAGATGATTGTGTGCAGTGATATTTTATTTGTGCATCCCAATAAAGTTTATCTGGTGATGGACGACAGTAGCACAAGCCTTTAATCCTAGCATTCGGGAGGCAGAGATTCATCCTGATTTCTGTGAGTTCAAGGTCACACTGGGAACAGAGCCAGGTGTGGTGGCACATGCCTTTAATCCCAGCACTAGTTAACCATAGAGGTTCGGAGGTCTGGGCAGACAGACCAGAAGTGATAGAGCTGGGCGCAAAGAGGAAGTGATGTAGCTGGGTGGAGAGAGGAAGCAAGATGGCAGGGCACAGAAAGGATATAGGTGTTGAGTACACAGGAAGTGGCTCTCTCTTGGGCTGAGGGTTTCCTAACGGTAAGAACATGGCTGGCTTCTTTCTGCTTCTCTGATCTTTCAGCTTTCACCCTAATATCTGGCTCCAGGTTTTTTATTAATAAGATCGTTTACAATTTGTGTTACAGTAGTGAGCTGCCTAACATGGGTGCTAGGAATTGAACTTGGGTCCTCTGCAAAAGCAGTACATTCTCAGGCTGGAGAGATAGCTCAGTGGTTAAGAGCACTGGCTGCTCTTCAGAGGTACTGAGTTCAATTCCCAGCACCCACATGGTGGCTCACAACCATCTGTAATGAGATCTGGCTCCCTCTTCTGGCCTGAAGGGATACATGCAAGCAGAACACTGTATACATAATAAATAAATCTTAAAAAAAAAAAAAGCAGTACATTCTCTTGACCACTGAGCCACCTCTCCAGCACCTCCTTTACGATGTTCTGAAATTTCAGTCATGAAACACTATCCACAGAAACATCAATTAAAATTTCAAAACGATGAGGCTGTGCTTCTCTGAGATCTACATCAGGGCTAACTTCTCCTCTTCCTTGAGACAGGCTCTCAATTTGTAGACCAGGCTGGCTTTGAACTCCTCTCAATTTGTAGACCAGGCTGGCTTTGAACTTGGAGACTGCCTGCTTCTGCCTCTGGAGTGCTGGGATCAAAGGCATGTGCCAACACCTGTAGCTCTAGAAGTCATTTATCATGAAGATAAGGGAGATTCCCTTAATTTCTCTTTTGCTAGATGCTTTTAACTTTGGGAAGGTGCTGACTTTTCAGCCCGTGCCTTTCCAGCAGATAGACATATTTCTTCTCTCTTTAATATCTTAATGCACTGAATTAGAGTAACAGATATCTTTATATTGAATTGTCTTCCCATTTCTGGAATAAACTCATAATGTATTATTCTTTTAATCCAGCACTAGATTCAATTTAATCTAGAGTTATGAAGGCATTTTTCCATCTATATCCCTAAGGAGAATCCACCAATCACTTTTTTCTCATTGATCACTTTGGGTATCAGGTTTATGCAGGCTCATAAAGGAGAAAGATGGGGCCCATTGTCTTGAGACCACAGGACAATGCACAGAACACATGGAGTCTCTGAGACCACAGGACAATACACGGAACTCATGGAGTCTCTGGTCCTCTTTAATCATTTATCCCCAAGTGCCTCCAGGAAACCTTGACCTGTCTTTCCTTCTCTGTAGTTTCTTTTGTCTACATTGCCCTCAGAAGTGATACAGTTCCTCCAGATTTTCAGATTTATTGTTACAGTTTCACACGACTGATCTATCTTTTAAAAATATCCCTATATCTGTAATTGTTTCCCCTACATGTCTAATATATAATTATTATTTTATTTTATATGAGGCCAGAAGAGGGTGTTAGATCCTCTGGAGCTGGGTTACAGATAGTTGTGAGCTGCCATGTGGGTGCTGGGAACTGAATGTTGATCCTATCTCCTCTGGAAGAGCAGCCAGCTCTGAACAGCTGAGCCATTGCTCCATTTTGTGGTGCGTGCGTGCGTGCGTGCGTGCGTGCGTGCGTGCGTGTGTGCGTGTGTGTGTGTGTGTGTGTGTGTGTGTGTGTGTGTGTTTCTCCTAACAAACAACTTTTAAGTTTTATTTTTTAATTTTTGGAGAATTGCTATAGTAACTCTCAAATTGGATAATTGATAATTAGACTCTTTTGACAAAGATGTGGGCAAAGGGCCAGGAAAATCCAAAAGGCTAATGAAAGGAGGTTGTACAAGTCACTTTTCTGTTACTATAACAAAATACCTAGGTAATTCATCTTAAAAGAGGAAAGGTTTATTTTGTCCTACATTTCGGAGGTTTCAGTCCATGATCAAGTTAGTCCTGATTGGGTGGGGTGGGAAGCTCATGGAAGGAGCAAACTGCTCACCTCATGTGGCCAGGAAAAGACAGAGAGAGAGAGAGAGAGAGAGAGAGAGAGAGAGAGAGAGAGAGAGAGAGAGAGAGAGCCCGAAGTTCCCTCTTCAAGAGACCTGACACCTCCCATTAGGCTGCACCCCCTGAAGGCCCTGCCACGCCCAATAGTGCCAAGCTGAGGCCCAAGCCGTTAATCCAGGAGCCTCTGGGACATTCCCAGAACGGACTTTACCAGGAGTATTACCACTAACAGGTAAAAACGAGAGAGGAAGAACAGTGGCCAGAATCTGGAAGCAGAGTCAGCAAAGACATCTCTCCACGAAGTCTCCAGTCTGACGAGGAGATGCCAGCAGATGCCAGATGTCCACCGGGAGGAAGCCATATTGCAGCCTGACCCTTCTCTCTTCCTCTGCTGGTTTTACTTTGGCTAAACTCAGCTGCAGGGTTTGGACAGAACTCCAAGAACTCAGTGTCCTGAAACTTTGACTACAATAGGAAAGGGGGAATTGAGTAGAGGCTAGATCCACATTGCCTCAGTCAGTTGAGGGAGCTGCAATTCCCCACAGTAATGCCGTCTTAAATAGAGCGAGCCATGAGATTATGACCAGCACCATTCGAGTACTGCTCAGCTGCCACGAATGTCCAGATAGATGCCAGTCAGATGCTGTTACCGAGAGAGCGGACCTGGACTTCTCAGCCTCTGCTTTATTCAGTTACATGCTTTCAGTTCCCCATGATTAACGGCTGTAATTGTCCTAATTTCATCAGACTGTGCTTCCATTTTTAGGAAGCAGTGATTTCCTGGTAGATGTAGCTCTCTCCAGCGGCCAAGCACCACTATAGTACCCAGGCTCATTCCCTGTATATTCTGATGAACTCTAGGCCCTGGTGAGAAAGTCTCAGCTGATCAAGTGGCTCAGATTTATAGCTAATAATTGGCCTGAAAAGATCTCCAAGGTCCTAAGGAAGACGTAACAGGAGCGCTCAGTGGGTAAGAGAACTTGCTGTACAAACATGAGGACCTGAGTTCAAATCCCTAGGACCCACATAAAAAGCCTGGCATGGTCACATGCTCCTGTAACCCAGCACCGTGGGAGGTGGAGACGAGAATCCACAGGGCCTTCCAGCTAGCAGCCTCACTCTGGGTTCAGTGAGAAACCCTGTCTCATGGGAATAAGGTGAAGAGTGATTGAATTGGACACCCAACGTCCTTCTCTGACCTTCGAATGCACAGGAACATACATGTGCACACCACACACACACACACACACACACACACACACACACACACACACCCTGATGCCTAGGAAATGGGGTTTTGAATTATTCACAGAATGCAATCATACATTGACATCCATTCCAATCGATGTCTCTCATGGAATCCGTGGTCCGGGGTTGATGAGATGACTTGTTCCTTTGTTTAGAGCACCTGGGGTCTCAGCTGGACGACTTCAAAGTTGTAGTTGTATGGAAGCTTGTTCGATCATGCTGGCAGACACTGTTCTTAGGGAAGTGCTGAAGTGGGTCTGTTGTTTAGAACATCTACGTGTGGCTTTCCTGTACAGCATGGACTTTCTCAGGTGATCATTTGGCTCCAAGGATGACGAGAGGAGACCCATGCTTATAAAGGCACAAGAGTTTCAGCATCTTGCAACCCTACCTTTATTTCAAAAGGTTACATGACCCCTGTGACTAACTTGTCATGACCACCCGTTGTGACTACCTTGTTTTGAGCGCCTGTAACCCCAACTATTTCCCTCCATTTGAAACCCCCAACCCTGAGCTCTATAAAAGCCTTGTTTTCTTCACATCCAGTGCTGACCACTTGAATCCTGCTCTAGGGGAAGATAGCTCATGTGCATGAATAAAAAAGCTTGCCTTAATTGATTGCATGCTTTAATTAATTTGGCCATGATGATTTGGGTCGGTGGTCTTCTCCTCCCATCTTTGGTATTAACAGAAACTCTTGCTCTATTCCCAATTCTTCTCTGCATAGGTCCTCCTTGCCACAGTAACTGTGTTAATTTTTTTTTTTTTTTTTTTTGGTTTTTCGAGACAGGGTTTCTCTGTGTAGCTTTGTGCCTTTCCTGGAGCTCACTTGGTAGCCCAGGCTGGCCTCGAACTCACAGCGATCCACCTGGCTCTGCCTCCCCAGTGCTGGGATTAAAGGCGTGCGCCACCAACGCCCGGCCTTCTGTGTTAATTTTGTAATTAGATAATAAAAATACAAAAGAAAATACTGAGTAAATGTAATCTCTTCTCACTCCCTACCCTGTTTGTTTGTTTACAGAGACCAGGTTTGGCTCTGTAAACCCAAGACAAGCTTGAACTCACAATCCTCCTGTCTCACATCCCTAAGCACTGGGTTACAGGCATGCAGCACCATGCCCAGCCTGGAATAAATGTTATCTTTTCACAGAAAAAAGCACATTTACTGAAGGGTGTCAAGTACCTCCCGCCTGTGCCAAAGGTCACCCTTACAGTGAACAGTCTACCCTCTCCTTCACTTGAGAAGCTTTGGGGGTGGGAACTGTGAATGAACGCTGATCAACACATGGGTTTATCTGTCTTCATAGTGTTTTAAATTGATTTCAAAAATAGAAAAGCCAGTTTTAGAGTTGTGGGACTTGAACCTCTCTAAATCGGAAGATCTAGAAACATTGGCCTTATCTTGCATTTAAGAACCTTCCCAGCATAGTGACAGCCGTACCCAGAGGGCACACAGCCTCTCTAGGACCTTTGGGCCCCACTTGGTTCTGACCTACATGTATTCCATATCTATAATGGAGGTTAATTATCCTGCCACTTGTTGGCTTTGGCCTCCAGCTATTTGAGATGACATCCTTGTGTCTAATAAGGTGAACTGTGAATGTCATTATCACTAAGGTTTAGATTAGACATGTCTTCATGTGGGTTCCTCCTAAAGTACATAATGAGTCTAGATTTGGGTGCGAGTAGTCATGGGAAAAGCCGTACCACAATCCTTTTATAGGAAGGGCAAAGTGAGTCAGAGAAGGTTAGTGGGAGACAAAGAGTGAATTACTAAAAGGAAGCAGTGAGCACTGATCTGGGCACCATGTAAGAGACAAAGAAAAACTAGGTGTTGAGGAAGCTAAGCTGTCTGTCCACCAGATGCCTGGAGCATCGTCTCCCTGACATTTCCAGTCACTCCCACCACACGTTCCTACAGTCAGAGGAAGGCCTTAGAGGCGAAGCCGAGTGTCATGCAGCTGCCAGGTCCACAGCAGGAGGGCTCCGGCAGTGTCTGCAGAAAGCTGTGTTCATCCGTCTCCCCCATGGCACCTGGCACAAGTCGACACTTTGTGAAGGGTTGGAAGCAGTCTAGTTTCTCATGCTCATCCTGGTGACTTTCCATGGGAAACGAGATGAGTTAAATGAGTCATTGCATAATCCTAATTTGTTCAAATCTCTCTGTGAATCACCAACGGCATGCATCCTGTGCCTGCAGGCAGGCTGTGGCTTCTCCAGGGAAAGCTTTGTTGCTTTCTGAGCAAAGCTGCAGCTTGAATAGTCAGGACAATCTTCCTCATACTGGTGATGCTCCTGGGTGTTTCCTGCCAGACTCTGTTGGGAAGGGGGCATGGAAGGTGGGAAGGCGGGTTGCTGTGGCACTGATTTCCAGCAGCATGTGGCCACAGGGACAGAGCATCAGTGAAGTAAAGTTTAATTAAAGATGAAGCTCCAGGAGGTGTCTCTGTGTTCTTAGTGTAAACAAGAATCTGGGAGAGCAACCCAAGGACCAGTGCCAAGATCAGACCTTCTTCCTGGGTGTATGTGTGATGGGCCCTTGAGTGGGTGCCTTATTTATTTTGTTTTTGAAACAGGGTCTCAATGTGTAGCTCTGACTGTCCTGGACTCTCTACGTAGACCAGGCTGCTCTCAAACTCACGAAGAGCCACCTGCCTCTTCCTCCCGAGTGCTGGGATTATTTTCCATTTTAAAACAGGGTTTCATGAAGCCCAGGCTGGCCTCCAACTTACCATGTAGTAGAAGATGGCCCTGAGCTTCTGATCCTCTTGTCTACATGCCCCACCACCTGAGTGCTAGGATTACAAGTCACCATGCCCAGTTTCTGTGACACTGGGGACTGAACCTCATGCATGCTAGAGAAGCACTCTACCAGCCCATCTTCACCCTCGACCTTCTTAGGCAGTTTTATGGAACACCTTTCTCTCTTGCAAAAAGAAATTCGATGTTGAGAAATATGATAGCAGGTATAAAAACAGCTGCCATGGGTGGACTAGGGTGGCCGGTATAGACTGGCTTTCTGGTGTCTTCTTAAATAGGATGCTATGATATGCTGGGCCTTTCAAGCAGCACTTTTTGACAGGCCCAGTGGGGAAGATGGCAGCCCTGGTTTTCACAGGTGGCTTCCCCACTGCAGATATGGACATGGAAGAGAGGCCTCAATTCCTTCAGTATCTGATGCTAAATGGAACATAAATCTCAAGATTTGGACCTCTGTGACCAGTTCGTCTAGAGCGGAATCATACTGAAGAGACTGGAAGTCTGGGTGTGGCGAGGAGTGGAAGCCAAAGTCCTCCTGACAAAAGATTTCTCCTCCTCTCCCCACCTCCTTTCCCTGTAAGACCTCAGTGAGAACTCCGTGGGGCTAAGCACGTTAGTTAGTACATGCCTTTAATTCCAGCACTCTGGAGGCAGTGTCATGTGGATCCCTATGAATTCAAGGCCAACCTAGTCTACAAAGTGAGTTCCAGGCCAGCCAGAGCTACAGAGTGAAGCCCTGTCTCAAAATAAAATAAATTCTTTGGAAGGCTATTTGTTCAGGAGAACTATTAGTTACTTTTCTTATCTCTGAGACCAACTACATGGCAAGAAGTAACTCAAGGGAGAGTGGGTTTATAAGAAGACAATTTTTCATGAGCGGGAACACATGGCAGGGAGCAGCTTTGTTGAATCAGGGACATGTGTTAACTGCTTGCCCACATCTCAGAGGACCAGAGAACAGAGATGAGATAGGAAGTAGGCTATAAATCTCAAGGCCCACCTGGCAGCAACCCACTTCTACCAAGGCCCTATCTTCCAGTGGTTCCCCAACCATCCAATACAGCTGAGGAAGAAGTATTTGAATGAGCCTATGGAGGACATTTTACAAAGCAAGGACAATCTCTTCACAGTCACATTGATCCCATAATCAATGAATTTGTACCCCATCCCCACACACCTCACCCCTATTTACTAAAATAATAATAATAATAATAATAATAATAATAATAATAATAATTGAAGCATAGAGGACTACCTAATACTTTTGTTTGTTTCCCTGTGTTTGTGTGGATGGAACTCAGGGCCTTGTGTATACCAGATTAGCATTCTACCACTGAGCTACAGACCCAGTATTATTGACAGAGGCTGATAAGCTGGATTTTTTAAAAAAACAATGCCAAGCTTACTTATTTTCTGTATATAGAGGAGTCACTGGAAGACCAGAAAAGCTACATTGTCTCATTTAAGGCAAATTGTGAGGTTGACCAGTTGTCTTTTTCCCTGTCTCTACACAAGGGGATTGACTAGTGATTCAATTTGGGAGCTCACAATTTTCAGTAGTATTGATAAAGACTGTCTTCCTTTCATTTTTTTTCCTTTTATACAATCTTATTCTCTATGCAGAGTAACCAAAGTAGAACTCACTATGTCGTCCAGGCTGGCCAAAGATTCACAGCAATTCTCCAACTCCAATCTCCTGAGTGTGGTGATTATAGGTGTAAGCCACCACACCTGCTTCTAATGATTTATCATAGCTGTGTGTAGACAGCTCTGTGGCCTGTTTGTTGTTTCTGTTCTCCTTGTGGCCTTGTGTAGATGGCTGCAGTGCATGCTAATTGCTTGATTATTTCCCCATTTCCTGGCCAAAATCTCCGAGAGCAAGAACATTGACCATTGCTGGGGAATTGCCTGATATGTATAATCTAGATCTAAAGACCTTTGGAAAAGGGATGTAAATGAGCCAGGTGGTAGTGGCACATGCCTTTAATCCCAGCACTTGGGAGGCACAGGCAGGCAGATCTCTGAGTTTGAGGCTAGCCTAGTCTACGGAGTGAGTTCCAGGACAGCCAAGGTTACAGAGAGAGAAACCCTGTCAAACAACAACAAAACAATAACAACAGCAACAATAGGGTGTAACTGAAATAAAAGGTGCAAAACTGGGTTCCAAAATTACAGGGACTTGAAAAGGAAAGACCCTGAAGGTTTAACCATGTTTGTGTGAGGGTGAGTCACCCCTTGCTGGACTCGAAGAGTAAGTTTTGCAGCTGTTGTTTGTGGCCCTGGAAATGGAATTGGAGCTTATGCCTTAAGGCAGGAGCTCTACCATTAGCTACAGCCCCACCACTTTAAAAATCATTTCTGAGTATAATTCACTCTAGCCTGGGAAATCTCTGAACTCATGATCTTCTTGCTTCAGCCTCCCAGGTAGCGAAGATTACTACCAAGCCTGGATACTAGTAAGTTCTTGTTTGACTGGTTGGGGTGGAGAGAGAACCTGCTACAGTACAAACCTGGCAGTTAAAGGGTAGTGCATTGGCGTGCCCCTCTCCCTCTCTCATAAAGGCAAACCCAGCCTTCCCATGGTGGAGTCAGACAGCTTAGGAACCCAGTCACCTCGCGCTCAGCTTAGGAACCCAGACAGCTCGCGCTCAGGTGGTCTAGTCCCAGAGCCCCTGCTCAGGAGATGGTGCCTCTCACATCAGGCAGGTCTTCCCACGCAACCCAGCACTCAAGCTAATTCTTTTCTCTAAGACCAATGCAAACAGGAGCAGATCAATAGGAGAAATGTAAGCACTGATCATAAACAGGCCAATAGCGCCACCCGTTAACCACTTGGAAGTATTACATCTTTTTTTAAAACCAAAGTATAAAATAGAACAAACCATGGTTCTGTGGCTCCATCAGGTAAAGTTGTTGTTCCTGACACACTTGAAACCAATATGAGCAGAAAGTAAAAAAGAAACACTATCTTCAGGGTGGTCGGTAAGCGTATGGTGTCTCAAGTACAGTTTTGAATTGAGTTTTTCCACAAGCTATGAAGATTAGATGATGATACAAGCCCTCCTTGAGTTTCCCATTATGGCTTATTCTAGAGCATGTCAAATCAATAATGAGTGCCAACCATTACTGGTGCCATCCTGCCTACCCTCTCTTTCCTTCTAGAGAATTACCCCAACTAAGGAATCCTCTTGGTGAGCTTCGGAAGAACAGTCGTCTGCATCCAGAGAGCAGGCAAATGCTGCTTTGAGGAGTGTCTCTGGAGATGGAGTCTAGGCCTCTTACGGGACAGGAAGCAGGGGCTCCTCCCCCACCCCGGGGTGCTTCTGGAAGAGATGTCCAGGAGGTAGATGTACTCTGGAAATATCAGAATTTCTTCAGAGCAAAGGCTTTAATTTTGTTCTTGAGTACATGGAGCATCTGAGAATGTATCGAGCATTATTATAACCTGTCCACAGCGCTGTCTCCTGGGTCTTCTAAGGCCAATGCAAATGAAAGAATGTTAATGCAGGAGATACAAGGGTCGACCATCAATGGGCCAATAGCATCACCTATTGGTCCCATGAGGTATTACCTCTCTTTCTCTGTCTCTCTCTGTCTCTAGTGGTTCAAACAGGCAAAGGTGTTCCTGATACACTTGACACCAATAGGGACAGAAAAGCGGGAAAGGAATGCTCCCTTCAGGGCAATCAGTAAACAAATGATGTCACAAGCACAATTTTTTAATTGAGATTGTCATAGCTCTGAGGATGAACCCGCCTGGAGAGAGCGTTGGGAAGAGTGCATATGTCCGGTGGAGTTAAGAGTGGACCACAGAGCCCACAGCCAGTGGAGAACACCTTATTTACCAGACGTCAGAAAAGAACACAAAGTGAATGGTAATAGAAGTGTGATGTGTCAAAATTCATGGCAGCTGGGCAGGGTGAGGCACACCTGTAAAGCGAGCACACGGGAAGCTGAGGCAGGAGGATAAGTTCAAGGCCAGCCTTGCTATGGGGCAAGCCCTGTCTTAAAATTAGCTAACAAAGGCCAGGTGTTGGTGGCGCACACCTTTAATCCCAGCACTTGGGAGTCAGAGGCAGGCAGATCTCTGTGAATTCAAGGCCACCCTGGTCAACAGAGTTCCAAGACAACCAAGGCTACACAGAAAAACCCTGTCTGGAAAACCAAAAACAAACAAACACCACAAAAAACAAAGCAAATAAACAATAAAAACAAGCTAACAAAACAAGCTGTGGAGGCTGCACCTGGGACACTGTCTAAATGCTTATGGTATCGGTGAAGGGAAGCTTGAGAAGGTACAAAACCAACAGAGCGAAGAGATGGGGAAAGAGACGATAAGAATATAATAGGGAGGGTTAAAAAAGGCCAAGCTGGGAGTGGTGGCACACGCCTTTGATCCCAGCACTCCAGAGAGGCCAGTGGATCTTCGTGAGTTCAAGACCATGGTCTACATGGTGAGTTCCAGGATAGCCAGGGCACATAATGAGACCTTCTCTCAAAATAATAGATTTTTTAAAAAGACAAAGAAATTGGCTTTTTGAAAAGATTGATAATTGATAGATCTTTGGAAACACTAACCAATAAGAAGAAAAAAACCTGAGCATGGTAGCATGGTGGCTGGTACCTGTAAGCGGCACACAGAAGCCCAAGAGTCAGGATCCAAGGCTAGCCTGGGCTGAGTAGTAAGACTGTCTTCGAAAGCAGCAACAGTGAGAAAACACACAGAAAAGAACAGGGAGGCCCCGAGCCCAAGCTGCCCACTGCCTGTTGCTCGCTGCCCTGCTGCATCTGTGCTGAATGCATCCCAAGGCCTAGTGAAGAGAAACAACTGAATCCCCTCATTGGCTCCAGCTCCCAAGCTTTCCTGTGATTTCCATATGGGTCTCCAGCCCACACTTTCTCCATTGATAACCTCAAAAGCTAATTTGAACCAAATGCTGAAGGTGACCAATCATCGATTGACAAAATCCATAGAAGAGTACATTGAGTCATGTGACGGTATGGAAACATCACCTCCCTCCATCAATACTTGTCACCAGGTGGAAGGTCTCCCTGAGTTCCCATCTCCCTGAGGAATTCAGCATTCAGTCCACTAGAAGTTCATTCTCCAGAGAAAGACTGGAGCAGCTGACCTAGGTTAGCAGCCGTTTGCCTCAGTGTGGTAGTCTTTTTAATTTTTTTTAGATTTATTTTATGTGTGTGTTTTGTCTGCATTTATGTAAGTGCACCACATGCATGCCTGATGCATTCAGAGGCCAGAAGAGGGCATCCAATCCTCTTCTCGGGGCATTTTGATCATGAGCCACCTCTGCCATGATGCAGCTGCAGTTCTCTTGGTTGCCTCATCTAACTCTCATCCTGGGTTCACACTGAGTCTCTCAGGGTGCCATCATCATTGTTTATGGATAAGGAAACGCAGGAGTGGGAGGCGACCTGCTACCCTACATAGCTGGAATCCATGGTACCAGGAATTTAGCAGGACTGAGCTGGGCCGGAAGCCTCTCCTGGCTGGAGAACCAGCTGTGCCACAGAGGAAAGCATCTCGTCATTGACTTTCTGACACAGGCAGTGTTGGTGTCATGAGGATTTTTGGCAAATGGCCTGGACCCTGCCTTGGCTTGCTGCAGGGCCAGTTGCTTAAAAGAGATTATTTTCCTCACTGCAAAGTAATTGCATCAGAAGTCTAAAGAATAGTAGTATTGGTGGCATGTGACAGTGGTGTGAAATTGATTTCTGTCCCATACATGAATTTTTGTTAAAACAGTCCTGCTCTGCTGTCTTTCGAGGCTGAGCTAAGCACACAGCCTTGGAAACTTTGATATTTACTGTTCATAGTTATGGGGGAAGTAGCTACCCAATGCCACCAAATAATTTAAAAATCTTGAGAATTTTTTCAAGAAAAACAGGCAAAAATATTTTCAAATAACTTGTCTGTCTAGTTTTGTCTGTGGTTGATATTGTGTTGCCCAAAATATTGTGCATCCTAATAAACTTATCTGGGGTCAGAGAACAGAACAGCCACAATATTAAACATAGAGGTTAGGCAGTGGTAGCACACGCCTTTAATCCTAGCATTCCAGAGGCAGAGATCCTCCTGGATCTCTGTGAGTTTAAAGCCACACTGGAAACAGCCAGGCATGGCAACAAGAGCCTTTAATCCCAGGAAGTGATGGCAGGAAGCAGAAAGGTATTTAAGGCCTGAGGATGAGGAACTAGAGGCTGGTTAAGCGTTCAGGCTTTCGAGAAGCAGTTCAACTGAAATCCATTTGGATAAGGACTCAGAGGTTTCCAGTCTAAGGAAACAGGATCAGCTGAGGAACTGGCAAAGTGAGGAAGCTGTGGCTTGTTCTGCTTCTCTGATCTTCCAGCACTCACCCCAATTACTGGGTGTTTGGAAGGGTCTACACTTGGCTGTGTGGTGTGCTTTGATCTAGCAAGGGGGAGGTCTTTTGTCCCACCCCTTGGCATTGTTATAAAAAGTCCCCTTGAAGAGGCAGAAGGGGCCATTGGGTATTGACCCAGGTGGTCCCGAAGCTATCCTGTGTTTCTTTATTTCTTCTCTTCACTATCTTTCTATCTAATATTTTCTTGTCCATCTTTCCTCCTCATAGGAACCCTGGGAAAAGTAGGAACTAGCTTCCCACAATGTAGGGAGTGGGAAAGTATTTGGGGAAGCATAAAGGGGAACAATGGGGCTTTCAGAATGATGACGTATAATTAAAGCTGTTCATGTAACCCTGGTGAGGAAAACTGTTTACGTATAAAGACAGCCTGAGCTATTCGGGGCCACCTGATGGTCAGAAGTTTTCCTTGTGCCGATGCCCCTTCCCCATCTCAGGACCTGAACCTGAGCCGAGGCTGGACCCCATAAGCAGGGAGAAGAGCACACACAGCGTCTGGAGTGGATCTGAGTGGGAAAGTGAGGTTCAAGTATCTCAGCAGGATGACTGTCTCTCTCAGGCACAACAGAGGGCAACAGCTGAAGGGAGAAGCCAACAGAGCTTGTCTCCAGTTGCCTTTAGCTCATCCAGACAAGTAGTGAGGTAGAACAGGGTCGACAGGGTCTTGTGTATGCCAGGCTGGCTTTGAACTCACAAAGTAGCAGAGGATAACATTGAACTTCTGGTCTTCCTGCCTTCTCCTGAGTGCTGGGATTACAGGTGTATTCCACCATACCCCGTTTATGTGGTATTGAGAATCAAACCAGGGCTCTGTGCATGCTAGGTACGGATACCGAGGGTGGAATGAGGGTCAGGGGAGAATAAATGTCTGCAAGGGTGTGACTGTGGGTCTCTGCTGGCCATGACATGTGTGAATGGTGGGAGCTGACACTCATGGGCAAGATAGCAGGTGAATGCTGAAATCTAATCAGCTACTTTCCTTCCAGGGCGGGCCAGTGCCTGCTGAAACTGTGTAGACGCCCCAAGGATGTGTTGTTAAGGTCACTACATCATTAAAATAACACTTCCTGGAGATTCTCCAGGGGCATTCCTGAACCAGGGTCACCTAGTGATGTCACTGGCTCCAGTGAAACCAACACCTCGAGTGTCATTTCCAGATGAGGAAGAGCCTGATTTGCACTGGGTTTCCAGATGAGTCTTCCTGTATTCACACACATATACATCCTTAACGTGTGTGTGTGTGTGTGTGTGTGTGCGTGTGCGTGTGTGCGTGTGTGCGTGTGTGTGTGTGTGTGTGTGTGTGTGTGTGTGTGTGTGTGTCATTTACTTATGGGGGCATGTGCAGAGGTCAGAGGACAATTTGGAGGATGATGCTATTGTGGGTTCCAGGGACTGAACTCAGGTTGTCAAGCTCAGCAGCAGGAGCCATCTTTCTGGTCCCTGATTTGTGTTAAATGGAAGGTAACATGTAATCTTGTCACTTTCCCAGACAAATCCTTCAGTAATACCTTAAGTGGGTGTGCTCAGATAGCCAAGACACATTAACCTGTGTTGGCCTGTAGCTAGAGTTTTCCTGCCTGGCCCAGGGTCAGGACAAATCTCTCTCACCCGCCAGTCCTGCAGCCACTCAGACCCAATCGAGTAAGCACACAGAGACTTATATTGCTCACAAACTGTATGGCTGTGGTAGGCTTCTTGCTAACTGTTCTTGTATCTTAAATCAACCCATTTCTATTAGTCTATAAGTTGCCATGTGGCTCGTGGCTTACTGGTATCTTACATCTCACTTGTCATGGCAGCAGCTGGCAGCGTCTCTCTGCCTCCAGCCTTCCACTTCCCAGAATTCTCTCTCCTTGTCCCACCTATACTGCCTGCCTGGCTACTGGCCAATCAGTGTTTTATTTATTAATCAATCAGAGAACACATTTAACATACAGAACATCCCACAGCGTTGGCCCGACAGGTTTAAATGGGGAGCACTGTTCAGGGTGTAAAAACTCAGGCTTAAGTTGAGGAGCCCTGTCAGGTGGAGAATGTCCAGGCTGTATCTACTTACTACCAACAATTCAGAAGCCTCAGTTTTGTTTGTTTTATTTTTCTGGCTTACTCGGTCACTAGAGGACAAAAACAAATGTCTCTGTTGATAAAGAATTAACTTCCTAATAGCATGTGTGGTGGCTATGTACATTCCCAGGGTAAGGCTGTGTAAACATCGTGTCGTTTCTTGAAACCACAGCAAGCTAAAATTGCTTTTTATGGATTGTAAACAAGGCCTGGCTGAGATCAGTGTAACAACCCACATAGCAGACAACAAAGTTCTGGTTTCTTGCATCTGCCAGGAGCCACAAGAGGGTGCTGACGGCTCACCTACTTGGCGTAAGCCGCCTCTTGAAGTACCCAACCTCTCCTTTTTAACACTCTTGGTCTACCAAGTGGGTTGCTAGGGACTCCACCAGCACTGGTTGTTGTAAGCTCCCTGATGTAAGCCCCCCGGTTTCCAACAAGCCAATGGCACGAACTCATTCAGACTGGATGCTGGTGACGGGGGATGGAGGGCCTTTTTCTGACTTTAAGGGATACTGTCTCCTTCCAGGTAAGTTCCCGTAACACTGGTCATAGCTAGCATGGACTAAGAATCTTATCTCCACTCCCCAGACTGCATGTCTTGCCCAGTGGGCTTCAAGGATGGCTTCCAGGTGAGAATGTGTAACAGCAAACTGGAGGTAGAAGCCAGCTTTCTTCTAGGATGCTGAAAACCTGGAGACACTTCGAATTCTCTCTAGGTTAAACCAGGCTGCCCCGAACAAAGTCTGTGATCATTTAGACACTCCGAGAACTTTTGAACTTTAGACCTTTTGCACCTCTCTGTAATTGCTTGCTGTCTGAGACAGGGTCTCCAGTAGCCCAGGTTGGCCTTTAACTCTTGATCCTATTTCTACCTCTCAAGTGCCAGAATTACAGGCATATGCCACCACACCCAGATCTGATTGCTTCTTGCACGAAGTTTGTAGGCTACTCACTATTGAGATGAAGACAGGAGACTCAGGCTCGTGCTGTTGGTGGCCAGGAGCGGAGCTATGAGCCACATCAATCAGCCTGTCAGTCAAACAGGTGAGCCACCGAATCACGCTGAGTGTACTCCACCATTTTTGATCCTCATAGCATGTCATGTAGCACCTGGGATTTAGAGCAGCTCCCCACACTGGTGCCAATCCCACCCCATGATGTTTCCCTAGCGAAATGTGCTGAACCTCTCAGGCGCGGCCTTTGCCCCACCCCATGCGTCCATTACCGTCAATGCTGGACAAGCAGGGCCCACCAGCCAGACCACACTTTCAATGTACTGCCACTGAAGCTGCCCTTCACTTACTAGGATGCCGCGTGGTATCTCGCTCGGTGAACAGATGTGTTGAGGGCGATCTAATGAGCTTCAAGTCTCCTGGGCTGCAAGCACTTACTCATTCCTTCAGCCTGTGGCCAGCTGGTAACACAGACGCTGCACCCCCAGTGTCTCAAATTCTGGGGAACCGCCATCATGGCTGGGATGAGCTGTTCCTTCTCCGTGCTGGACACCTCCCCCTCTCGTGAGAACAGCTTGCCACTAGAGTCCCTTAGTAGGTAGGGCAGGCTGCTCCCTAGGGACCTATCTACTCTAGACCGGGCCTCAACCTAAGCTCTTCTTTCATAATGGTTTTGCTAAGGTCTCTGTCAAGCCTCAAAGTCCAGGACAAATGTATTTGGCCCTTGCTGCTGTTTTGCACCCAGAAGTACGAACCACCAGAGAATGCAGCTCATAGTCTTCCAACTGGACTGGGATGGGGAACCCTCACTTTGTTTCTCATGTACAAGTCTGTCTGTCCTGTTTCTCATGTACTGACTGGGCTGTCTGTCCTGTGTCCTGTCTGTTTCTCATGTACAGGGCTGTCTGTCCTGTCTCTGTTTCTCACGTTCAGGGCTGTCTGTCCCGTCTTTTGAGCTGAGGCACTGAGGCCCAGGCTCTGGCTGTTTGGATGAGGCTGCTCACTACCTCTTCTGTGACTGGTTTCTGTAAACCTGCAGACACTATGCAAAAGACAAGTGAGGAGGGCACACAGCCAGTCCTTGTTCCAGCAGCCCCGTGGCTCTCAGGTGACAGAACAGGTGTCCTTTTCTTCCCACCTCCAAGGCCTGCCGTGTCTTAATACAGCCAGTCTTCTAGGCTCTCACTCAGCAAAAGTACGCACATAGGACTCTGCTGCAAGCTGAGCTTCTGCTTTAGTCCTCAGCCACAGGGAGCCCTGGACAAGTGAGGTAGAGCTGTGGACAGGGTTTCTCTGTGCAGCCCTGGCTGGCCTCAAACTCAGAGATCCACTCTGCCTCCCAAATGCTGGGATTAAAGGTGTGTCCCACCACTGCCTTCGAGACAATTCTTAAAATGGTGGAAAAAGCTGGGCATAGTGGTGCACGCCTTTAACCCCAGCATTTAGGAGGCAGAGGCAGGAGGATCTGAGTTTGGGTCCAGCAGCTCTACATACCAAATTCCAGACATCAAGGTTTCAAAATCAACAAGACAACCAAAAAGGCTGGAAAAGTCTCCCAAACCTCCTGACGTGTCCAAGTGTACTCATTTCAAGGGTGCAGAACTGGTCTTACATACTGGTACAGTCTTTCTAGGGCAAGCCTACGACTTAGCCCTCACAAGATGAGCACAGGGCTGGCCAGGTGCAGGGCACTGACACCGAGACATTGCCACCCCACCACATGAAGCAGGGCACACTACAAATGCTTTTTTTCTGCTTTGGCTCAATGGTTTCCTGGCATATTTTTCTGTCCAGCAAATCACTGTTTGACAAGACACCAGGGATACACGATAGAGTGTAGACACCTCACGATCACTGCCTATTATCACCCTGATACAGTCACCCCAGCTCCAGAGCAGAAGCATGGCTGCCACTCAACTCGGCCACTGTCCAGCACTCTAGGAGTACTAACCCAAAGCCCAATGCCCTCCACCCTGAAGACCGCAGCAGCACCACCCACACCTACAAGGCAGTGCCGGTGACTAACGCATTTTTGAGACAGGTGCTTCCTGGGGATGACAATCACCGTGGCAGCCGCAACAGAACTCTCTACCTGTTGACGTTCCGAAGCTGATCAACTCCTGATGGCCACTAGAGATTTCAGGAAAGAGTGACAGTTCACGTTCCTCCTTCTCAGCAATGAAAACACAAACGTGCATTACTGGCTCAGATCTGGGAGCATGAATGCTCACAAAAGTACTCAGACTCTCTTTTTATTGTTAAGCTGCAACATACACGGTTTAATACAACAACAACAAAAAACATGTAATAATCAAGTGAAAATAAACTGAACAATAAACACTCAAAACGAAATCTTTTCCATTGGAAACATGTTAGGACGAACTGGGGCTTCGTTCCCATCTCACCGCGATTTTCTTATGACTCAGGAGCCTACATACCCCGTGTTTTCTGTAGCCATGCAGGTGTGAGTGGGAGTCTGAATGATTAAATAAATGCAAAGTCCATCGTTTACTGTAGAGAATCATCTCCCCGAGGCAGCCAAACTAGGTTGAGAGAACAAAACCATTTAAGAAACTCGCCACATGTTTGGGTTCATCTTAGAATCCGTGAACCTTCAGCTGCTCTTCCTTGACGATGCCAACCTGTAAAGAAAAACTATGCTCAGCAGAATCACGACAGCAACCGGCAGTTTACACCCACACCACACGCAACCAACAGCTGGCAGCCCCCACCCCCACTTGCACACCTGTGCTGTTTCTACGGCAATCTCCAGGCCACCCAGCCACAGAGTGAGCTCTAGAGAGGCCTTGCCATCTTCAGTCGATACTGACCCTGTTCACCTCCATCACTTCATTTACTTCAGCCGGGTGGTTTTTACTAAGTAGGAAAGGACTCCTGTCTCTTTAAAGATGTTCTTAGAAGCAATCTCAAGGTCGCACAAAGAGCCCAGCCACTCACCTCCAAAAGAAACTGGCAAATGTTCTTTCTTTGGTCACCTTGAAGCTGAATAACCTCTCCGTACTCAGGATGTTCAATCACAGTACCATTACAGGCAAATTTCTACAACAAAGTCAAATGCAGAGGTTTTACTTTAATTACAACAAATTACTCCATCCGGCTTGACTACACTAAGGAGCAGTGTCCTCTAGAACTCCCAGCCCTCCAGACCTAAGTGACTTTGTAAATGAAGGAAATTATATCAGGGGAAGAAACAGCAAAAACTAATGGCTCACATTTCGATTTGAAAGCCAGGTAAACCTCAGTTTTAGCTGGAGAACAAAACAGCTTCCCTGGGCCTGCACACTGGTACCCATCCACCCGCTCCCAACCTCATCACCTTTTTGAAGGCTTTCACAAGTTTCTTTTTGTCATAATCGTCCGCAATGCCCTGCACAGTGGTCAGCGTCTTCCTGCCGTTCCGCTGCTGGATTCTTATATGAATGTAATCCTCAGTCCCTGCCGGGAGTAAGTCGTCACCCTTAGTTGCATCAGCAAAGGGGTCTGCAGAGGGACAGAAAAAAGCCACAGCAGAAGAAAAAAAATTAGGAATGATAGTATTACTGTCTAGGAATGTGGTCCACTACAGGTCTGGAGAGACTGCGGCCATGGTTCCCGGGTTCCTGCTTCATTGCTGCAGGAGAGGATGGGGCTCACTGTGATATCAAGTTTTCCAAAGGAGAAAAAGGCTAAGCAGGCTGTGTGTGCCAATATTCGGCTTAAAAATAGAGAATACCATTGTTGAAGCCACCCTCTAATGAGACAAAAGACATTTCCGAAAACCTGACTTCATATAGCCACAAGAAGGTGCGTCATCTCCAAGGTGACATCCTGACAACAGAAACATTCTATACCACCCACCCCAATCAGTTAATCAGCCTTGCAAAATAAAATAAACATATACATGCGATCTCAAGAGGTGTAATTTACAAATGGCTGCAAGCAGCGATAACAGGACTACTTCCATGCCAAATCAGAGGGGCCTGTATCTATGTGTCTTATCAGATGCCTCTGGGCGCTGCTCAAAACCAGCTGAGGCCAGCTCCGCCCCCAGCTCCTGCCAGTTGTCCGTGCCTCAGGCACCCCACCCCCAACCCCGAGCTCCAGGTCTGGCCCTTACCTTCCTTGCTGACTGAAGTCGCAGCTCCCCTAGACCTTGAGCATCCCTAGTCTTCCAGCAAGGACTGAGCTAACAGCACCGCCCCCCCCCCACTTGTGAGTCCTCTGAGAGTCACGGGTCCCCCAGTCGCCTGAAAGCTGTCAAGTTCCCAGCTTGAGCCCCACCCCTCCAGTCTCCTTGCAAAGCCCTGGCCAGCCCCGAGGCCCTAAGCGAGTCCCTAGAGTCCGAGGCTCCCTGCCCGTGTCAGAATCCGGACAAGCCCCCACCGAGCCCCTGTCTCTGCAACCCTGCGGTCCTCTAGCCCCCCTAAGTCTTCACCTGAAGCCCCGGGCCTCCCTGCCATGTCAGGTCCTCTCTGCAGCCCTAGCATGTCCCCAACCTTCCTGTGAGTCCCCGAGGCCCGCGTCCCCCGGCCCGGCCCCGGCCTCCCGGGGGCAGCAGACCCAGACAAGGCCGGGAGGGAGCGGTCCCCGCGGCCAGGGTCCCTGGGCGCCCCCGTCGCCATCTTCTGGGCGCCGAGACAAAGCCCAGCGGGACGCGGGCGGCGGCCGGTGGCCGGACCTTACCGAAAGATTGGAGGTTCTGGATAGTGGACATGCGACACTAGTGTGAGGCCGGTGAGGGGATAAAATTCCTGCGGGGCCCGCCCGGATCACCGTGTCAGGAGGCTGCAGCGGCGAGAAACGGAAATCAATGAAGCGGCGGAAGCCCGGTGCGCAGGAAGACGCAGAGGCGGCGGCGGCGGCGAGGCGCGAGCAGGGAGGCGGCGCTGCGGATTCTCGCACAAAATGGCCGGCGCCGCGTATTTAGCTACGCGCGCCGCCGCCACGTGACCGCGCGCGCCGCCCGCCCCGGAGCGCGGAGCCCACTGCGGGCAGCCGCGGTCCGTCCCACCCGAGGCGCCGGGTGGAGCGACTTCCGGATGCAACGGCGAGAAACGCTCCCCCGGGGGTCTCGACTTGCTACTCGCGGGGACCGCTCCACCGGTCCTCTGCCAGCCTCCCGTTGCCCTCCGTCACCTCTACCCGCCAGGGTTGACGGAGGGCGCCTCTCACTAGGACCCCCGAGTTTCTCTTGCGGAACATTTGTGGGTGCCACCTGGGAATCTGCAGTTCTAACAAGCCCCAAGTGATTCGGATGCTGCCATCTGGACCAAACTTGATCTCGTTTGTCCCTGGTGTCACGACCTGGCCTCTAGCAGAGTCAGGTGCGCGTGGAATGAACACGCTACAAAACCTGCTTGCCCTCTCCTGAGTGGTGCCTCCTAAGGTCCAAGGCAGGTTCTGAGCAGGGTAGGTGCCTGATATCTGATAGGTGAAGGTGAGTGCAGCAGATAAAGTAACTAAAGAGGAACCATGCACAAACACCAGCGGACCCTAGGGAGCCGGCTCATCTATGCATTACCTAGGCAGGCTTTCTAGACTAAAGAAACAGACTAAAATTTAGGATTATTAATCTTTCTGTGAGCCAGGCCTATCGACTTCGTGTTGGGATAATTTTGGGACCCTGATATAAGACATTAGAAGCCATAAATTGATAACACAGTATGTGACCGTTTAGCAAGCTACTCAATAAGATGTAGCAGTAGGTCCAATCACTAATATAATTCTTTTTTTCTTTTTAATTTTATGTGGCTTAGTGTGTGTAGTGCCCACAGAGGCCAGAAGAGGGCGTCGTATCCCCTGGAACTGGAATTACAGATGGTTATGAATCACCATGTGGGTCGTGGGAACTGAACCTAGGTCCTGTGCAAGAGCAGCAAGTGCTCTTAACTTCTGGGCAGTCTTTCCAGCCCCATTACTATAATTTAAGAAAGGCAATAAATAACTTAAGTTTACTGAGAATATTTGGTGACTTCTACTGGTACAAAGTGGCAGCTTCTAATACTTCAATGCATGGTTGCCTATTTCCACAAGGGAAGGAAGTGCTATATTTTGCTTAAAGGGTAGTAAAAAATACACATATAACCACCCCTACCACCACCACCACCACCACCACCACCACCACCACCACCACCACCACCACACACTAGTCAAATTTTAGGAACACTACTTCAGTTTTATTCTTATACCAGGATCTTAAAAACCCCAGGTTAAGAATTTCTGAATTAATAGTCTTTACCACCGTCTACCTTCTTGTGGGTCCTGGGATTGGAACTCAAAATTTCAGGCATGTCCAGCAAGCCTGAGCCATCTTACCAGCCCTTGAGTAATTTTTAATTATATATATAATGTTTACCCCAATATAGTAACACTCTAATTTCTAAGTAACTTAAAGTAGCCTATTAAGTAGTCCCTATAAGAAGTACAGAATACACAAAATGTATGTTTCCTTTTTTCTTATCAGATATATATTACCACTCTATATTGCATGTTTCTCAGATGGAGCCAAGGGTGGGTGGGCCAGAGAAGAAAAAGTAACACAGAAAAGCTTTTAAAATTCCATGAAATCTGGAGCTGGAGAGATGGTGCAGACTTGCTGTTTTTTCAGCGGACTACAGTTTGGTTTCCAGCACCCACAATGGACAGCTCTCAATTGCCTATAACTCTAGTTTCAGGGGTCTGATGCCCTCTTAGAGACTCTGTGGGCACTTGCACTCACATGCTTACACACACACACACACACACACACACACACACACACACACACACACACACCCCTTCCAGGTTTCACTATCATTATACTTGTTAGTAGAATGTATCCCTCATTTACAAGTAAGGCTTGTATCAGAAGTATCCAGGAGCTTCAAAATTTTTAGCCAAGCAAATATATAAAGACAGGTTAAAGATTCTTCTGACCTTGGCCTTCACGTAGCTTACATGTGTCCTTTGTGTATCTTACATGTAGCTTAAATCCCGTCTCCATGAGACAATGCTGTTTGAGATTCAGAGAATCTCAAGGTTTTATAAAACAAATAAACTGGAGTATTTAAAAATCTGGCTTTAAGTGGTAGCAGCTTAGGTTAAGGTGGTCATTTCTGGCTGTATTTCATAGATGGCTTATAGAGAACAGTAGTGTTGACTATGGATATCAGGAAGATAAAGGGTGATACTTGGAAAAGGAAAGTTCCTGAGGTTAGAGGTAGACTCCAAATCAGGGTCTTAGCATCCATGTAGTAACTATAGGATATCAGCCAGAAAACCCATGTGTCCACAGGGAGAGAACTTACCGGCTGTCCAGAAGAAATAGCTGTGCCTGGCTCTTGGCCACAGGAGCTGTTTCTCCTGGTTCCTCATAAAGGGGACACTGTGATGCAGCCAGCAGCTACCCTGGCAGTTAGCCTGAAACAGAGACAGTGATGGGATTCACTCAGTTATATCTTATGTCTAGTAGTCATGATATCTGGTTAGAGCCTTGGATCCTTGACCATCCAAAGACTTGTCTCCTGTACAGGGTTTGTAACCCCAACACTGGTGACTCAGATGTCTCTCTTCAGTGAGTTCAGTCTACATACATCCCTGGCTTCTGCACTCTGAATTCAACACTGTATCCTGCCAAAGCCAAGCTTTGCACTGGCTGTTCCCGGCCAGGAACTGAGAACACAGAGAAAAGATAAGAATGCAGACTGGTTACCGAGAAAGATGAGAGTTCCTTTCAGGGTCTCAGCACTCCCATTCAGCCTAGCTGAGTCTCCTTAAATTTGTGCAGAAGCCTGTGATTCTTACTCTATCCCTTCCCTTCCTCCTTCACAGGGCCACCACTTCCGGTTTCTTCTCCGCCTCACAGTGTCCCCCAGACCCCCAAATGATGTTGCATATCTTCCTCTGTCATGATATATCTTCTCAAGGTGGCTAACTGATGACCTGGCTCCAGATTGGTTGATAAGAACATAGAAAACTTCACTTTGAAAGAAGTATCTGATGTTTTTTAATTAAAATGATTTTTATTATTAATTAATTTTTTTTCAATACAAGGTCTGACTATGTAGCTCTGGCTGTCCTGGAACTCACTATGTAGACCTGACTGGCCTCAAACTCACAGAGATTCACCTGCCTCTGTTTCCCGAGTGCTGGGATTAAAGGTTTGCGCCACTATGCCTGGCTTATTGTTACTATTTTTAATCGTGTGTGTGTGTGTGTGTGTGTGTGTGTGTGTGTGTGTGTGTGTGTGTTCAGGTACCTGCAGAGACAGGAGGCACTGTCAGTGAAGTGCCAACAGGCCCAAGCATGCAAACGTGGTGGTGCCTGGCGGCGGGTCTTGCCCTCTCCCCTTCCCTTCCCTTCTAAACTGTTAGATTCCATTCCTACAGCAAGCCGCCAAGGTCTATTCCCTTGTTTGGCTGCTTCCTCATGCCTGATTAAGGTCCAGCAATCAAAATTCATTATCTGGCTACACTGACTAACATGTCCAACCAGGACTTACCAACTCACCCTAGCACAGACTCCCCTTTTCTCCTTAAAAACCCACTCCTGCAGAAACATCTGCTCCCGCCTCTGCCTGATCCAGAGGCAGCTTCTCCAGCCTCCCAAGTCTCTCTGGGGGTAATAAATCTCATTTGTGCTGAGTTTGGTGTCTGGGTGTGTTGTGTGCCGACTCCAAGGCTCCCCTTTAACCAGACCCTTCTGGAGTTATGCTTAACATGGCTGCTGGGAACAGTCTCTGGTCTTCTGGAAGAGCAATGCCTGTTCTTAACCACTGAGCCATCTCGCCAGCCCTAAGTCTCTGATTACTACTGCTAGACTTTCCCTTGAAGCCCTAATATCTTCCGTAACTATAATGAACTTGCAAGGGGCCAAGAGAACTTTTGTCTGGAGGCTTAAAGCTGTCTGAAACAAGCTAGGCAGCCTCTTCTTCTGGGCATGCACCCCACAATGAGCCCTTTGTGTATTTCCTTTCTAATGATAAGAAAATATGAAGCACTTAAGGGCAAAAGGAACATTTGCCTAGTAGCTAGGCATCTAGAACAGTCTCTTACCCACTTGAAATTGGAAAGACTCTGGGGTCTTTTTAAACCTGTACCAGGGAAATGGAATCAGCATTCCAAAGAGACAAAGCCATCAGCGCTGGTGCCTTTGGGAGAGCAGACACAGAAGTACACCAAAGGACTAGTGCTGTGCTTCTACTCTGATCATAACTGTAGTTTATGGTGGTATTTTATTTGTACTGAAATGTGATTTTTATTGTATACAATATAGCACCATCCCTGAAGTGGCCTTTGCAATTCGGAAAAGGTACAGTGCCCTTTTCTTCGAAGGCAGCTGAACAGGCAGTGGGCCGATAGCTTCTGTTGTGCAATGGAACGGCAGCTGAAACAGTTATTCTTGAAGAGTAACTAATCTCACGCCTCTCAATAGTAGACTGGCATTTAATAGAGGGATGTGGAGAAGAAGGGGATGCTGAGATGAAGCCATATATACACAGCCAAGAAGAATGGACAGCTGAATTAAAAAACCATTAACAATTTCCAGAATTTAAAATCCTGAATCATGACAGGACACTAGTGGAATTCAGGTACATGGACTGCTCTCACCCAATGTGAGGTTGAACTGTTGACCTTGTGTACATCCTACTTCACAAATGAGTCTGTCAGATACGCTAAGCCTATAGGCTGAAGATGATGCCCCAACATTGCGGAGAAACCTCAGGTAACTGTCCAGGCATCTGGCTGTTTCTGTCAACTCACAAATTTTTTGGAAGTTGCTTGCATGCACTTCCTGTTTTTAATTTTGTTAGCTAATATTATTTCCTTCTTGGGTCTCTGAGGGAGTTGAAGATTAGTTAGTTATAGTTGAAGATTAGTTAGTTATAATTGAAGATTAATTAGGATAGAAAGTGAATTAGATACATTTTGGACTTATCAAAATAGGATAGATAATGGAATTATTTTCTCTGATTTGTCAAATACAAATGGACTAGACATTGTTTAGGTATTTGTTACTTGTATATATTGTATATAGTTATTGTACTTTTGTATATAGTTTTTCTCATGTTATAATCTTTTGCTTTTTTTCTTTTTATTAAAATAGAAAAGGGGAATATGGTGGTATTTTATTTGTACTGAAATGTGATTTTAATTGTATGTTAATAAATAAAGTTGCCTGGGGGTCAGAGCTATTAGAGCCATAGCAAGAGTGTGGCGGTGGTGGCACACGCCTTTAATCCCAGTACTTGGTAGAAGAGCTAGGTAGATCTCTGTGTGTTCAGGGATACAGCCAGCATTGGAGACATACGCCTTTAAGACCTGGAGGGCTGTACATACAGGCAGTGATGAGGCAGTCATGTGTTTGGGTTTACAAGCAATGAGAAGGCAGAACAGAAAGACTATTTAAAGACAGACACACAGGAAGTAGGTCTCTTTTGGAGAGGTAGGAGCACCGCAGGAGGAAGGGTAAGACTTTAGCTCTGAGCTCTGACCTCTTGGCTTTCTCTTTTAAATTGGTTCTGTGTTTCTTATTTAATAAGACGGTTGGTTACATCTACAGTAGTTTCTTTTACATCTTGTTTTCAATGAGACTTAAACAGCTAAAGTTTAGAGTTAGGTTTTATAGGGGGCCTGTTGCCTAGTGGTTGACCACGTGTACTGAACAAATAGGTAACTAAATTGCCATCCATCTGTCCAAAGTACAGGGACCAGTGTTTCTGCAGGATCAGGAGACAGTCAGAACCTAGGTCAGTTTCTTTCAGGTGTTTGATACAGGTCTTGTTGTGTTCCTTGGTTGCCTGGAAACTTCAGGGCTCAAGGGATCCTCTGGCCTCCTTCTCCACAGTGTCTGGGACTGCAGGCGCATGCCTTGGAGTCCCACTCTGGGCCTATTTATTTTTCTTTTTTCTTTGAGATAAGTTCTCATTTAGCCCAGGCTGGCCTAGAACCTAGCTGAGGATGGCCTTGAACTCCCGGTCTTCCTCCATGTCCTCAATGCGGAGATTACAGGTATGCACCACCACACCATTTATGCGGTGCTGGGGGTGGAAGCCAGGGCTTCCTGTGTGCGAGTAAGCACTCCACCAACTGAGACCCCAGCCCATTTCCTCGGCTCGTATGCATTGTATGTGACCACTCTCTGGGGGGAGAGTAGGGAGAGATGAGTAGATGGGCTTTGTGTATGTGGGCATTGAATTTTAAAATACTGATAGTGGTGTACAGAAGACCCGAAACTGAGGAAATGAAGTTCAGCTAGTTGTCCCAGTTCTGTAGATTGGGAAATCCATGGTCATGGTGCTGGCAGTGTTGGCGATTTAGAACGTCAGATAACACCTTGAAGGGCATACATTCTTCAAGCAGGAGGAAATCTTCATCCTCACATGACTTCCTTCTCATGACAGAGTTAGTTCTTCCACAGGTCCCGGTCCACATGACCTGAACATTTCCCACCAGCCTCTACCCCAGCACTCCTGCAGTGGCAATGACGTTTCTGGCAGCTGAATCTTGGGTCTGCACCCTAACAGTGATGAACGTGGTGACTAGCGTATCCTCTGGGGGTATCAGCAGATCTCTGCTCTGTAGAGACAGTGTACTTGTGCTCAAAGAATCAATAAGTTTTCTTATTTTCAGTGACTTGTGTGGTGGTATTCTAATTGTACTGAAATGTGATTTTGATTGTATGTTAATAAATAAAGTTGCCTGGGGGTCAGAGCTATTAGAGCCATAGCAAGAGTGTGGTGATGGTGGTGGTGGTGGTGGCGGCGGCGGCGGCGGGGCGGCGGCGGCGGCGGGGCGGCGGCGCATGCCTTTAATCCCATAGATCTCTGTGTGTTCAGGGATACAGCCAGCATTGGAGACATATGCCTTTAAGACCTGGGGGGCTGTACATACAGACAGTGATGAGGCAGTCACATGTTTGGGTTTACAACCAATGAGAAGGCAGAATGACTATGAAAGGACTTACACACAGGGAAATAGCTCTCTTTCGGAGAGCTAGGATCACTGCAGGAGAAAGGGTGAGATTTTTCTGAGCTCTGACCTCCTGGCTTTCTCTTTTACATTGGTTCTGTGTTTCTTATTTAATAAGACGGTTGATTACATCTACAAGCTTGTGCATCTACAAGGAGAGTTTAAACCAAGACAACATGTAACCATGAAGAGAATTTACAGAATCTGGGAGCTTGAAAAC
Organism: Peromyscus leucopus; assembly: GCF_004664715.2. Lineage (NCBI taxonomy): Eukaryota > Metazoa > Chordata > Mammalia > Rodentia > Cricetidae > Peromyscus > Peromyscus leucopus. The sequence continues at coordinate 109,063,098 of NC_051069.1, read as the reverse complement.
ATGATAGAGCTAACTCAAGAAATCTGTCGCAAGACCCCTAGGAAATAGCTCTGCTGAGCCCCATCTCAGTCAAGAGAACATGGATGGTGACCACGACACTCAACTTCCGGTCTTCAGGAAAAGGTGGGGCATAGTTAGGAGTCTTGCTCTTCATTCTACCTTCTGTCAGGAGCTGGGAAGGGTCTGAGATTTTCCCAAGTTGTCTTCCCCCAGGTTGATGAAAGTGTGACACTCCTGGGTTAGGACAAATACTCACGATCTGTGTCAAAAGCAGTAAGCTGTAATTCAGTGTCAACACAGTTTGCCTCTGACCAGCAAGTCCTATATGGAAACACGAGTGGGCCTGTGTAGACGTCTCCACATGCAGTGGGCTGCATCACAGGAGAAGAATGCTGCCTGTAGAATCTGTTGGTTTGGAATGAGCAGTAATGAGCATATCCAGTGGGACATGCACCTCATCTCTCAAGACTGCTCTATGTAAACAGGACCCTGAGAAAAGACCAAGGTCAAAAGAGGCCAGAGCCCAGCACTTTTGGCAAACTCAGCTAGAACCTTGTTTGCTCTCCCTCTCTCTCTCCCTGTCTTTCTTTCTCTCTCTAGGGAAAGTTGCTGATCTGATCTTGGAACACTAGATGGGTCATGTTGACCAGTAGACAAGGCCACTGTATGGTCACAGGTCATGTCAGTAAACATGTCTCACCTTTTACCGTCTGTGGTGGTTTGAATAGGAATGGCCCCCATAGACTCGTGTGTTTGAATGCTTGACCCATAGACAGTAGCACTGTTAGGAGGTGTGGCCTTGTTGGAGGAAGTTTGTCACTGTGGAGGCGGGCTTTGAGGTCATATGTGCTCAAGCTATGCCTAGTGATACAGACTCCTTCTGTTGCCTGCAGATCAAGATATAGAACTCTCAGCTTCTTCTCCAGCACTCTGTCTGCCTGCACACTGCCACGCTTCCCAACATGATGATAATGGGCTAAATGTCTGAAGCTGTAAGCCAGCCCAAATGGAATGTTTTCCTTTATAAGAGTTGCTGTGGTCATGGTGTCTTTTCTCAAACATTGTTCAGGAGGAGGGGGGGTAGACCTGAAGCTTCATTTGGGTCCTCTGCCTTTCTCATCTCCCATGGAGTCACGTGGGCTTGTGAGTTAGGCCAGGGCACAGCTCCAGAGGCCTCTCATCTTTGGTTTCCTGCCGCAGCTCAGTCAGCCTACAGGACTGACACGTTTCTTCTCACTGCCGCTGACCCATGAGAAGTCATCACTTTTATGGACCTTGGGGAAAGAGGTAGCTCAGTGACTATGGCTTGAATATACTTGGCCTTGATGCCTTGCTTGTGGGTAGGATTGTTTGTGACAAAGTCTCACAGTTTAGCCTGAGATTGCAGGCAGGTCCTCACCACTCAGGCTTATGGTGTGGAATTTAAGGTTTTAGGCTTATGAGTTAGACCAGGCTTCATGCCCATGGCCAGCCATTAGCACTGGTAATGACTTTTCCTCTCTACAAGCCTGTTTCCTGTGTAGAGAACACAGTACTTCCCACCACAGAGTGCTGTGACAACTGCGAATAGTGTTGTACCTGGAACAGAATCGTTATTTGTTTGAGTCTTTTCTGGAAACTGTATGAGGAGACTCCCAGGAAGTGATTCTGATTCAAGGCTGAGGAGGTTCATGGGGTACCAATATCTTCTACAGAATGTGTACACCATCTCTCTTTCATTCCTGTGAACCTGTGGCTCTCAGGAAATCTCTCTTTTTTTTTGGGGGGGTGGTAAATACTGAAAGATCAGAGAGACAAAGGAACAAGTCACTGCCAAGTCTCACCTCACCAACTCCAAGAGTCCTCTGAGTCCTCAGTCAAAAAGTGCTGAGTTCTCAGCTGAAAGAGCTTCAGCTGAAAAGCCTTTAGTCAAAAGGGCTTTTGTTTCTGTCTCCTCACACCTTATATACCTTTCTTTGCCCAGCCATATCACTTCCTTCCTAGTGCTGGATTAATGGCATGTGTGCTTCCCAAATACTGGTAGCAGAGGTATGAGAACTCAAGTGCTGGGATTAAAGGTGTGTGCCATCATTGCCTGACTCTGTTTCTCTCCTAGACTGAATCAATCTCATGTAGTCCAGGGTAACTTTGAACTCACAGAGATCCAAGTGCTAGGATTAAAGGCGTGTGCCACCACTGTCAGACCTGTGGTGGTATTGTATTCCCAAAATATTGTGTACCCTAATAAACTTATCTGGGGTCAGAGAACAGAAAAGCCACTAGATACTTAAGATAGGCAGTGGTAGCACACGCTTTTAATCCTAGCATTCCAGAGGCAGAAATCCATGTGTTCAAGGATACAGACAGGCATGGTGACTCATCACGCCTTTAATCCCAGAAAGCCAGCCTTTAATCCCAGGGAGTGGTGGTAGAAAGCAGAAAGGTATATAAGGCGTGAGGATCAGAAACTAGAAGCAACTGGCTGGTTAAGCATTTGGCTGGTTAAGCATCTGGCTGGTTAAGCTTTTAGATTTTGAGCAGCACAGTTCAGCTGAGAGCCATTCGGATATAAGGACACAGAGGCTTCCAGTCTGAGGAAACAAGACCAGCTGAGAAGTTGGCCAGGTGAGGTTAGCTGTGGCTTGTTCTGTCTCTCTGACCATCCAGCATTTCACCCCAATACCTGGCCCGGATTTGTTTTTATTAATAAGAACTTTTAAGATTCCTGTTACACTGGCCTCTATGTTTAATCTAGTGGCTTGCTCTGTCTTCTGATCTTCAGGCAGATTTTATTAGGGTATCACCACAGGCCCATCCATTTTCACTGGTGTTGGGTTCCCTTGTTCTGAAAATACATACACTTTTTAAAATAACATACATGTTTGTATTATTAATACAAGTATAGACTATGTGTTGTATACACATTAGCCAAAGATGATTTTTTTGTTTTATGTTTGAGCGGGTAAAACATATGTTACATGTTTTATAGTTTTTCTAGGTTTATTTCTTTATGTCTGTAGTTAGGATTTTCAGGGTTTTTTCTCTATCAAACCTGATCCATTATAGACAATCACTTTGGTTCATTCTAACAAAATTTTTCTTAGAATCATGACAGCTAATGGTGTACAACATAATTGTGTTGGAGGAATCCAGGAAAAGTAGACACTGATGAATAAGAGAAATAAAACCCCTTCACTGTCAGAAATCTGGAGAGCACAGGAAGCCGGGGTCAGTCGCCTGAGGCCGAGTCTGACCGATTGCCACTCTGACTTTTGCTCACTCAGCCATGTGCTCAGCTGGACACATTTCCCCAAAGGTTAAATCATGTCTGTTCTTCACTGATCTTGAGCCCTCCAGATCCATTTCTAGAAGCTGAAAAACCCCTAAACATCTAAAAATAGATGTTCATGGAATCATACTTCTTTACGTGGAAGTGTTTTAAATCTGTTTATTTTATTTATTTATTTATTTTTTTGAGACAGGCTTTCTCTGTGTAACAGCTCTAGTTGTCCTGGAACTTACTTTGTAGATCAGGCTGGCCTCAAACTCACAGAGATCTACCTGCCTCTGCCTCCCGAGTGTTGGAATTACAGGAGTGTGCCACCACCACCAGGCTTTTTTTTTTTTAAAAAAATCAAAAAATCTGATGAAATGTTACTAACTGTAGAGATTTACTTTGAACAAACCTCAAGACCATTGAGTGTCTTGTCTGTATGGTGTGTGTGTGTGTGTGTGTGTGTGTGTGTGTGTGTGTGTGTGTGTACACCTATGTATACAAGCTTCTGGAGGCCAGAGGTTGATGTGGGTGTCCTCAATCCCTCTTCACTTTATTTTGGAGACAGGGTCTCTCACTGAAGCTTCGGCTGGACTGGCTGGCCACCGAGTCCCAGGGACTCCTTCCTGTGTCCCCCCTAGTGTCAGTAATAAGCAGAAGCCATCACACTCAGGTGCATTCTGGGGATGAACTCAGGTCCTCACGCTTGTGCAGCAAGGCCCCGCCACTGCAGCCAGAAATGTAACCGAAGACCAATTCTGAATGCTGGGATAATCGATGCACGGTTAAGCATATTGTGACTGCAGGGAAAGTAAGATTCAGTGAGTAAGGACTGAGTTATTCTGCAGACACGAAAGGGAGAGATTCTCCTGAGCTCAGGTTGGGTAACCTCCAGACCTGAAGGCTTTAGCACATGAAAGCGACACTCTTCCAAACATGAATCCAGCGCCATCTCCAGGAATCTCCTTTTAGTCATTGAGGTTGGAGGGACTAGGGTCTTTTGGAGACCTGGTGACATCCAAGGAGACACTGAGATCCTACATGGGACCCTTGGTCAGCCAGGCCAGGCAGCTTCTCTAAAGCTCCATTTGCACTCATCTCATGCTCCTGGCAAGTCAGGTGGTCTCATTTTGTTAAGACTAAAGCTTTTCTAATGACAGATGTGAACATGGTCCTATCTGAGGAGACCACCTTGCATTCCCCAGTGGGCTGACCAGTGGTGCCAGCTCCAGTCCTCTAGTTACAGATGTGAACATGGTCTATCTGAGGAGACCACCTTGCATTCCCCAGTGGGCTGACCAGTGGTACCAGCTCCAGTCCTCTAGTTACAGATGTGAACATGGTCTATCTGAGGAGACCACCTTGCATTCCCCAGTGGGCTGACCAGTGGTGCCAGCTCTAGTCCTCTAGTTACAGATGTGAACATGGTCTATCTGAGGAGACCACCTTGCATTCCCCAGTGGGCTGACCAGTGGTACCAGCTCCAGTCCTCTAGTTACAGATGTGAACATGGTCTATCTGAGGAGACCACCTTGCATTCCCCAGTGGGCTGACCAGTGGTGCCAGCTCTAGTCCTCTAGTTACAGATGTGAACATGGTCCTATCTGAGGAGACCACCTTGCATTCCCCAGTGGCTGACCAGTGGTCAGCTCCAGTCCTCTAGTTACAGATGTGAACATGGTCTATCTGAGGAGACCACCTTGCATTCCCCAGTGGGCTGACCAGTGGTACCAGCTCCAGTCCTCTAGTTACAGATGTGAACATGGTCTATCTGAGGAGACCACCTTGCATTCCCCAGTGGGCTGACCAATGGTACCAGCTCCAGTCCTCTTGTCGGATGCAAAGCCATTTGATTCTCATTGGTCACTCAGTTTTAATGCTCCTTCCATTTCTTCTTCAATGAGGAAAGTTCCCGGGTCCCCACACAGTATAAACACTGCATGATATATGGTCTTGTATATGTCTGCAAGGGGGGCTGACCTCTTCCTTCAGGATGAAGCAGTGTGCTGGCTAGTTTTAACTTTCAACTTGCTACAGCATACAATCATTGCAATCATGAGGAAAGAGAGGATACCTAGATCAGCGTGGCCCATGGACATGTCTGTCTGGCACTGTCTTCACTGTTAACTAGTGTAGAAGACACACCCCAGATGTGGGCCACACCACTTTATGGGCTAGACCCTGAACTGTGGAAGAATGAGAAAACTACCTGAGCACAAGTGAGCACAAAGGAGCCATTGTCTCTCTCTGCTCTTGACTGTAGACATCATGTGACCTGCAAGGCCCTGACCTCCCTACAGGAACTGACTGTGACCTGGAATTGTAGGCCAAATACATCCTCTGCTCTCCAAGTTGCTTTTGGTCAGGGTTTCATCACAGCAACAGAAGGAATCTAGGACAAGCGGTGACCTCCCTGAGGCTTACATTTGTGCTGATATTCTCAACACCATAATAGCTTCCCGAATTCTTTTCTTAGCCTGTTTTAACAGAAGCTTTGCTATCGATTCTGAGACTTTTTAAAACCTGAGTCACCAATTAGTTTTTGACAATATACAATATACTCACATCAAGCTCTGTCCATCACAGTATGTATTCCCAGACTAATGGGGCCCTTCTGTCTCAAGAACACAAGACTTTGCCCACAGCCACAGTGAGAGGCAAGCTTGCAACCAGCCTGCGGGGCTGTGCCCTCAGGAACTCTGTTCGTGTAAGATTTTTTTATGTACCGTGGGGCTGTGCCCTCAGGAACCTCTGTTTAACCGACTCCATGTGCTTCTTGCTCTGTCAGTCTTAGGCTGCTGGGCCCACATTCCCACCGATTTTAACATAACCCTACTCACTGTTCAACAGATTCATAATGCTGGTGGGACAGCCTTACCCGAGATTCATGTTTTTCTTTAAAAAAATATTACATTTTTAGTGGAATATTTTTATTAATTCATTGGGAATTTCATATATTTTGATGATATTCTCCTGAACCTAGATGCAGGGATTGTGTTTCTGCTGCATCAGTTGGGGCTGGGCAGGCACCTGGCATCCAGTTGTTCTCTCATTTCCATGAGCTGTGACTTTCTCTAATGCTCTTCTTCAGCTACAAAAAGAAGTGTCTTGGATGAGGGGTGAGAGCTAAACTTCCCTGTGGATATAAGGATAAGTATTTAGAATGAAGTTAGAAATAATATTGGTTTAGGAACGTGCTGTGGGATGTTCTGTATGGCAAATGTGTTGCTCTGATTGGTCAATAAATAAAACACTGATTGGCCACTGGCTAGGCAGGAAGTATAGGCGGGACTAACAGAGAGGAGAAAAGAAAGAACAGGAAGGCAGAAGGAGACACTGCCAGCCGCCTCCAGGACAAGCAGCATGAGAAGATGCCGGTAAGCCACGAGCCACGTGGCAAGGTATAGACTTATGGAAATGGGTTGATTTAAGTTATAAGAACAGTTAGCAAGAAGCCTGCCACGGCCATACAGTTTGTAAGCAATATGAGTCTCTGTGTTTACTTGTTTGGGTCTGAGCGGCTATGGGACTGGCGGGTGACAGAGATTTGTTCTGACTGTGGGCCAGGCAGGAGAACTCTAGCTACAGGAACGTGACAGTAGTAGGTTCTTCTCTAGGTTCCCAGCCTAACTAACCATGGGCAGTTGACTGGGCTTACGGTACCAGGCATAAATTCCATCCCACTGATTGGGCCGTAAGTGAAATTAGACAGCTGCTGTCTGCTGCCACAGCGTGAATGCCACGCTGCACCTCTGAAGACATCTTGCTGTGACGGGCACTGTCATGTTTTGCAGGTGTCACAGCTAGGTAGGACTATTGGTTGCTTTTGTCCCTTGGCAGTTTTCACAGAACCTTCTGATATGATGAGTTTATTTTGGCTTACAGTTCCAGAGAGGGACTTCTTAATGATGAAGAAGGTGTGGTAGCAGGCTGCTGGAGCAGGAAGCAGGCAGACCACGCAACACCTAGGGCAAACTAGAAGTGAGGCAAGACTATACACTCTCAGAGGCCATCCCCCAGTGATGTACTTCCTCCAGCAAGGCTCCATGTCCTAAAGGTTCTACCGCCAGCACCCCCAACCAGTGACTAAGTGTTCAGGGACATGAACCTATGGGGGACATTCTCGTTCTCTGCATTCAGGCTGGACAGTGGTGGTACACACCTTTAATCCCAGCAGAAGCAGAGGCAGGCAGATTTCTGAGTTTGAGGCCAGCCTGGTCTACATAGTGACTTCCAGGACAGCCAGGGTGACACAGAGAAACCCTGTCTTGAAAAACAAACAAACAAAAAAACAAACAAAAGGTGGAGGACAGCTGAGGAAACAATGAAGTTGACACCTGCCCTCCACATACACAACACGCACCTTACACTCAAACATCATTAAGGAAGGGAAGCAAAGGCACCCAAAATGTAAATAAAGCTGCTTATCCTTGAAAAATGGGTAGGTTACAGAGAGTGAGGAAACAGGTTAAATGAAAGAACCCCCCCCCCACTTCAGTTCGGCTCAGACTGATCCCTTAGGACAACAGGCTTTGTAAATAGTAATGCCCCCTGAGCAGCATCAGGAGACTGCACAGAGCTGCCAGGAACAGCAGTGGGCTGCGGCGATGCCATGCTTCCTGGCCTGTGGTGCCAAAGTAAACGAGCCTCCAGGCAGTACTGCAGACATTAGCTTTTGAAGCATTTTTCTTGGTAACCATAGAAAGGGATTTCATCTGGCTTTTTCTTACAGATAATGACGAGTGAAGACCTTTGACTTCTTAGAAATCATGTGCATCTGTCAAAACTACGCAGCCACAAAAGCCAGATCTGGCTTTTCAAAGCAAGCACATTATTTTCTATGTAATTGCTGTAATTCTCTGTGGGAACATCACTGACCCATTCGCAGAAGAAACAGATGGAGGGAGCCTGTCTTCGTTCATGAGCGAGAATGCTGTAAACAAAGAAGTTATTTAGTGTAAGCTCAGTAAGCATTGTAGAGCTGGGTGTTAAGAAGCGAGCAAAGGCTGTAGGAAGTCCGTGGTCTTTAGTTACACAGAAGGACAATTTTAGAAGTCTTCACAGTATGTATTAAGAAGCACAGAGGATCTGGGGAGATGGTTCAGTAGTTAAGAGCACCTGCTGTTTTTCCAGAGGACCTGAGTTTAGTTTCCAGTTCCCATGTTCAGTGGCTTCAGTGGATCCAACATCCTATTCTGGCCTCCATGGGCACCTGTATGCATGTGTACACACACAGATACATACACGTACGCTAAATAAGAATAAAATAAATCTAAAAATAGTATAGAAGAGCTGAGAAGATGGCTCATTGGGTAAAGTACCTCTAAACTCATGCACACAGACATATGCGTACACACACACACACACACACACACACACACCTCCCTCATTCCTATACCCATGCAGTTAAGAACTTAAGATATGACCTACACTATCACAATCAAAGACAGTGCACAAGCTCTCCCACTGGGAAGAGAATCCGCAAACCTCAACTGGAAGGGAACAAAGACCACCATGAAGGAGGCAGGAGAGAACACAGAAGCCAACAGGACAACCCAGAGATGTGACTTTGAGCCATGGGACACAGATCTGTGACCCTTGAGCCTGTCTCTCGGCAATATGGCCACCAAGTGCTGACTGTGAGTCTCTCTCCTCAGAGCATGAAAACATTGCTTACTGGGTGGCTTGTCTCTTTTCCTGAAACTTTCCACATGTCTAGTGCCAGGAGTGTGCTTTGCGGTTCTAATCATATTGAATTCAGAGAATGAGCACCTGTTATAATACGTGGAGAGGTGCACCTCTCAGTCCCAGGATCACTTGCTGTGACCCTCTGTTGGTCTTTCTCCTTCCCTCCATTCCCTTCTCTCTTCCCCCAATGAACTTTCTAATGGATACCATGCCTACATGATAACTTTCCACTGTGTCACAGCCCACCGCCATCTGCATGGCATGTCTCCCTCTCCCACGGGGGTACCTTGGCCCAACCCACCACGGCCTCCCCGAGTGCTGTTCCATGACAACACCTCCCTTTTCTGCTGCCCAGGGCTCTGCGACCTTCCCCTCTTTGATGTCTTTGTGTCATGAAGTGTTGGCCTTTCCTGAGACTGCGGAGAGGAGTGGAAACCACTGCACATCGGTATAAGCCCACAGACTTCTGGGAAGGCCCAGGGCTCCAGAGGAAGCAGAACTTGTATTTCAACCATAGCAGATTTGGGTCTGGATTTTGAGTGGCTTGGCGCACTCATACCCAGTCATTGGCATTACTCATGGAGTCTCCCGAGCTAGGAAGGGTTTGGGGACCATTGCAGAGGAGGTGATATCTGTAAAAGATGAGGAGGAGCTGCCTGCCACCGTGGTGCACACCTTTAATCCCGGCCCTCGGGAAGCAGGGGCAGGCGGATCTCTGTGAGTTCAAGACCAGCCTGGTCTACAGAGCGAGATCCAGGACAGCCAGGGCTACGCAGAGAAACCCTGTCTCAAAAAAAGAAACAAAGAGATGAGTAGGGATTTTCAAGGTTACACCAAGTCATTTCAAGACAGTACCTTGAGAGGATGCAAAGTCGAGAAAGCCCCTCCCTTGGTTTGAGGCCCTCAGTGGGTGAAGGGAGTCCTACCAGAGGAAGTCACTTGAAAATGCTATGGTGCCACAGCCCCGCTTTCCCAGTGTTTGCAGTGCCTGCTCCAACCAAAGTTAGATGTGCATCTTCAGCATTAGCCAAAAAGTCCATTTACCCTGCCATCAAGGTCGGAGTGGAGGCCAGGAGACCAGAAGGGGGACTGACTCCCTCATCTTCAGACCGTTCGATAACGCATGGGCACCAAGCTGATGAATGCCCAGTGACATCGGCAGAAGGGACTATGTCCACACAATCAGCATCTCAACATCCAGGGAGAAGAGGAGAATCGCTATGGATGTGGGACATGCAGTGACAGCATCATTTAAAGAGAAAGAGCCTCTGTTCTTTACTGCTGTGATATCATCAGCCAGGAGGCCCCCACCACAGCCAAGCCATCCCCACCTCGTGAGCGTGTGCACACGGAGGCCAGAGGCTGACGTCTGGTTCTTCTTCAGTTGATCTCTGTCTTGCTTTTAAACACAGCATTTTTCTAAAAATTTAATTTTATGTGTGTGGTGTATATATGTGCACCATGTACATGCAGGTGCCTGTAGAGGTCAGAAGAGGACCAGGGATTCCCTGAAAGTGGAGTTTCATGTAATTGTGAACCTCTGAGGTGGGTGCTGGGAACGGAACCTGGGTCTTCTGCAAGAGCATCAAGTGTTCCTAACCACTGAGCCATCTCTCCAGCTCCTCCACCTTATTTTTTGGGATAGTCTCTTGCTGAACCTGAGCTTGCTGATTAGATAGACTGGCCAACAATCCCAGGGCCCTGCTGGTCTCTGCCTTCCCAGCACTGGGACTCGCCATTGTGTCTTTTGATATGGGTGCTGGGACCTGAACTCAGATCCTCACCCTTGTGTGGAAAGTACTTTACCCAAAGAGCTGTCTTCGTGTCTCAGGTATTTTGTTACAGCAACGGTAAGAGAAAAAGACCAGGAGAGTTGCTTGTCCTTAGTCCCAGAGAGCACACAGAAAGGGGCGATCCCTTGTTTGCCTAGTTGTCAGTCTAGTCACATGGCCAGAAGTAACCCCAGGCTAGAGCCAAAGCCACCACAGCCACCCCAGATTCCACTTTCTCTCCAGGGTCTGTGCAGGACAAATGGAACCCAGTCCCTCAAGATCTTGGGCCAGTGCAAGCTGTGTGAACACACACATGCATGCATCCTGGAAGCAATCTCAGGATTCCTCTCGGGGAGAGGGATGTAAGAGAGGAAAGAGACAAAACTCACAAAAGAACCACACAGAACAGATCATTTCCTGGTGGCCCCTGAAGAACTCTGTAGAACTCTGATGCTCAAAGTGTGGCCAGTAGCTCTGACACAGCCCAGAAGCAAGCTAGAAACAGTGTCAAATCAGAATGTTCATGCACAAGTTAGCCTTCAGTCTTTCATCTTTACCAGACAGGACAGCTCTGAGAGAAAACATATTTCTTTCCTTGTATTTAAAGACCTACGTCCCACGAAACTGGACCCTTTTGATCACCTCTTTGCTGTTTCCAAAGCGTGAAGTGGATAGTCATGTTTCCGACCCCCTGGAAAGAAAGTCAGTCCTGTTTACCTGTGCTGTATTATAACCCCAGTGCAGTTACTGAGACAGAAGGCTGACACAGCCAACTGCTCTGCAAAATGCAAATTTTGTACGGGAAACACTTCCCCTGGGAGAAAACAGAGCGGCTGTCAGGGAGAGCTATTTTTAAAGGGGCCAAATGCTCCAGCACGACAGTGATTTATCAAAAACCTCAATGACAAAGACTCTTTGTGAAAGATCAACACACACAGAGTGAAAAAGGAGAGGAACTGTGAAATATCGAAACCCAAGAGCTCTGTGGTCTTCTTCTACTTTATACTGATGTACGTACGTACGACCCTGTTGGTGACTTTTTTCACCACAGTGACAAAAGCAGGTGAGGGAAACGGGGTTATTCCAGCTCCTAGTTTGAGGGTCCAGTCCATGACAGCAGAGGAGGCCGATACAGGAATGAGCAGAGAGAGATGAATGCTCGTGCCCAGCTCACTGTCTCCTTTCTATTCACCCAGGACCCCAGCCCACGGGACGGTGGCACCATGATTCGGGTGTTCTTACTTCGGTTAACCATCTTAGAGACTCAGCTCTCAGACACACCCAGAGGTCGTCAGGACACTGATTCTCGACAGATTTTTCTGATTTGAAGAGGAAATGGGAAGGGTTTGGCATAAGCATTTGGTAGCTATGGTTACCAGGATCCTGCTAAAGTGTTTCTCGTGAATTATTTCCTGTAAGGTCCTGGCAGCATAAGGAAGCCACTTAGAATGTGACTTTACAGGTGAGCTGACCAACCACAGTACAGCAAAAGTCTGAGTAGCGACTAGATACTTCTGGAACCTTCTAGATGCCCTGAACTCTGGTTCACAGTTGTCATGGCAAATAGAGCACTTATTTTTCAGGAGAAAAATCTTTATGTTGTGTCTGAATAACCTAGGAAACAAGAAGAGCCATGTCTTTCTTAGGGATGCAAATGCTTGCCATTCTGTCTCCTGAGAGGGGTATCTCAGGTACATAGGTTGGTGTGTGTGTGTGTGTGTGTGTGTGTGTGTGTGTGTGTGTGTGTGTGTATGTGTGTGTTCCAACTTGACAAAATGGGTCAGGGAGTCCCAAACTGACATTCTAAAAACAGGATCTCCTAGTTAGCTTTCTGTTGTTGTGATAAACACCAGGACCAAAATCAGCTTTGGGAGGAGAGGGTTTATTTCCCCTTACAGCCTACAGTCCATCATGAAGGGAAGTCGGGGAGGAGCTCAAGGCGGGAACCCGGAGGCAGGAACTGAAGCAGAGGCCAGGGAGGAGTGCTGCTCGTTGGCTTGCTCCCCATGGGTTGCTCACTTTTCTTTCTTATAGAACCCAGGACCACCAACCCAGGTGGGCTGTGCCCTCCCATAGCAACCATTAACCTCCGTCCCGCAGGCATGCTTGAGGGCCATCTGATGGAAGCGTTTTCTCAATTGAGGCTTCTCCTTCCCAGGTGACCCTACTGTGTCAGGCAGACAGAGAACTAACTGGCACACGAGGGTTGGCAGAATGGACAAGACACACTCAAGAAGAGGGCTCAGAGGAGCCTCAGAAGGCTTGCTAGAGGAGGGTGTTCTTGTCAACGTTCCACACCGCTTCTCTTGTTCTTTCTTAAGTGTGTATGTGTGTGTTCACACGTGTGCACAGGGGAACAGGACAGTCACAGGTGTCACCCTTCGGAATGGCATCCACCTCTTCTGAGGACTCTCATTGGCCTAGTGCTCACCCATCAGGCTAGGCCAGCTGGCCAGTGAGCCCTGGGAATCTACCTGTTTCTAGCTTCCCAGAGTTGGATTACAGGTGTGTGCCTCCACGCCTGGCATTTTTATGTGGGCTCTGGGAACTGAACTCAAGTTCTGGTATTTGTAAGGTGCATTACCAACTGAGCCAGAGACATCCCCCTAGATCTATCACCGTGTTTTAACCACTTTCAACGTTTTTCTATATTCATATATACTAAGAAGCCAGGCATGGTGACACACACTTATAACCCCAGCACTCAGGAGGCAGAGGAAGGCAGATCTCTGAGAGTTTAAAGTTAGCCTGATCTCCCTAGTGAGTTCCAGGCCAGTCAGGGCTGCATAGTGAGACCCATGTCCCAGATATATGTAAAGGTGTCATTTCAGCCAGATGGGGATGACCCCGTGATCTGTTCCAGGAGCTGTTCCAGGCCCAGGAAGCACTGTGCTGTTCTCCTGCCTTGGGCTCTCCATTTTCCTCATACCAAATGGTGTTGCTATGACCCCCTCACTGTTGTAAGGATTCCCTGATGGTGGTACGAGGACTCAGCTGTAACATTTAGTGACATATCTCCCCTTTCCTCTGACTCCCTTCCCAGCTTTCCCTGGTCCTCTAGTTGGAACCTTAAACCCAGGACCCCAAAGTCCCTGGGGCTCGTGTTTGAGGGATGCCTGCATCATCCCACCTTTAGGTTTTCCACTGGCAAACTGTGTGCCGGTGTGCTTTCCATCACTGTAGGAAACACTGTGACCAAAAGCAACTTGGTTTGTTGGGCTTACATGGACATGGGTCATAGTCCATCCGTGAAGGAAGTCAGGGCGGGACTCAAGCAGGAGCAGGGACCATGGAGGAGGACTACTCACCAGCTTGCTCAGCCTGCTTCCTTCTACATCCCAGGACAGTCTGCCCCGGGGTGGCACCACCCACAGGAGGCTGGACCCTCACACATCATCGATGAAGGATGTGCCTCACAATTTTGCCTACAGGCCAATCTGATGGAGGCATTCTCCCAACTGAGGGCCACTCTCCCAGATGACCCTAGCTTGTGTCAAGATGGTGGTGTGATTGGGTGGGACCTGTTCTGTACCTCCACTCCAGCAGCATCTGCCGTGTGAGCTTTCAGAAGAGAATGCCCTTGACCCTACCTCATCAGTGTTTCCACCCACACCAGTTGGGAAAAGGCATCTAATTTAACCATGTGCTTCAAGACAGGCTCACGATGAGCTGAAGCACTCTGGTTAGTCTCAAAGGTGTATGAATAAAATGTTACCTGTGTCAATGAGAGGGCCTCAAAACTAAGTGTTTGGTTGGGTTGGTGGCCCATGAAGGATACGTCTTCTTTCCAATCTCTTTGCCTAGCAGTGCAATTAGGTATGGGGACGAAAGGGCTGTTTGCCCAAGTGTCACTGAAATCCCCGCTCCTCAGTTTTCTAGCTCTTCTGACCATCAGTTTCCATGTGTGAAAGGAGAATGGGGTGAGTAGCCCTCACCACAGGAAGTGGTTCATAGTCTCTCATTGTTTCCATCGAGCTGTTACGTCCCAGGTGCAGTAAAGCTTTTGAAGTCAGTTGGGTCCCTTCCTTTTCTTCCTCCATCAATGGCCTTAAAAGCATCATCCAGGGATTCACAGTATCAGCACCACACTGGGATGCTGTTGGAGGTGTAAATGAGAGACATTAGGGTGGGCCAGTTTGGACACCCCCCCCCAGGGGATGCTAAGCACATCTGAGGGTGTCTACTGCATGACTTTTCCTCAGATAGAGCGGTGACAGACCCACAGCACCAGCTTGGTGACTCCATGAGATTATTGGGGGCACTCGTTAGAACATGGGTGAGAGGTTACTTATAGAAGCATGATTGACTCAAAGCAGGTGCATCACCAAGAAGATCCACCCCATCCTGGTGACAGCTGAGAAAGCTGCATGTTTGGTACTCTATACTACCTGTAGGCAGCTCCACGGAAGAATCTCCTCTTTCCCAGCAACAGTTTATAGCTTATGTAACTAGAGGAGCCTTGTGAATCTTGCATGTTTCTCGACACATGAAGCTTTCTGCTCCTTCCAGAAAGGTCCACCCTTGAGGAAACAGCCATATTACAGCAGTGCTCTATGGACCTTGGGTTGACAAGGCTGTTGGCTTTTGTATTTCTATATACTTGTTTCTTCCAGATTAATAGAGGGTTTCTATTTCCATTTGTGGATGGCAGGAACCAATGTCTGGCTTGGGTGTTATGGGCATACCAGGATGTTGCAACCTCCTAAGCCTGAAAAAGGGTGGGTGTGACAGTTTGAATGTAATTGGCCCCCATAAGCTCATAGGGAGGGGCAGTATTAGGAGGTGTGGCTTTATTGCAATAGGTATGGCCTTGTTGGAGGAAGTGTGTCACTATAGGGGTGGGCTTTGAGGTCTCATATATGCTCAAGCCACACCCAGTGTCCCAGTAGGGAGTCCCTATTGCCTGCAAGTCAAGATGTAGGACACTGGGCTATCTCTCCAGCACCGTGTCTGCCTGCACACCACCATGTCGCACCATGATGATAGTGGACTAAACCTCTGAACTGTAAGCCACCCCAATGAAATGTTTTTCCTTTATAAGAGGTGCCGTGGTCATGGTGTCTCTTCACAGCAACAGAAACCCTAAGACAGTGGGGGAGTGACTATCCACAACGTCTACGAAGCAGGTAAGGAACTCCCTACTGACATCTGAGTCCAAGGTCTAACCAACTCAGGGTTCTTATCCTCAGCATTGTGGAAAGTCTGGGCTGGACTGCTCTTTGCTGTGGGTGTCACCCTGTACAGTGTATGGTGCTTGGGAGCACTCTGCTACAGGTAGCAGAATCTTCTGGTTGCCTTAGTGAAAGCGTCCACGTGGGCTGGGGAGGTGGCTGTGTCAGCAAAGTACTTGTTCAGGTGTGAAAATCTGAGTTCAGATTCCCCACGCCCAAGAAAAGCAAAAAGCCAATGTGCAGGTGCACCCCTGTAACGTGCAGGTGCACCCCTGTAACGTGCAGGTGTACTCCTGTAATCCCAGCCCTGGGAAACTGCCTTGTTTCAACTATGGAGAGAGAATCAACTTGGTCAGACGGCTGTGTGTAGTAAAACTCAAAGGCAAGCAGGGACACAGACTCCTAGACATTCTAACCAAAATAAGCAAATAAATAAAAATCACACACGCAGATGATTTTCATAAGTGACTTTTACTGCTCGGTCGTGGTCGTTTCTTTTGACAGTGATTCTTGGCCGAGTGTGTGAGACATGAAGGCATAACCCCGAGAGGCCATCAGAGATAGTATCCTTTCTGTCCTCATTTTCTTAAACCATCAAAATATTTCATTTATAAAAATTAATCTAAATATAAATATTGACACTAAAGATCAAAATCACTGGATGACAAAATAATTTTCTGGAACTATAGCATGTTTATGGTTTAAATAGTAAATTAAATCTTTGTACTTATTTGGCACAAGGAAACCTTTAAAAAAGTTCAGATGCCATAGAACAGGCTTTTTCTTCATTATTAGTATTATTTTTTGCAAGGCTTACAGAGTACACGCTTTTTTTTTTTTTTTTCAAAAGAAAACTGAGTATTTGAACACTGTTAGCACAAAGGCAGTCTCATGCCTCCTAAGAAAAACATCCTGTTTGGAAGTCAGATCTTTTTGTTGTGTTTTCATTTTGTTTTAGTGTGAACCACACCCACAGGATAAAATGCCAAAGGTTTACTATTTCCATGGAGTCCTTTCTCTGGGGAGATACATACAGCAGCAGGAGCATTATGGAAATACGAGGACCCCCATCAGCAGTAATGGCACACGCACAGTGCAGGGATGGCAGTTAAATCAAGCCTGGGGATGCACACAAGAACATGGGGGTGAAAACAGAGCTGGACTTTTGGGGGACAGGGGCATTCCAGTTAGAACCAGCTCACACATATGGCTTCAGCAAGTTCAGTGGTCTGACCCTGGGTTTGGATTCTGGAAAACCCATATGCCTACCAGAGAGGGACACTAGACAAAATTGAGAACATTGTCTTCTCCAGAGCCAGCACCTAATGGTCACTCATTGCCCTGCTCACCGCCTCACAATCCCTCCTTTGGCCCCCAACCCCACCATACTCCATGATTCAGAATATCCTGGAAGCCAACATTAAAAACAGGCTACAAGTACCCAGTGAGTGCAGCAGAGTGTTAAGTTCCACTACACTTCGGACCCTCATGCGTTTAGGCCAGCCTCTCCCCGGAACAGACCGTGAATGTGCGCCAGGATCACCTCTTGCTTCCCTCACAGTTCACACTACTTTTCTCTAAGGTGGTTTCCTAACCACCTCCACCATTGCTGTTGAACGTGAATCTCGCTGAACCCGGTGGGAAACGTATTTCGGAGAATAGAGCACTTTCCTTGTGTAGTTCTATTTTGCAATAGTTCATTTACCCAAATCTCATTTCAATGTCAGTCATGACCAAGCCACATCACACTGACGCTGAACAGTGTCCTGAAAGTTAGACTAATAATGACATTGCTTAGGCCCCTCTCCCCCTGAGTAAATCCATGCAAGAACCCCAAATACAAAATGAGACATGGTTTCAAAGAGACCTGGGTATGGCCCGGGGGGATCAGAGCTTTTCATTTTGTGACTGCCGATTGCTAAGCCATGAGAAGGACAGTGATGGGGGTGGGGGCTGGGAGCCTCGCTGGAGGTGGCTGAGCATTTCCCAATGGAATTGTTTCCAGTGCCCCCTGTTCTTAGCAGCTGTTAGGAGATGATAAACAAGAGTGAGCAAGGATAACAACCCCCTCCTTCCTCCTTCCCCGAAGCTCCTCCTCTCCAACAGTTTTCCACTGGATGAACTGTTGATGGAGATAAAAGAGATTAAAACACACAGAGATGGTGAAGACAAGACACAGGAGCAAATTAAACAGGCACAATGCATCTTTTGAACACAGAGCTCTGCTATTGGAAGCCAGCGTCTGGATATTCGGTCTCAGATTCCCCTGGGAGCCTAAGGCAGAGAGTGGGCGAGACCTCAGCGTTGCAGACTGAGATGGCCTTCTGGGTGAGGTATCAAGGCAGCCCTGTGCCGCAGTGCACTGGGGCCTCCCCAGGCCCTCGCCTCACTGGAAATCCACACAGTACTCGATGGCTGTTGGGTCAAGGCACTGTCGTGTACGGCCGGAGGCAGTGGGTCACTGGCTGTGGAGTTCCGAGGTTAGTACATCACAGCCGACTCCAGAACAGGCTCCTGAATGAAGCAAGATGGAAACACTGTCACCAGCTACCTCCAAACTGATCATGTCTGGGACATGGTTACAGGGATGACTGGACACTTTCTTTCTCCCGGGATTTACTGAGGTTTTCTATTTGCAAACTGATTCTTAGGAAGCAGATTTTCTGTTATGTACTTAAGTATTTTCTGTGATGGGTAGATGGATATTTAAGCATCTTAACCAACGCTCAATGTTCACATCACTCAGTTCTCTAATTGGCATTTATTTCTGGAAAGGCAATAAGGGAGCTGTTAACTCACCAACCATAACCCAGCAAACTGCTTTTCCACCACCAAGGCAGGCTCCGAACTCGCCTACGTCTACTTCAGGCAAATGGACATGCCCTTCTCCACTATCTCTGATCTCTCTCTCTCCCCTTTCTTCTTTCTTTCCTTTTTTTTTTTTTTTTTTTTTTTTTTTTTTTTTGTTTTTCAAGACAGAGTTTCTCTGTGTAGCCCTGGCTGTCTGGAACTCACTCTGTAGACCAGGCTGGCCTCAAACTCACAGAGATCCACTTGCCTCTGCCTCCCAAGGCTGGGATTAAAGGCATACACTACCACCTGGCTTAATTTTTTTTAAGGCTTTTTGAAGTTATGGCCAGTAGCAAGATGACTGAACTTTGAAAGGTCAGGGGTCACAGGTGACCAGTAAAGGAAAGGCAATGAGGACTGAGGTTCCTTGTGGCCATCAAGACAGTAATGTGTGGTTCAAAGGGTAGACCTCATATCATACTATCACCTGGTGCTTCTGTACTCAGAGTGGATCAGGAGGGGGATGATGAGGATGGGAGAGGCAGAGGGTGCCTAGACAGCAGCAGGTAGGTGTGTCCTATCCCTCTGGCCATTCCACACAGGATCTGCCATCAGCAAGGCACATACTCTGGACATGCCTGGGTCAGACATCTCTTCCAATGTACTGTACTGTTTTCTGAACTTCTGATGCACATATTGCTGTTAACTGTTTTGAGACTGTGTCTGGCAGATCTGGCGTTCACTGTGTAGCCAGGTTGGTGTTGAGTTTACAACGATCCTCTTATTTCATCTTCCCTCATGTTGAGATTGCATATGTAAGCCACCATAACCCAGCTGCAAATTGTGTTTTTATATTCATTGATGAATTGATTATTTAACTTAAAGATCACGCATACACACACACACACACACACACACACACACACACACACACACACACACACACAAATTCAAATGCTTACATAAGCCTGGGCTGTAGGCAAACCTGTAGGGTGTTTTCTTAATTAGCATTGATGGAGGAAGACCCACCTCATTTTCAGCGGTGCCATCCCGGGGCTGTCCTGGGTTCTATAGGAAAGCAGGCTGAGCAAGCCAATAAGCAGCACCCCTCCATGGCCTCTGCATCAGCTCCTGCCTCCAGGTTCCTGCCCAGTTTGAGTTCCTGCCTTTGTTTCCATCAGCAGACTGTGACTCAGGATATGTAAGCCACATAAAACCCTTTTCTCCCTGAGTTGCTTTGGACATGGAGTTTCATCACAGCAATAGTAACCCTAACTACAACCCTCCATGAGCCATGTTATCGGCCAGTGTCTGGCTGTGTAACTGAGGCTCGCCTGGACTTCATCATGAAGCCCTGTCTGGCCCCAAATTCACAGCAATGCTCCTGCCTTAGCCTCCCTAATGATGAGATTACAGACATAAGCCACCCCACCTAGCTGCAAATGTTTTCACACAAACACTCCGTTAGCCCTTCCTGTGTGACCCCCTAGAGTCTGTGACGTTTCCCTCTCTCCTGTCCTTTGTCATTTGGGGGCAGCTGCTGACTCTACTTAGGAAAAGCCATTCGCGACTAACAGAAATTTTCAAATGCACTCGGACCATTTTGGAGTAAAAGCCCTTACCCAGCTCCCAGGCCCGCACACTTGCATTTCCATCATATCGTAGCTGGTTCTTAGAATGAGCCAGGTAGAGGTGCATCTGAGACAACAGGCTCAGCTTAAGGAGCCAGCAGTGCCAGACCTGGTGGCACAGCTGAGGATGGAGGGACCGGTGTGACGGGCACAGGAAAGCAGGGGCCGTCATGTGGCACGACAGTACGAGATAGTATTTACCATCAAGTCCTTGGTACCACCTTCGCTTTCCGAGGGCCTGCTTGTGGAGAAGCCTTGTAGAAGGAAGTTACGGTTAAATGTTCTCACGGCGGCCACAGCGGATGCTTCCATTTTTTCAGCTAGAAAGGAAACAATAAGAATTAGGTGCGGGAGATGGCTCAGTCGAGGGGGGTTGGCTTCATTTCCCCAAGAATAACTCATTCATTAAAGCACTCTGACTTGGCCTGCACACTTTCCAGTCCTTTGTCTTCCCTCTACCCTCAGCACTTCCTGGAATCTCCTCACAAACATGCATCCATGTTCGAAGGTTCGCTTCTGGGGGACCCAAGTCAAGACAGGTAAGAACGGAGGGAGGAAGGCTTGCCGTGCCTGAGTCTGGATCCCAGCACCCACACAAAATACTTATAATCCAGGTGCTGTGTGTGTGTTGGGGGGGAGTATGGGGGACAGGATGGCAGAGGCCCCGGGGCACTGCTGGGGGTTACTGGTTACCAGCCTAGCTCCGCACACACTCATACACAAGTACATTCACACACTCATTTACATGAAAAGCTCACACATAAACAAAACACACCTCAAGTTCACATATGCTCACACACAAAATACACATGCACCCTCACATTCACACACAATCACTCATGCATACACACACTCAAACACAGACACACACACAGATACACACACAAACTTGAGCATACATTTAGACCTCCACTCATGAACACAGTCACATTCACAAACTTAGATTCATACACGCTCATAAACACACTCTCAAACAAATATATATACACACTCAACACTCAGAAGTGCATTCACATCGACATACTCACTTTCACAGCCTCATACTCAAACTGGCAGAAACTCCCACATTCACACACTCACATGGTACTCTTGTATACACAGACACACACCAACACATTCATACTTTCACATTCACACTTATGCACACACCCTCACTTATATACACACTGTGACACACCAAGTCCATCCCCACACTCAGACACATATGCACACACCTGCCACATACCCAGATACCTCCATACTTATGTGGCCAACACTTTTAAACACACAATCTCACCTAAACACAATTACTCACACACAGCTTTACAGATACACACAAAAAAATAAGCTCTCACACACTAATGCACTAATTCACCCCACACATGTTCAAACACATTCACAATGCACTCACTCATATGCCCACACACTCAAACACTCTCAGACTCACATGCACACCCATATCCCCAACAGACCACACTCACACTTCATATCCTCTCACACCCCTTACATACACACACTCATACAAAATCACACATACATTCACATGTTCAAATACCCGACACCCATGCATACCTTCACACATACGCTAAGATAATCACACACACACACACATACATACACGTACAATCACACACATTCTCATACTATCTCCATACTCACATTGCCACATGTTCATACTCTCATACAAAGACATACATGTACTCACACACTTCATATACTCTCCCATAGACACATCAATACATATACTCACTCATCTATAACCTCATTCATATACATACCCACACTCAGCTGCACATGAGCCCCCACACTCTCACATGTACATCCACATTCAGCCATACACCTTCACATTCATACACGCGCACACACAGACTCACACATCTCACCCTCATACACATACTCTCACAAATACACGCTCGCACCCTCATCCTCTCTGACCCCCACACTTTCACACACACACTTGCTCACACAGGCACACAGTGACACCATCTCTTTCACATCCATTCACACTCACTCAGACTCATCTATTCTCATGCACACCCTATCACACACCCACAAGGAAGACAGAGGGAGAACGATCCTTGGGGAGAGGGTACACTGGATCTGGTCCTCACACTTGCTCACACACAGGGCTCTGAGCGCTTTCCATGACTCAAGCTTGGTGCTTTAAGTGCAGCATACCTTTCACAGGAGGAGCAGGCAGTTTCCTCCTCTGCTGCCTCGATGTGTCTATCGTTTGTACCTACAAACAAACACAGCCTTCAGTAAAGCTCTGTAGACGCTGTACTTGCAATTTCCAGGTCCTGGAATCTTCTAATGTGGGAGGAAGGACAGACCTGACTCCTCTGCTTCTGATCCCGTCGTCTTGTGAGACGCACACAGGGTGCTATGTTCAAGCCAGCGATGGTCAGGGCTGAAATCCGGCTCTCGATGTCAGAAATCTTCAGGCAACAGGAGGGCAGGGTCAGTAAATACAGACAGGAAGGAAGAATCTTGGTCAAGGTGTTACGAACTTCCAAAGAACAAGCCTGCTTTGATGTATGCTCATTCAAACATTCAATTGTTTTTCTTTTTGAGACAAAGTCTCATGCATCCCAGACTCGCCTGGAACTTGCTATGTAGTTGAGGATGACTTGAACTCCTGATCCCCCTGCCTCCATGCCCTAAGTGCTAGGAATACAGACATGGGCCACAGCACCTGGCCCTTTCAGTCAACGTCTACCTATCTAGTGCTGTAAGGAAAAAACAAAACACAAGAAATGCATAAATTTAAGTTTCTAGTTTCACAGTTCTAGAACATGTCAACAGCCCTGTTAGAGTATGCACAGGGATAAATTGAAGGCCTGGAGCATGGCAATGTTGGCCCAGAGCCACCTAGGTCTGAGTGGCCAGGATGTCTTCTGTGGGTTAGAATAAGAGTTGAGTTTGTTCTGCAGAGTCCTGGACCTTGGTCCTCAGGGAGGTACTGCTGAGGTGATTTAAAAACTTCAAAAAGTGAGACCCACAGTTGTGCAGCCGTGCATGAACGTCATGGGAGTAACTACCTACCTTCTGGCTGGATGTAAGGCCTGCCCCACAGGTGGAACTCAACACCTTGTTCTGTAAGTCCGCCCAAACACCCGTGGCTGGGGAGGTCCCAGGCCCCAGGGGAGAACCTGCTTGCTAACTGGACGCAGGTGTCAACTGCCTTCTACACACCCATCTGCATCCATAGCTACTCCACCTTCCGTCTCTCATCAAAGAAGCTTCTGTGTGCTGTGGTCAGTGGCTAATGTAGAGTCATGGCTGGCCAAAGTGAAGAGCAGGTGACTCTGGAGTGCTCCACCCTAAATGGGATGTCTGTATCACACTGCCCACACCCCCACTCAGGGACACTGCAGAAGAGGGTGGGAAGAGTCTCTGGCCTGGCTGTTTATGAGACAGAATCTCTCACTGGCTTGGAGCCAGACAATTTACTCAGGCTGGCTGGCCAGCAAGCCTCAGGCTCTCTACCTCCTGGCCCTACCTCCCAGGTCTCTACCCAGGGTCTCAAGCCTGGCTCTGCCTCCTCAAGAGTGAGATTACAAGAATTTATCACCATGCCAGGCATTTTCTTTCATATTTTTAAACTGGGATCTGGGGACAGGAACCAGGGCCTCGTGTTTGCAAGACAAGTACTTCACCAATTGTGCTGTGCCATCTCCTCAGGCCTGGCCAGGACGCAGTGTTAAGGTATAAGAACAAAGCCGGGCAGTGGTGGCACATGCCTTAATCCCAGCACTCAGAAGGCAGAGGCAGGCAGATCTGTGAGTTCAAGGCCAGCCTGGTCTATAGAGTGAGTTCTAGGCCAGCCAGGGATACACAGAGAAACCCTGTCTTGAAAAACAAAACAAATAAAAAAAAGTAAAGACAGTACCGATATTAGGGATATGGATGAAACTCCTGCTGTTTCTCTCTTTTTAAATAATTTACTTACGTATTTATAAAGTGCATATGGGGCACACATGCTACAGCACATGTGTAAGTCAGAGAACAACTTTCCTGGATTGTTTCTCTGGTTCCTCCCTTCTATCTCTACACAGAGTTTCTGTGGGAGACGACTCAGGTTTCCAGGCCTGTGTGGTTAGTGCCCTTCTGTGCTGAGCCATACTGCTGCCCTGCCCCACCCCACCCCTAGGCCTAGAGAAACACATGGACCTCCCATCTTCTTCTTTACTAATGTATCTTGAGCCCACATCTCATGTAGCCCAAGCTAGCCCCGAATTTGCTCTGTAGACAAGGATGACTTTGAACTCTCAACCTGAATCCTCAATGCTGGAATTACAGACAAGCACCAGTTGTGGTAAGTTGTGTGTTAACTAAGACATGCCTAGTTGTGGGTCCTGTAGTAGTCTATGGGTAGTAGACCTATACCAAGTCCTTTATAAAGGAAATAAAATGGTGTGGCTTCCTGAGAGAATACCCACAGATCCCATTTGGAGTCAGTGGTTTAGCCTATGACTGGCTCTGATCCATGAGGGACAAGTGCACATTCACAAAAGTGGCAAAGAAGCATTTTCAGAATGTAGATGACGGTGTTCCATGGAGATGGCTGTATCCAAGCTCTGCTCCTCACCCATAGCCTGAGAAACTATGAGAAGTGCACACTATCTGTTCATTCCTTTATTTACCCCTTAAAAAGTTTTTTTTTTAAAGCCGGGTGACGGTGGCACATGCCTTTAATCCCAGCACTCAGGAGGCAGAGCCAGGAGAATCTCTGTGAGTTTGAGGCCAGCCTGGTCTACAGAGTGAGATCCAGGACAGGCACCAAAACTACACAGAAAAACTCTGTCTCGGAAAAAAAAAAAAAAAAAAGTGGTTTTTTTTTTTTTTTTTTTTTGTTCACATATATATTGCTGCCTTGAGGACCAGCCTCTAAGACAGCACTCAGGGTTCGAAGGGAAAATCTGCAGCGTTGGCATGTCCTGGGCTCGTCTATCTGAGGGGGGGTGGTAGGAAAAAGACTCACACATTCTCTTGATCATTTCCTTCTTTACTCAACAGTCTCTTCTGATGGACTTGCTGGACTGTATTGGCTGGGCTCTCACAGCCGTACAAAGATGTATTTATCAATTGTTACATAAAATACTTCCTCATTCAGAGGTCCCCAACCTTAATCTGCATGTCTTACTGAAGGGGAGCATCACATGCCTCCATGACTCTTGTCCTTCACAATACACAATAATACAAGAGCCCCAAGTGTGCCTGAAGTGTCCTGTGACCAAGGTCATGGGATGGCTGCCAGCCCCGCTCAGCAAAACAGTCGTTGTTTTCCACAAGAATTCTTAAAGGTCAAAGCACTTCTAAGAAACATCTGTTAATTCTAATCTCGATCCCATACAGAGATTGTGCTAAATTCCTACAGAGTACAGGTAACATGTTTTTTCATTTCCCTTATATGATTAAAAACAGTCACCCCAATATCCCATATACATTTATTTCTAAGTAACTTATTGCAGGTCACCAGAACATAAGTAGACAGAAAGTGTCTTTTCACAGATAACTCTCTTGCTGGCAGGGCGTATACCAGGCTGCCAAGAAAGAATCAGTCATTTTCCTGTCGTCTTGAAAGTTAATCTTACAAGGAATCCTAAAGGAATCACAAACCTAAACTTTTGTACATAAAAGACAATCAGACCTATAGGTCTTTAGGGTGTAAACCCGTCTGTCACTAGTTCTTGTGTCAGGAGAACTGAGGGCAGGAAGGGGGACAAGGACACCGAGACCCGTGTCTGTCTCATTTAAGGATTTAGAGAATTAGGGCCAGCCTGGCTGCTGGAGAAGTCAATGGTTCCCCTTTAATCTAAAGCAGCTTCTAAAGTGGAACTCAAAGGTCTTGACTGAAGAAAAAAAAAGCATATCTTTGTATATACTTTTATTTATCAAGGCTCTGTATAAGCTAACATTATTATCGGTTAGAAGGTACAGCTAGGGAGGAAGTCATCTTCATAATAATTTGTAGGTAAAATTGCCCAGAAGAACAGGATGATTCTAATGAGGTAAACACATTACCTTACAGGCAGTGGGGAATTTCCCCACACCCAACTCAACCATGCCAGCTATCAGAGAAAGAGCAGCAGCAAGAGACATTCTGGGGTCTGCGATCATGGGGGGCCTTGCCTGACCAATATTTATCCATCAGGGGGTTGACTCCTGATGGCTCAACACCCTGAACCTCAACTGACACCTGCTGCTCCTCTCATACGGCCTCAGGTACATATACATACACGTGTACTTTGCGTGGGTTTGTGCATGTGTGTGCAGGTGCCTATGGAGGCCAGAAGAGGGAACCGAATGCCCTGGAGCTAGAGTTCTGACCAGTTGTGAGCATCTGACATGGGAGCCGGGAGCAGAACCCAGGTCCTCTGCAAGGGCAGCTCATGCTCTTTGCTGCTGAAACATCTCTCCAGCTCCTACCCCATTTTTGTTAAGTGTCAGGAGTTGTTCCTTTAGGCCAGACAACGGTCCCTGGCTCTCGTGCAGCTTTGAGTCCCTGGTGGGGAAACATCAGGGAATAACCCACAGTATGAGAGTGTGGCCTTGTGATGAAATGGGAGGAGACCAGCATGAGTGTGCATGTGTGCACATGTGTGTGTGCAAGTTTGTGTATATACACATGTGAGTGCACATACATGTATGCACACGTATAGTGGATGTCAGGGGTTGATATCATGCACCTTCCTCAATCACTCTCTACCTTACATTTTCAGAGAGTATCTCTCACTGAACCTAGGGCTCATGGATCTGACTAGATTGGCTGGTCAATGGACCTCAGGGATGCTCACACCTCTGCTCCTCAGCACTGGGATTGCAGGTACCTGTCAGCTTGCCTGGTTTTCTGTGTGGGGGCTGGGATCTGAACATGGGCCCTCGGGTTTTAGTGGCACGCACTTTCTGGTCGAACCATCTCCTCCACCATCAGCGTAGGTCTTTTTTTTTTTTTTTTTTTTTTTTTTTTTTTTTTTTTTTTTTTTTTTTTTTTTTGGTTTTTCGAGACAGGGTTTCTCTGTGTAGCTTTGCGCCTTTTCCTGGAACTCACTTGGTAGCCCAGGCTGGCCTCGAACTCACAGAGATTCGCCTGCCTCTGCCTCCCGAGTGCTGGGATTAAAGGCGTGCGCCACCACAGCGTAGGTCTTAAAGGAAATCCTGACAGATAATATAAACTGGAGCTCTGCTATGGGAGGGGGAGACCTTTTCTGTTTCAGGAGAGGCTTGAGGGCTGCAGAGATGAGCACTGGTTAAGAGCACTTGTTGCTCTTGCATAGGACCTGGGCTTCGGCTCCCAGCGCCCACATGGAGGTTCACAGCCATCCATAACTCCAGTTCCAAGGGATCCAGTGACTTCCGACCAATCACACACATGGTGCACATACACACATGCAGGAAAAATACTCATATGTATTTTTTTTTTTAAATCTTAAAGAAAGAAAAGGTTTGCTAGAGTCTTTTGCTATAATTGGCCACCTCTATGCTAGCTTGCTAGAGCTGATGGGGCCTGGCAGGTACCCTGACTTTGAAATGTGTCTACGAAGTGGGAGCTTCCTGCTTCAACCCAGCAGAGAGGAGGGGCTCACCTGGAGCTCAGCATGGTGCACCTGTGCGGCAGCTGCAGCCACCTGGTCCTCCAGGTCTGCCAGCTCCGTCTCGCCTGTGCTGCTGTGGATGCTGCGGGCAGCGTCTTCCAGCTCGCTCAGCTGTCCCTCCAGCCCGTACACCGTGCCCGCCGCCAGATACACCTGCGGAGACAGCGCAGCTCTGAACCCAGTGGACAGGGACTGGCTAGGCTCTCTGAGGGGGCGCCAGTCATCAAGGGGCCAGAGAAAACTGGGCTCAACACTGGGGGGGATGGGAGCCCCTGCTTATCAACACTTCACACTTAAGTGAGGGCAGGAAGCCTTTGACATCTCTCCTCTCCTCCAAGCACAAGGAAAGTCTTTTAGGAAAGTGGACAGCGAGCCAATGCCAGCAATGTGAACCGTGAATCTGTCCAGGGGCTTATCACAGGGACTATCCTGTAGCTAGAGTTTTCCTGCCTTGCCCACAGTCAGGACAAATCTTTGTCACCCGCCAGTCCCACAGCCGCTCAGACCCAACCAAGTAAACACAGAGACTTATATTGCTTACAAACTGTATGGCCGTGGCAGGCTTCTTGCTAACTGTTCTTATAGCTTAAATTAATCCATTTCCACAAATCTATACCCTGTCACACGGCTGGTGGCTTACCGGCATCTTCACATGCTGCTTGTCAGGGTAGCGGCTGGCAGTGACTCCTTCTGCCTTCCTGTTCTTTCTTTTCTCCTCTCTGTTAGTCCCGCCTATACTTCCTGCCTAGCCACGGCCAATCAGGTTTTATTTACTGACCAATCAGAGCAACTTGACATACAGACCATCCTCCAGCACAGCCAAGTGCAGACCATCTCAGACACCTGCACTCAGGCCCGTGGTCCTAATCATCCTCTATGTGGACCTGCTGGGTAAAGCCATGAGGAACCCGAGAACGGGCTCCCACAGGACATACAGAACATCCCACAGCACTATCCAGTGGAAATAAACTCATGATGGGATTATTTTGGAATTATTTATGTGAAATGGCCTGTTTAAGCATAACCACAGGCAAAGATTAAACTGGGTGAAATTGGAAGTGATGGTGGCGCCGATGCCATGTCCAGGATCACTCATTTTACCAGGAACAAGAGGAATGCACATCTTCACCCCAGGGCTGGATCTACTCTAAACTGACCCCATTATCTGCTAATGTGTTTTTAAAAATTATTTTTATCACAGCCAAGACAAAGCAATAGGAACAGATCCGAGCCCTCAGCCTAGTTAAGTGGCCATGTTTTCACTTTGTGTTTTCTCAGTCTGCTCTCCTGGCACTGGGGGAGGGGACACAGAGGTCTGCACTGAGCTCAGTTCAAGTGAGGGCTTGGAGGGCTGGAGGAGGATCATGGTAATGGTGACATATTTATCGAGCCAAGAACTAAGGCAAGAGATTCGTAGGACTTATTTTTTAAAATTCCACTTATTTGTGTGTTTGTGTGTGTTCACATGCATGTGTCAGAGGATGTGTGTGTGTGTGTGTGTGTGTGTGTGTGTGTGTGTGTGTGTGTGTGTAGGTTAGAGGAGTATGTGTGTAGCTTGCAGGAGTCAGTTCTCTCCTCCACCACGTGAGTGCTAGGGATTGAACTCACATTGTCAGGCTTGGCGGCAAGCCTCTTCACCGGCTGATCCTCTTGGGGACCGTGATGTAACTCTTTGAATGTTCGGGTGACTCTAAAGATAGATCCAGTTGTAAGCACTGTGCTAAAGATGAGGATGTTCTATGCCTGCTCTGGCCTCACAGCTGGGGTGAGGTGGAACCTGGACGTGAGCTGGGAAGGGCTGGTGCAGGTCCTATGCCTTTAGCATCTCTACCCTGAGGTGCTGCCAGCCCCAGTCTCCGCTGGAATATTATCAAGTTCCACACTTCAGCCCTCGGATCGAGATGTCCTCCGGTCACACCTGGGCTGTGCAGTGGCTCTGTTCCAGGCTCGCCACAGCAGAAGTCAGCATGCCACTCCATAAAATGTTATTCTACCTTGCTAAAAACAGCCCTCTTGAAAGTCACTTAGGAATATTTGCTTAGTGAGGTCCATGTTGAGAGCAAACAGCGGTTACTTTGAGTTATCTGTGTCCTCTTCACACTGGTCACTGAAGCCTGTGATATGCCTCTCCCCGATGGGTTGCTATTCAGGGAGTCTTTGTCAGAATGGCTGGAGAGATGTTCATTATGGATGGGCTCTGTGGTCAAATTACCAGGAGAAAGAGCACTACAAAGATTTCTTTACTGCAAGATTCTAGGAATAGTGTGTGAGTGTGTGTGTGTGTGTGTGTGTGTGTGTGTGTGTGTGTGTGTCTGTGTGTACATGTGTGTCTCTGTGTGTATACATGTGGAGATCAGAGAACAATTTTGCTGTTATTCCTCAGGCTCTTCTCGTCTCATTTTTTGAGACAGCGACACTCATTGGCTAGACTGGCATGTTTGTTTCTGCCTCCCCAGTACTGGGGGTTGAACTCAGGTCTTGACATTCGTAAGGCAAGCACTTACGATGGACCAGCCCGACTACATGTAAGACTAGAAGCCATCTTGTCACCAGGCCAAAGTAAGTTCATTCCTGTTTTCTGGGTTTTGACCCATTTCCTGGAATTTGACTTGCTCTACACCCTATGGAATTTAACTCACTTCTGACCTCCACCCTGATAAGATGTTCTGCCAAATAATTTTGAGATGTTCAGCCAAGTTCCTACCTGACCAAAATTCCTCTGAAAATCCCCCAACCCTCAGAAGTCCCCTAGCCTTGCAGTTTGGGGCTATGAAACCCCATTTCTCCTATGTTTGGGGTTGACCTCTTAAATCCTGAATTTAGGGAGAGGCCGTCACCAGGTTGGCTAAAGCTTGATATAAATTTGTCTAATTTGGGTGGTGGTCTTTACTCTCATTCCGTGGGATTAACACTTACCCCACTGAGCTATCACCTGGCCTCACCATCACCCCACCATCACCCCGGCCTCACCATCACCCCACCATCACCCCACCATCACCCCGGCCATCACCCCACCATCACCCCACCATCACCCCACCATCACCCCGGCCCCACCATCACCCCAGCCCCACTTCCAGGAGTCTCCTATGTATGGATCTCAATTTTCACAGAATGAACAAACCACCCCAATTTATTGGTCCCCATAGCATCTTGTTGGACTTGGCTTCCATGAAATATACCTTAGAGGACCAGTAGATGGTAGTATTTTTTTCCTTGCTCATGAAGGGCAGATAGTTACCAAGTAACTGCAGTGGCTGCCATGAGTTTTGGGGCCACCTCCTCTTTAGAGCTTTGGGGCAGCAAGAGAATCTTGGAAAGGACCAATGTCCTCTGCTCTGTCCGCTTTCAGTGGCAGAGCTGGGCATTGCTACCATGTCTGCTGCCACGGTTGTGTAGATGGACAACAAGAACTGAAACTAAAAGGAAAGCGTGTGTGTGTGTGTGTTGTGTGTGTGTGTGTGTGTGTGTGTGTGTGTGTGTGTCTGTGGCAGGGGGTGGAATCAAGGTTAGTGAAAGTTGCCATTGTCTTAGAGCAAAGTAGATGAGCCAGGTCCTCAGATGGGAGTGGGAGGGGACAGAGCTGACTCCTCTGTTCCATTCACTCCCCTGAGGAAAATCTTGAGGTGGCTCACCCTATTGCTCACACTTCAGGTCTGAGAATGCTGTGCTGGCTGCTCTCTGCGGATCATTTCAGATCCATTTCTATTCTTCACTTCTCTGGTCTTCCTGTTTGGCTGACTTCACGTGATGGCTAGGTTTTTTTTGTTTTGTTTTGTAAGATTTATTTGTTTTTATTTTATGTGTATACAAGTTTTGCCTGCGTATACATTAAGTGCTCCATGTGTGCACAGTGTGGGGGATGGAAGAGGGAGTCAGATTCCTTAGAAGTGGGGTTATAGGCAGTTGTAAGCTGCCATGTGGGTGCTGGGAATAGAACCTAGGTCCTCTGGAAGAGCAGCCAATGCTCTACCTGCTGGGTCTGTCCTGGGCCCCGGCGGGTACTTTTAATTGTCAGCTTGATACAGTCTAGAATCACTAGGGAAGGGAATCTCAGTGAAGGGTTATCTTGATCAATGGGAAGACCTGCCCACTTGTGGGTGGCCCTGCTCCCTAGGCAAGGATCCTGGATTGGACAAGAGTTGAGAAAGTGAGCTGAATACCAGTATGGATGCATTCATTCACTGCTCTTTGCTCTTGACTGTGGATGTCAGGTGATGGGCTATTTCAATTCCTGCACCGTGACTTCCCCACAGTGATGGACTGTAACCTGGAATCGTGAGCAGAATAAGCTCTTTTTCCCTTAAGTTGCTCTTGCTGGGGTACTATCACACCAACAGGAAATGAGGTGAAGACACTGGTCTATATGACGCTCATGGCCATGTCTCCCTGGTCAACAAGAGACACCAACAAGAAGTTTCAGGCAAGGGAGCATTAAAATCGTGTTGGGAGCCCACTCTCTGGTTCTAGCTTCCACTGGTGGAGACACTCTTCCAGGCTTCAGCTCTCCTCAGCTCTGGTTGTACCACCTAGGGGTGGTACAGCTTCCTCCATTCCTATTCTTTCAGCCCTCTGGTACCTACCTCTCAACTTTGCCCACATCTCAGTTAACAGTCTCTTTTCAAATCTCCCCCCTCCCAGCTGGACGACTCTTCTTAGAAGTAGTTGTAAATCCCAGAGACCCAGGTTTTCTGCCCAAGGAATCAAGCTCCCACCATATGCAGCTAAGGAGGGTGAGGGGAGCCCCAGAGTGGTGTAGACTTTAGGGAGACAAGAGCAGAGTCCACAGAGCTAATGCAACAGAGACCACTGGACTCTAAATTTCCCTGTTCTCCTCTCATCGGATAAGTTAACAAGCCACTGAGCAGAAGAGGCGATTAGGCACTAAGAGTGGTGTTTCCGAGCTCTAGCTGCGTAGCCTCCACAGCCTTAGCAGCATTTCCAAGGGCGAATATTCAAAACAGAATGTTCTCGTTTATCAGAGAGTCCTGGGCACACAGGCAGAGAGGGGTGAGGGATGAAATGCACTTTTTGCAGTGCAGACCAACAAAAGCCATGATTTAATTAAACCAGCTGCAGCCGGCCCTGCCTTTCCCTGCTGTTCAGCTGAATTCCATCCTGGGGCTGGGGACCACAGGGCAGAGCGCCCACCCCCACCTGTGATCTGCTGGATTAGAGAGATGCAGGGGAAGAATCTTTCCTATTCTTACTCAACATCTTACAGAATTCAAAGGAGCATGGGTACCCTTCTCTTCTGAGGTGGAGGTGAACAGCTGGAAGGAGGGTGGAATAGGGGGAGGGGGAAGGGGAGGGAGGGGAGAGGAGGCAGGCAGTTCATTCTTGAGAACGGACAGAGCTGGAATTGGGATGAAGAAGGGAGCAGTTGGCGGCAGACCCAGCCTAGAAACCACATATCTATCCACACTGGGGCTTCTGACACCCTGCATCAGTGGATAAGTGGACACGTTTTGAACTGAAAATACTAGTGAGCCCTCCCCACCCCAACAAAATAACAACATAATCATTCTATGCCATGAAACTGCACACAGGCCATGTAGTTTCCAATATGGTTTTAGAAGAAAGGTGTGCTGTCCTTGTTCTAAATAAAGAGAAAAAAATGACTACTGTCAGTGTGTGCGCGTTTGCGTGTGCATGTGCGTGTGTGTGTGTGTGTGTGTGTGTGTGTGTGTGTGTGTGTACATGCACGTGCAAAAGGGCAGCCTGGGGTGTTACTTCTCAGTTACTATCCGTCTTGAATGCTGAGACTGGGTTTCTGACCAGGAACTTGCCCAGCTAGGCTTACTGACTAGCAAGCCCCAGGTGTCTACCTGTCTCCAGGATTACAACATGCCACCGTGTCTGGCTTTTCTATGTGAATCCAGCATACATAACTCAGGTCTTTATGCTGCACAGTAAACACTTCATGCACGGAGATATTCCCCAGCCCTGAACCGAGGTGTTTCTAGCAGCTACCCTCATCCGGCAGTGGAAGGACTCTATCTGGGCCACGCTTTTGTATGTGGTCGGTTTTCCACATACTCCCCTCAACAAAGATTCTTCGATGCCCACATTTTAGTGGAGGCTCAGAACCATCTCCCAGACTCACCTGTGAAGCTTTTAGATCAAAAACTATCTAAAGAATCCTGCCTAATCCTTTTGACCGGACCCCTATCCCTGACAGCGGATCACCCACATTTCATTAGGTTTCTGTCTTCCTCTTGTCCCCAAATGATGCCTGCACCACCCTGGCCTGTCTTCAGCAGGAATCTGGTTGGGTTTGCTTGATCATTCCTTAAGGTCTCTTTGGGCATTTTCTATCTCCGCAGCCCATTGCAGAACATTTGTTTAACTATGCAAAGGTGTGTTGCATTTGTTTAATTATGTAAAGATGTGTTGCTGTTTTTACCTTGCCTACCTAGGCACCCAGTTGGTCTAATAAAAAGCCGAATGGTCAACAGTAAGGGAGGAGGTGGGACTTCTAGGCAGGGTGAATAAGCAGGAGGAGGAATTTAGGCTGGGGGTTAGGGGAGGAGTGAGGAAGAAAAAGAGATGCCAGGGGCCAGACAGACAGACACAGAGGAAGCAGGAAAGTAGGACATACAGAAGGAAAAAAGGTTAAAAGCCCCAGGCAAAATGCAGATGAAGAGAAACAGGTTAAATGAAGTTAAAAGAGTTAGTAGTACAAGTCTAAGCTAAGGCCAAGCATTCATAATAAGTCTCCGTGTTTTTATTTGGGAGCTCGTTGGCAACCCAAAGAAAATTCCAACTACTCACCCCCTCCCTGATCCTCAACTATCAATTCCTCCTACTCACCCAGGTCTTATCAGGGGCTCAACCCCCCCCAGGTCTCTCTGCCTACCTGTCACAACGTCCTGAAGAAAGCCTCGCTCTACTTTAGCACACACCACAGAATATTCTTTTCTTTCTCCATTTCTGTGTCTATGTGTGTGCACATGTTTTGCATGTGTGTGTGAATACACACGTATGTGGGAGCCCAAGGTTGACATCAGCAATCATTCCTCCATCGTGCTTCTACCTTATTCACTGAGGCAGGGTCTCTCAACCAAACCCAGAACTTGTCATGATAGCTAGTTTTGCCAGCCAGCTTACTTGGGGACCCCTGTCTCTGCCTTCTGAATTACAGGCTGGAATTATGTGTAGGCCACTACATCTACCTGGCATTTTGTGGATTTCTGGGGATCTAAACTCCTCACACTTGTGTGACAAGCACTGTAGCCACTGGGCCAGCTCCCCGGCCTCTAACTTTTTCCTCAGCACCCTCCCTATCCCCAAAGCCTCACTAGGCACTGACTCCCTACATCTCAATTCCCCCCAGAGGACCACCTTGGAAGACTTTCAACCTGCATGCAGAAGGACGGAAGCATTGGCTGGCTGTGGAGAAGTCCAGGTCCAAGATGCAGCTCTCCCCTGGGAGTTCTCTGCAGCATCAGGCTGAAGCTGCTCTGGCTTCTCGACTCTTCCCTTCCCTACACCATCTTCCCTAAGGAGGGGAAGTGACCAGGCCAAGGTCTATAACACACAGAGCTAGAGTCTCGCCAGGTCTAATTCCTCATACAGAAGGCACCCTTGGGACCACACTGCAGACGCCATTTCCCAGCTAACGTAATTGATAATGAGCACAAAGCACAGAGGGGTTCCTCTTAAGCTTTGCTCCCCATCCCTCTTTCTTTTTTTTTTTTTTTCTTCGAACAGTTTCTCTGTAGCTTGCGCTTCCTAACTCATTGGTAACCAGCTGCTCAACTCACAGAGATCCGCTGCTCTCCCCGATCTGATAAAGCGTGCCCACTACCCCCATCCCTCTTTCTCATAGTCACTTGTTGACTCCTGATTTCATCCTTGCTTCTGGGAAGCCCTGCCTCAGCCTTTCCCCAAGGACACACTAGCCACAGTGGTGGTTCACGTCCTTGCACGATTTGGGAGCAGCTAGTATTCTCTCTCCTTCACACATGCTCACCCTCACTCGCACATTCACACCCTCTTACGTTTTCTTCCAAGGAAGTCAGCTGCTTGTCCAGTCTCACTTGGTCTGTCCCAAGAGGAAACATCCCCATGTCTCTGTCAGTTGGTACTGGGGGGATCTCCCAGGGCCCTGCAGACTCTGCAATCAGCTCCTCGGTAGCATTGATGACCTTCAGGACTTCTGTGGAGATGTTGCAGAGAGAAACAGCAGAACACTTCTGTTTGGTCCAATAACAGAAGGGGACAGAAGACAAGAACAGCACATTAACAAAGACACAGAAATTCTACATTATCCTGGCACCCATCATGAGGTCAAGTCTGTAATAACATACATACTTTCTCTTTCTCTTCTCTCTCTCTCTCTCTCTCTCTCTCTCTCTCTCTCTCTCTCTCTCTCTCTCTCACACACACACACACACACACACACACACACACACACACATACACCCTACTGAAAGGGTAGGATGTTAAAGAAATCTGAAGAGATAGCTTAGTGGTTAAGAGTACTGGCTGCTCTGAACAGGACCAGGGTTCAACATCCAGCACCTACATGGTAGCTCACAATCATCCGCAAAGTTTCAGGGAATTCAATGCCCTCTTCTGACTTCTCTGGGCACAGGCAAAACATTCATACACACTAAACAGAATAAATCTAGAAAATAAAAGAATTAACATAGCACCAGGGAACCTAGAGGACGGGCTGGTGTGACTCGGCTTTGATTTGGTGACTTACAGTGAATAACCCCAGGGTCACAGGGATGGAGGGAGTAGGCAGAGTTTGAGGGGAAGCTATCTGTGCTTTGTCTTTACTATAAATTACTTTATTTCCTATATGATATCTTATTTTCTCAATATAACTTTATTCACAACCTGTGAAATAGCATCTACAGTGTGGTCCTGAGGGTGGCTTTCTGTATGTGGAGTTAGAGGAGACCTGGCCAGATGCTAGCTTTGTCTATTATGGGACCTTAGCCAGGCCACTCCTCAGTTCTAGAACTTATTGTAGTCATCATAAATGGAGTACGAAAAAACTCTTGAGGTCGTGGGTGCTGTGTGCTAGCTCACACATCAAGCTCAAGCCGGCCTTCCTTGTAGCAGGAATCTTAAAAGGTCTTATTAATAAAATCAAACCCGAGGCCAGTTATCGGGTCAATGCTGGTAGATCAGAGAGACAGAACAAACCACAGCTATCTCACTTGCGGATCCTCAGCTGGTCTTGTCTCTCAGACTGAGCTCTGAGTCCTCATCCGAATGGTCTCAGCTGAATTACTGCTCAAAGCCTGAATGCTAACCAGCCAAAATCTTCTAGTTCTGGTCTACGCTTATATTCTTTCTGTTTACCATTGGATAAAGCTGCTTTCTGGATTAAGGCTGTGTCACATGCTTGGCTATTTCATGTGGCTGAACTCAGAGATCAGAGGATTCTATCTCTGAATGCTAGGATTAAAGGTGAGCGCACATTTCTAGCTTTGTATTAGTGCTGTCTGTTCTGACCCAGATAAATTTATTAGAGTACACAATATTTTGGGGAACACAATACCACCACACTCCCTTGTTCTCCTCTCTCGGGGTAAACAGGAAGCAGTATTTCCTAGCTTCCCTTGCAGCTATGGCTGATCCTGTGACAGATCACTGAGTCTAAAGAGGAGGCCAACTACTTTTTAGAAAAGTCCCCCACATATGTTGTGCATGTCTGTGGGTGCACATGTGCAGGTGTGCAGAGGCCCAAGGTTGACACTGGGAATCTTCCTTGACTACATGCTCGCCACC
Source organism: Peromyscus leucopus (assembly GCF_004664715.2). Classification (NCBI taxonomy): domain Eukaryota; kingdom Metazoa; phylum Chordata; class Mammalia; order Rodentia; family Cricetidae; genus Peromyscus; species Peromyscus leucopus. The sequence goes on along the minus strand of NC_051069.1, from coordinate 109,025,469 downwards.
TTATCTACTGAGGCAGGGTCTCCCAGTTGAACCCTGAGCTTTCTGACACTACCAGTTTCTCTACTCTGCTTATTCTGGGGATCCCTTGTGTCCAGCTTCTGGAGGCTGGAGTTACAGGAAGGTCACTCTGTCCACTTCTGGGCATTCAGACCCCAGTCCTCACATCTGCTGTGTGTGTGGCAGACACTTTAACCACTGAGCAATCCCCCAGCCGCAAGCTTGATTTTGGGAAAAGCTGCTCCTTGGAATGGATTCTGCTTCTGGTTCTGCCTCATTAGAGGAGGCTTTGGGCAACACTCCCCTTCAACAAAAGCAACAGAGTTCAGAGGCGAGAGCATTGAGTGAAGGGGTGAGGCAGTGAAGGAAACGGAGCGAGTCCTTGCCCTCCTGGCCTGCCTTGACCCCACCCTTACTGCCTGTCACACTAACTCACTGTCCTGGCCCTCCAGGGTGGACTTACTTGCCATGCAGTTTGAGGTGGGTTTTCTCTGTTGGGGGAGGGGGCCTCACATTTCATTTGCCAGGTCAAGGGTTTAAAGACCTGGACCACATCAGAAGGAAGTAGACTCCAACTGAGGAAAATGACCTAAATCAAACCAAAACCAAAAGAAATTCTGTTGTTTGGAGTTCCAGTTGATGCCCACTGGGAAGTGCAAGCTGGAATCTATGACCTGGAAGTGGCCGGTTTCCTTGGACCTGGGGTGGGGGTGGGGGTAGGGGTGGGGAAGTTGAGCTAATGAGAGGAGCAGGATACCTGACCCAGTCTCTGGCCACTCACTGACTTAGCCTGAGTCATCAGGGGACTTCCACAGCTAACTCTGCTCCTTGTGCAAACGTCCTGTCCCTGCCTGGTGTAGAGTGACCAATCAAGATGACTTTCCAGAAGTTTGCCATGAAAGTTATTCTTAGCACTGGATTGGGTTTTGATGAAGAGAGGTAGATGTTCAGGAGTGGCTGGCAGGGAGCCTTGTCTTTAGCAGGAATAAAAAGCTAAGGCTTCTTTAGCATCTGTTACACAACTCTGGAGAACAGGCTGAGTGTAACAAACAAAGCAGGATTTGAGAGCCCAGAAAGGGTGCATCATTATAGCCACCTACATCCCTCCAGGTATTAATTATAAGATGGATCAAACTCAACTGTCTTGCCATCAGACAAGGAAGAGGCAAACACGTGCAGGTGGTCAGCTCATGAACAGGGGGCTCCTCAGACCAGGGAGGCTGGCCCCACAGACACTGTGGTCACCGGAACAACAGCTGGGATAAAAATAGCACACAAATGTGTACCCAAACCCAACCTTTTAGCAATCAAAGAAGTAGACTGGGACAGAAGTGGAACAATGAATGTATTGTGGGCCCAGTACATACCCATGATTCCCCTGAGGAATGCAAATGGAATCCCAGCATGCCTTAGCTTAGGTGAGGCTGGTGATTTAAGTTGCTGATTCACCATGAGATGTGTCTGCTGGGAGGCACACTCTCAGAGCCCCCAGGACCGATGTCACCTCTGAGAGCCCAAGTGTTTGCTCCTAGCATTCAGACTATGCTGCAGCCCCACAGAAACATCAAAATCCACCATGTGTGCCACATAAACAATGTGGCAGAAGCTCACACACAGGATGCAGAGGTGACCTGCAGGGAGAGCCCTCAGCGGAACCACAGTGGCACAGGGGCAGGATGGCTGGACACTCTGAGGCCTCTCAGCCTCGTCATTCATTAATAAAGCAGTAAAAAGTCTGTGGAGAGCTGCGTCCTGACTCACCCGCAGATGACGGCGAGGCTGAGGCTGACCTGTGAGAGTCACATAGTAGAGCCTCAGGAGATGGATCAGGTAACAAATACTTGCCCTACAAGTGTAAAAACCCAAGTTCGAGCCTAAGAAATCACTTAGGAAAAGTCAGGTGTGTAACCCCTACTGGGGGGTGGGGGGGTGGAGACAGGCAGATCCCTGGGGCTTAATGGGCAAGCCCCAGGTCAAGGAGATACTCTGTTTAAAAAAAAAATCAGGGTAGATAGGACCTGAAGAAACACACACACACACACACACACACACACACACACACACACACACACACAAGAGAGAGAGAGAGAGAGAGAGAGAGAGAGAGAGAGAGAGAGAGAAGAGAGAAGAGACAGAGACAAAGAGAGAGAGATACAGAGAGAGATGCAGACACACATACAAGAGACAGACACAGAGACAGAGACAAAGATACAGAGACAGAGAGATGCACACACACACACACACACACACACACACACACACACACGGGGAGGGGGGTTCATTCTTGGCACCAGATATTTCTTATATTTTTGGTTGTGAGCCCAGCCTTTAACGGCTGAGCCATCTCTCCAGCCCGGCACCAGATATTTCTATGTATCAGCAATCCTTGCAAATAGTGACTTTGCTAATATCGTTTCATAAAGAAAGAGGAAAGAGCAATTTGGTTTCCAAAAAGGAAGCGCATGAGACAGAATTCAGAATAGTCTAGTAGACATGTTCAGCCTTCAGCCTTCACCCTACGAGGCGGATATTTTCATCCCATCTTTAAAGATGAAGGCACAGAGGAGGAATGTGAGCCTAGAAATCCTGGTCCCCAAAGTCTGTGTCCTTCCCACCATCCTGCCACTCCACTATCCGTGGGTAGAGGTCCCTGGACCCAGTGTTCACAGAAAGTGACGCAGGGCTGGAGAGGCAGCTGTCACAGTTAAGAACTCTCCCTGCTGAGTGGCAGCACCTAACCGGTGGTTTATCACTGCCTGCAACACCAGTCCCGTCAGATCTAACACCTCTTCTGGCCTCCACGGGCACCCAGCACATATATGGTGCACTTATGTACCTGTAGCTACTCACACACATAAAATAAAAACTAATTTAAAAAAATCTGAGGGGCAGTCAGGTCAGTGAGCAAAAGATGAACCAAAGAAGGGTCAAGGGGAGGGAACCCCATCTTTCTACAGCCTCCACCAAGGCCAGGATGAGACCAAGCCACACAACAGAGCTCAGAGCTATCCAGAGATGCACTCCTGGCCTGAGCCCACCAGTGCTGAGCGGCACACACTCACCACAGTTTCAGAATGTACGCCACAGCAGAACCCAGACCCAGAGTCTGCCCACCACTTTCTGTCTCAAATTACAGGTGCTGTCTGTGAAATGCTTTCAACTGGCACAGCAACAAGGAAACTTGTCCCCAAATGCCTGCATTTCACAGGCTTGTCTCCTTTTCTCCACATGTCCCCACAAAGAGCTGAGAGAATGTGTGTTTCAGTTCTCATGAACATAAGGGCCTTGGCAGTACCTCCAAAAACCCATGAAAATGCGCTCCCCGACAGACCCATGCCTCTGAAGAGACTTCATGAAAGACGGAAGTACAGAACTGTGTGATGAAGTTGGGACACGATCTTAATAAATTAGCACATGTAATAAGCAGATACAACCACACATATCAGAGATCAGAGGAGAGCTGACCTCTAGGAAGAACTGAGGGGTGTGTGCAGGTGTGCATGTGTGTATGGGTGCACATGCGTCTCTGTGAGTGGTGTGAGTGTGTGTGTGTGTGTGTGTGTGTGTGTGTGTATGGGTGCACATGCATCTCTGTGAGTGTGAGTGTGTGTGTGTGTGTGTGTGTGTGTGTGTGTGTGTGTGTGTGCCAGAGGACAACCTTAGCTGGAGTTCTTTAGGCATTATCCAGCTTGTTCTTTTTTAAAAATTAAGAAAGTTCTATTTTTAATTATGTATGTGTGTGTGTCCATGTGTGAGTATGTGCACATGAGTGCAGGTGCTGTGGAACCCACAAGGGGGAATCAGAACCCTCGGAGCTTGAATTACAGGCAGTTGTGGGCCACCAAATAAATGTGTGTGCCGGGAACCAAACTCAGGTCCTTGGCAGGAGCAGTACACATGCATTCTCAACCACTGGGCCAGTGCTGGGGCTGCTATCCTTGACCCGGCCTCTCAGGCAGGTGAAGAGCAGGCAGGAATTTCTTCCCTGGCCCAGTAGGTGACCGTGGCCATGGAAATGTCTTGCTTGTGTGACAGCTGCTCTGTCACCCATGATTGAAACTGATTGTTAAGGTTTCTGTATCACTCACTGCGGCCATACCACCACCAAGGTATGTGCAGAAACCCAGGGTGGCTGAAAAGTCACCCTCTATATTCAGTGGGTAAGTAGGTGGCCCGAGCAACCTGGGTGACCTTGTTACTTCCCAGACTGACCCTTCCTGGGTATCTTTGCCTGACCCTTGTTCTGTTCCTTCCCGGGCTCAGTTCAACCCACTTGGCCAGAGGTTCTTGCTGTCCAGCACCCATCCTCCAGATTTCCTGCCTAAACTTCCTCATCTCAATTCTATAGCTTCTTCATGAAAACATACCCATGCCTGCCTGGTTATCAGGGTGAGTTCAACAACCAGGAAGCAGTCCCCTTTTACCCACAATGCATTACAGCTCTTAGAACATCCTAGTGAGTATTCGCTGAACAAATGTACATGAGTGGGGATTGAACCTCCAGCTTTGGGTCCCCACTCCTCGTGGAAGGAGTTAGCCACCTCCATTTTGTTGCTGCCTCTGCTTGCTGCTGGGGTCTGCAAAGTGGGGTACACATTCATTCTCTTATCAGAGTCTGAGTGCGTTCTCCTCCCATGTCCCCCCCACCCTTCCTAAACAAGTGAATAGTGGTTTCCATTACCAATCACCTGAAAACAAACAACAACAACAACCCCAAAACACAACAAAAACCCCCAAACACAACAACCCCAAAACACAACAAAAACTCCCAAACACAACAAAAACCCCCAAACACAACAACCCCAAAACACAACGAAAGCCCCCAAACACAACAAAAACCCCCAAACACAACAAAAACCCCCAAACACAACAAAAACCCACTGTGGCTCTCAATTCAGCGAGATGGCTCAGCAGGTAAAGAGGCTGCTGTTAAACCTGAAGACCTGAGCTGTTCCTTGGGACTCACACAGAGAGAGCTGACTTCTGCAAGTCTATCTCCACACGTGTGCCATGGTGTGTGTGTGGGGGGGCGGCACCGCAGTGCCCCCCCACTGCATGTTAAAAAGCCTCACAGCATCTTTTTCCCAGTTAAGGGTGGGGAATGAGTAGGAATCATGAAATAAAATGATTTACATTTAATATATTTTAGGCTCTACTTGTGGATTATTCCCTAATACCTCATGAATTTAGCTACTGTGGCCTTAAAGCTTATACACAATGTCTTGCTAGGCGATCCTCTCCAGCCCTCCCTTAACTTTTCCAAACATTTCTACACTATTTTTGACTTTCTTCCATCAAATGATCTTGATGTTGGGAGTCTTCTGGGGATGTTAACATCTGGTTTGATTTCCTGTTCTGAATTACATTGAACTTCTAACCTAATTTTGGAAGAAGTCATCTCTAAGCTGCCTCTCCTTCCAGCACATGGCTCCATTTCTCAGAGATCTGCAGTTTTCTTGCTAAGTTTTAACTTCACATTTTTTTCTTTGCTCTTATTATGGTTGGAATTAGCCCCCTTTTCTTCCCTCCATCCTCCCAGTCCTCTTTGAGATTCATATGCAATCTTTAGCTCACAGAAAAATTCATGGCTTCATTAGAAACTCTTGAAATGGGGGTTCAATGTAAACCCCTATTGGAACACATTGCTAGCTGGCTAGAAGACGCAGTTTGCCATATCCTGGCAGCTTTCTCCAAGCTTGGTAATATGGAACTCCTTTCCTCCCTAGCAAGCCTTCCTCCACTCTCTCTGCCCTTATCTAGAAGCTATCTCTAAACCAGATGCCTGATTCATCTTTAGCTTGACCCTTGGCACAGATCCCTGCTAAGGAGACTTGTGCTAGGGGCTCTGCTGTAGGACCCCACTGCCACATACTAAGCCTTATGACAGGAGCGTGGCACTTAATGCAAATTAGGGTTTGTCCCCAAGCTCCCCAATCCTATATATTCCTTATACTCTGAAATAAAGTTGAGTTGATTCACTGAAATCTCTCCCAGAGGGCTGTCTCTATTCATGCCCTTGGGCCACCAAAGCTTTCTGTCACCCTTTCTGCCTCTTTCCCCTCCTGGACTGGTGGCCAGCAGGCCAAAAGGGGAAAGAGGACTCCCACAAACCCCAGAGCTACTTGGGCCTGACTGGGTAATTACATAAAGGGTAGGGTGTGGTTTGTGAACAGACTGCCATGAACAGATCTCTCCTTTGCACAGGAAGGATTTACAGACTGCCATGACAGGAAGGATTTGCCATTCTGTATTCATATGAGTTCAGGGTTGCTGTGTTCTCACACATGCACTTCATATGAAGGTTCCCATCCGCTCCACCCAGGAGCCCAGCTGCCCCAGGGACCCTCCTGTTTCTTCCAGTTGTTCCCATAATCCTTTCTACGAGCCTGAAACTCTAACTCCTCTACCCTCTCACTTTCAGAAGACAAGATAGTCTTCCAGTTGATGTGGGGTGGGGTATGTGTGACAGGAGAAGGCGAGAAGCAATAGAGAAAAGGATGAGGAAGAGGAAAAGATGGAAGAGGAGGAAAAGAGGAGAGTGAAGAAGGGGAGATGGAGGAGGGAACGAAAGGCATGGGGTACACCACAAAACCTCAACTTGCCAGGATCACACTCATCACCTTGATCCAGCTCTAGCGGCGCTGTCCATCTGCCTTCTGGACCTCAACTTCCATGTCCCTAAGGCCCCCTGCTGGTGGATACTTAGGTTGCTTCCAACATATGCACAATGCCTGATGAACTACCCTAGAATTCATCCTGGGTCAGTGCCCCATTCTTCGTAAGATAAATGACTGAAGAACAGTTCCTGAGTCCTTGGCCATGTGCACTTAGATTGCTCTGGGTACCAAGTCACCACACTGCTAATAAATGCTGACACCATTTTGTGTGTGTCATGCTGCTCGCTTTCCTGAACTCTCACCAACATCACTTACTGTTATTTTTAATCATCCAGTGTGTCAGTCAAAAGGGGCCTAACTCTACTGTAACTTGCATTTAAAATTTATTTTGAAATATGTTTTGTTTTATTATTATTGCTGTGTGTGTGTGTGTGTGTGTGTGTGTGTGTGTGTGTGTGTGTGTGTGTGTGAATATGGATGCACTTGTGGAAGTCAGATGACAATTTGCTTGCTTTGTGTTTTCGTAACTGAGAAAAGATTTCTGGCTAGCTTTGTCCAAGGTGCTCCTTCCTTCCTGTCCCTCTGATGTCCCATCATCCTACCTCCTCAGGGCATCTTGTTTTGGGGCTTCTGTGGAACAAGCGTTCCAAGCCAGGGATCTGAGGTTTAGCTCTTTCTGTTTACAAGCTCTGAGAGCATGTCTGGTTCTCTCTTCAAATCCTCCCTGTCTGTGCCTCCTCCTCCTGCTGCTGTGCTGGGGTGACAGCTTCTCCAACGATCCCTGTGCTTCAGAGGGTGAAGGCCTGCGCCTGCACTGGAGGTCTGGAAAAGGTTTTTTTTCTCATCCTCAGTCCACGTTTGCCTCACGGGAAAACTGCTCTGACGCCCCTATAATGGGGGACAGTGCCAGCTCTGCCTATCTGCCCGGGGGCAGTCCCTCTGCGTGCCCCGCAGGACACACTGGGCATGGGTGATGCTGAGTGAAGGGAAACCTCACCTGCTCAAGCACTATGGGTAAGAGCTGGATGGCTAGAGTCTGTTTCCCCAAAGTGGAAGTTTTACAGAATTAGAAATGAGGCATGTTAATTCCTTGATAGGCAGAGTAGTATCTATCTACCCTCTAATACTCTGTCACCCCTATGTCAAGCTAAAGACATGCCTCTGACATAAAATGCCACCTGGTGTCTTCAGGTGATGGGGACCCACTTCACAAAGGCGAAGCACACTTGGATAGTGATACTTGAGATCAACGGCAGCGCGTCAACAAAAACTTCATCACCAGCACCTTACATCTGAGAACCCCAGAGACAATGGTCAATAGAGCTCTGTCTCCAGCACTAACTGGGATTCTAGGTCCATGTGGAACCGGTGGGCCATTTGTTCCTCCTTCAATAAAATGTTTTATGTGTGTGAGTGTTTTATCTGTACCCATGTTGAGTACCACATGCCTGCCTGATGCTCACAGAGACCGGAAGAAGGTATCAGGTACCCTGGAATTGGAGTTACAGACATTGTTAGCCACCATGTGAGTACTGAGAATTGAACTTGGATCCTTTGGGAGATCCAGTGCTCTTAACTGTGAAGCTATCTTTCAAGTCCTGACATCAGTTTCTTATTAACTTAGTCAAATCTCTATGCCCACTACATATGTGGGAGAGGTCTGCTGGGCTAAGACTCTCTTTAAAAGTAAAACACAACTCAGCTACTTGTGATAATAAACTAAGATGCCTTCAGTTAAGATGTCCCAGGACAATAGATATGCAAATTGGTCTCTAATGCAAGAGTCTGCTAACTTGGGTCTTCAAAAAGCAGTATAGGAAATGATATTCCCATCAGGAAATGATAGGTGATACCACTGTCCATGGTAACATGTGTCCCGACACATATGGAACCACTGAATTCTGGAGCCAGGAGGGATCCAGAAGGAAGCTACTGTAGACTTGGGTACAGAAGGGCATGTGGGGGATTTGGCTACTGAAATGTGGCCTTTAGACTCAGGCCAGTCCCTGGCTTTTCTTCGAAGTCCTTTTTCAGGAGTGTCACACCCTAGAGGTAAGTAGTTAAGTAAGAACCACCCGGCCAGATGTTCTCTCAGAAGCACTGGGATGGCCCCTGCCCGGAGCTGGGAAAGCTGGTGCTCATTCCCAGGCTCCAAGCACCACAGTTTGGAAGGCTGATCAATGGGGTCTGAGGGACCAGAGCAGCCACTTAAAAAAGCAGCACGACCCTTTTGTACAACTAATTGCCACACAGTTTTGAGACTGACCCCGGGATCTACAAGCTCATTCTTCAGCAGTTTCTCAGTCAGCACTGGTCCACTTACACCCAGCCAAAATGAAACCATTCAGGCCAGCTTGGGGGTAAATTTACCTACTGCTGGGGTCTGACTCCAAGCATGGCAATAAACCATGCTTTTAAAGGGGTTCTGCTGCTGTTGGGCGGGACCCAGAAACCCTAAGGTCTACAGAAAAAGTTGCATTAAAGCCACCAAACTGGCACTAGTGTCACAAGCAGGGACAGATGCAACAGGGGGAGGTCCCTGTGAGGTCTAAGGCACGCGCGTGCGTGCGTGCGTGCGTGCGTGCGTGTGTGTGTGTGTGTGTGTGTGTGTGTGTGTGTGTGTGTTGTAGAGACTGGTAGTGACTGGATCATGGGAGATGTCAGCTACATTGACCTTAAAAATGGGGATTTGGGGTTCAGCCCCCACTGACATTCTGCACAGCTCGAAGGGCACCAGCTGTGGACACAGATCCCCGTCTGTGTGCTGCGAGGCGTTGGGCTCACCATTCTCAGCCCCAGCAGATGGACAGTATTTTGTGAAGTTGATTTTCCTGAAGCTTGTTACAGGGGATATGCTAATTAACATTTGCTGAGCTCCTGCTGTTCGCGAAGCTTACGCTGCATAATTCAAGCCTCGAAACTCTGAAAGGCGGTATGATTATCCCTGTCCTACAAACGAGGACAAGATGTGTTTATCCAATCAACAATAAAAACCTGGGCTGGATCCTAGGAATCAAGTTAAAAATAAGACAGTCAGACAGACAGACAGACGAGTCTTGCTGAGAACAAGTACTGTGATAGCAGGGTAGTTGGCTGCTGAGTGGGGAAAGGATTGGAGGGTCTGGGAAGGGTCAGGAACCATAGGAGACCAACAAAGATGTGAGGTGGACAGGCAAGAAAGGACAACGGGGGCCTGAAAGCAGTAATGAACCAAGACGTCAGCCTAAGTCAAGAGTTTGCAAAACAACAAAACAAAACACTCTAAGCCTAGAGCCTATCTCTGCATAGCACATCTCTATCCTTAGATAATATTTGGTCTGTAAATCTGTATTTTTGCTCTCCAGTTGTCCTGCCTGCTGGGGGAAATGTATTCTTTTTTGTTGTTTTTAGGTATTGATTTTCATATACTTAAAATGATAACTGGTTGAATCTTCATGAACTTTTGGCGAACTGGGGGACAGACTTGAACTCTGAGGAGCCTATACACTTGGGTGTCTAACTGAAGCTGAGCAGTGGGGGGCGGGGGGAGGCCTGTTACTCCCCCAGTGGCCCTTCCTTTCCTGCACATTATTCCTGGGAGTGCATGCGGCAGACAAGTGGGTATGCTTAGAGGAGGTGATCCCAGTTGACTGGTGAAGGTGGCAGCTTGCACCTCATCTCAGCATGCCTTGCCACTGGTCCAGCACAAGTTTTCCTTGGAGTTTGGGACCACTAGGCTGAAAAGCCAACAGACTATGGAGCCACTGTTAGACAGGCATCACGTGACAATCTCTGCTCCCCCAGGGCCTGTGCTGACCATCTGTCATCATAGCGATCCTGTCTCCTCTACAGCAGTGGTTCAGCTGGTTCAGCTGCCTAGCAGAGTAGGGAGCTCCCTCACACATGCATGAGGAGCAGCAGGAACCTGTGAGCTTCCATGGTGGACCCTTAGAATAGGGAAAAGACCTGAGCAACGGGTCTCTACTAGAACCACCTCTCGAATGTGGAACACAGGAGCCCTAGGTGCTGGGGGATGAAATCCTATGGGAGCTAACAAAGAGGTGGCCTGATACAAAGAGGGGAGCTCAAGATTTGAGGTCAAGGTTTGTGACGCATCCTCAGCCCTGACCCTAGACGCAGGCCTTGATAACCCAGGCTCAGTTTCCCCATCTGCAAAATCAGCTGCAACTATATCAAAGGGTTATTTAATGAGCTTGTCTGTTATCTAATAATCTAATCTATCAAGCAAGCATCTATTTATTGTATCTATCATCTACCAATCTATCATTATTATCAATCTATTATCTGTAGAGGGCACAAGGTCCTTGTGCTCACAGCCAAGCACGAGGGAGAGCAGGAGTGTGAAACATGCAGTGCTGTTTCTTCAACAGGAGAGACAGATAATCTGCTTTCCACCTGGGAGGAATGGGTGGAGTTAGCAGCCTGGTGACCACACCTGACTCCCACAGACGATTGCTTGTCCCCCACTCTCCCTCCCTAGACTTTCATCTTGAGCATTGTTTCTCAGTCAATAGAACCCACTCTTATGGGAAATGTCACATGTACTGTACAACAGCCTCTGTGACCTCTGTGCTGTCTGCAGGGCCAGGCCACACCTGACTCCCACAGACTTCTATGTTTACCCCAGTCCTTCTCCCTAGACCCTTACCTTGACCATTGTTTCTCAGTCAACAGAACCATCTTTATGGAAGAGATAATGTGTACCTTGTAAAGAGTTTCAATGTAAACATGTCTAAAGTTTTGTTGTACACACAGGATTGAGTTAATTATCATCAGAAAACTTTTTTTTCCAAAAGTGTGCTGTGCTTAAATATAGCTACAACAAACTGCCCAGTGTCAGACGCTAGAAGCTTGAACCAACACTGACTACTGAGTGGTGTTGAACTGGATTTCCTTCTTGGCTCACATAGATCATTACTCTGCTGGCCGTGGAGTTTGCAGAGACTCCCCATAATCAATCTGTCTGTCTGTTTGTCTGTCTGTCTATCTATCATTACCAATCTATCATCTACCTATCACCTATCATTCATCTACCATCTGTCTATCCATCATCAATCACTCTGTCTACCTACTTCTCATCTATATATCTATCTACAGCATATCAAGGGGGCATTCCACATGTCACTCTCTTCCCTTCGCTGGTGGCAGACAGGGATATTCAGCATCAACATGACTTGAGAAGCTTTAGAGGGAAAGCCGGCACAGAGGGCAGAGGCAGAGTGGAATGGGGGCCATCTGTGACCCCTTTCTGCTGGGGGTTGGCTTATCGTCCATGCTTCTCAAACCACGTACCTAGGAGTTCAGGTTTGCTTGTAAGGAAGAGAAGGAGTCTGGGGCTGAAGACCCAGTGATCGGGTTTTGAGATCCTGAGAACAGGGTTAACCTGTTTAAAATTGGTTTGAAAAGGAATCGGGCTGAAATAAACAGACTGGGGTCTAAAAATGGCACAGCCAGAGTCCGGATAGCCACTTTCAACACAAAGCTCCTGTACCGTGGATAGAAGCCTCTTCGCTGCTGTAAAGAGAGGACAGTGCATAATCCCAAACCATGAGCAAAAAGAGAGGAAGAGGAAGGCATGCTTTTGCTCAGTGGGAACAGGGAAGGTCATGGGCTGGAAGACTCAAAGATGAAGGACAGCGGGAGACATGGTCTAGATGACTTCCTTGATTGTTCCTTGTTCCTGGCAAGGAGTGAGACAGTTCTCTTTTTCTCTCTTGAGTAAATGGGCTGAATACTGTAGAGGAAGCTTTCTGAGGCGAACATCTCTATATAAACACACACACACACACACACACACACACACACACACACACACACACACACGCATGTACACACACACACACACGCACACATACATGCATGTACACACACACACGCACGCGCACACACACGCATGTACACACACCACCCCACCCCCCCCCCCCCCCCCCCCCCCCCCCCCCCCCCCCCCCCCCCCCCCCCCCCCCCCCCCCCCCCCCACACATGCATGTACACACACGCATGTACACACACACACACGCATGCACGCACACAACAAAAAAAAAAAAAAAAAAAAAAAAAAAACAACACACACACACACACACACACTGCAGCTGCAGCGCTGTCTGCACGCGTCTCCCGCACTTACCTTCTTTAGCTCCTCTTGGACACCCTGATGTTCTCCTCACAAGAGAGGCTTTCCTTCGGGTTCTTGGGTTCAGTCTTGGGCTCGGACTCCTGGTCCTCCCCAGAAGAAGTCTCCTTTTCGCTCATTTTCATGGCTAATTCGTACAATCTGTTTCTCAGCTTCTCCTCTGCCGAGTCTGTGCTGGTCCGGGAATTCTGAGCCTCGGTGCTGACGTCTGTCTCTGACACGTTGTCTGACACCTGTGTGGAACCAGAGCAGGAGATAAAGGTTCCTCTGAGGAGTGGGTTGTGGCTGCCCACAACAACCCCCAAGTGGAGGAAGCCCAGGGCAGGGACAACTTTCCCTGCTTGATTTCCACTTTGCTTAGGCTTTCTTTAACATATTCAGTGCTTGGGTAAAGAGTTTAGGTAGATGAGTATCACACTTGGAATAGTGTTTGAATCCATGATTTGTGTATGTGGGTGGGTTGTATATGAACCATGGAGACCAGAGAACAACCTTAGCTATTGCTCCTTAGTGTCTTAGTCACTGTTCTGTTGTTGTGAAGAGAGTCATGACCAAAGCAACTCTTATAAAAGAAGGCAGTTAATTGGGTTTGGCTTACAGTTTCAGAGGCTTAATCTGTTATCATCATGGTAGGAAGCATGGCAGTGTGCAGGCAGGTGCAGAAGTAGGTGAGGGCTGCATCCCCATCAGCAAGCAGAGAGAGTGTGTGAGAGCCTGGGCCTTGAATAGGCTTGAGTATTTGAAACCTCAAAGTCTACTCTCAGTGACACACATCCTCTAACAAGGCTCTGGATCCTTCTAATCACTTCAAATATGGCCACTCCCTGGTGACTAAGCATTCAAGTATGTTAGCCCACAGGGGCCGTTCCTACTCAAACCACACTTAGTTACAGCTTACCCTGTTTGTATTTGAGACAGGACCTCTCTCATGTGCCCGGAGCTCCACAGGTCTCTACTTTATTCCCTTCCCTGAGACTTCTATTCTGAGGTTTGGAATTCCCTGCCTGTGCACCTCTGCTGCCCTGGGTTGGCTCTGACTACCTCCCTGGGTCCAATTCTCACTTGCCTGGAGCTCACCAAATAGGCAAGCTCCCGGGACCCAACTGTCTGGCCCCAGAACACCAGAACTGCAGGCAGGCACCCATACCTGGCTCCTTCCTTCCTTCCTTCCTTCCTTCCTTCCTTCCTTCCTTCCTTCCTTCCTTCCTTCCCCTTTTTTTTTTTTTTTAAATCCTGGGGTTGAACTCAGATCCTCTACCTACTGTAAGGCAAGCGCTGTATCAGCTGAGCCATCTCCCCAGTCCCAAATTCATTCTTTTTCATTCTCAGGTCTCTTGTGCTCCCAAACTGGCAGCAGCCAGGCTGGGCAAGCTTGCCTGGTTCTTCCACCAGCCACCTCCTGGCAGAGGAGACCAAAACCTTCCTCATGGATTCAAGGTGCCTTTAGGTGCAGAGAGGACGGTAAACGGGGAGCAGTGAAGGGACCCTGCAGTGGGCAGTGTGTGGGACCTGCATGTCTCATAAATAGACAGGAAGGTTTCCCTGCAGAAGCAATGCTTGGGACTTCAAGTGCTGTCATCACCCAGCTCAGAAGAAAAAAGGCAAGATGAGTATTCCAGAACTGATGGGACAGGGTCCATGCGCATGTGTGGGCCACACTGTGCCATACCCCAATAACCATACCCCATCAGTTAAAAACCACACCTCCTGGTCCTGCTTTCGATTTGGTGATTATATGCTGAACTCCTTCTAAGAATGTGACTCTTACAGGTGGGGATGGGGTGAGGTGGGGTAGGGGGTGAGGACCCCAGGAGGCCATGAAGATTGTGACTCTTACTGTATTCTTGGGTTTTGGTTGTGCAGATGTGTACTGAAATGTCCATTCTCTCTAAATGGGGCATTTATGTCACCCTCTCCCCCAAAAGCTTAGGGGATATGATGGAAGAGGGGGGAGAAGAATGTAAGCCTGGATGAGGAGGCAAGATGTGGAACCCCATCTTCTGGACGTGGCATGACCACTGCACTCGTGAGCCTGTGACCACTGCACCCGTGAGTCTGTGACCACTGCACTCGTGATCCTGTGACCACTGCACCTGTGAGCCTGTGACCACTGCACCTGTGAGCCTGTGACCACTGCACTCGTGATCCTGTGACCACTGCACCCGTGAGTCTGTGACCACTGCACCCGTGAGTCTGTGACCACTGCACTCGTGAGTCTGTGACCACTGCACCCGTGAGTCTGTGACCACTGCACTCGTGAGTCTGTGACCACTGCACTCGTGAGTCTGTGACCACTGCACTCGTGAGCCTGTGACCACTGCACTCGTGAGTCTGTGACCACTGCACCGTGAGTCTGTGACCACTGCACTCGTGAGTCTGTGACCACTGCACCCGTGAGTCTGTGACCACTGCACTCGTGAGCCTGTGACCACTGCACTCGTGAGTCTGTGACCACTGCACTCGTGAGTCTGTGACCACTGCACTCGTGAGTCTGTGACCACTGCACTCGTGAGCCTGTGACCACTGCACTCGTGAGTCCTGTGACCACTGCACTCGTGATCCTGTGACCACTGCACTCGTGATCCTGTGACCACTGCACTCGTGATCCTGTGACCACTGCACTCGTGAGCCCGTGACCACTGCACTCGTGAACCCGTGACCACTGCACTCGTGACCTGTGACCACTGCACTCGTGAGCCTGTGACCACTGCACTCGTGACCTGTGACCACTGCACTCGTGAGCCGTGACCACTGCACTCTGTGAACTGCCCGTGACCTGACCACTGCACTCGTGAGTCTGTGACCACTGCACTCGTGAGTCTGTGACCACTGCACTTGTGAGCCCATGACCACTGCACTCGTGATCCCGTGACCACTGCACTCGTGAGCCCGTGACCGCTGCACCCGTGAGCCTGTGACCACTGCACTCATGCACCCGTGGAACGCCATCTCCTGGGCATGGCCTGACCACTGCACTCAGGAACCCACTGCAGCTGTGGTTATCTGCACAAAAGCAAGTCAGCAAGACCAGCCCGCACTGCAGCAGGAAGCACTAATGGAACTCTGGATTAAAATGGGGTAGAGGGGAGGGGAATGTGCAGGGAGGTACCCAGGAGAGTGGGAGGGAGGAGTTGGGGTGGTTAGGGTTGAGATACATTGTACGCATGTATGAGATTGTCAAAGAATAATACAGATATTCTGGAGGGTTGAAATGTCCCTGTATGGTAACATAGCATGCCATCCGGGTCTCATGGGCGCATTTTAGTCTTTGGACGTTCCTTGGGGAGTCATTCTATCTATTTTTAGGGCTTGGTATTTCACAGCTCTCATTCTCTCTAAAGAACAAAGGGAAAATTTACTTATTTTTCAAATGGAATCAAACTCACTCTATTTTGTAATCACAACGCAGTCATTGGGCATTTTACAAACCTAAGGTCTGCGACAGGATCTTTGTAATCTTTTTCTTATCTTGAAACATGTTCTATTCACTATCCACCACAGTTATCCACCATCGCTTTTTACCCGTTATTTCTGATGGAGCAAAAATAGGCTAAAATAGTAAACTGAAGGAGAATGGAGTCGCCCAGCAGGGTGATTCACTCATGAGTCATCCTGTTCTGCCTTTTGATGCATACAGCCGGGAATTCAATTTTTTCCCATCAAAGCAAAGAGAAGAACACTGGTGGGGAGAGAAGAAGATCTCTTCACAGTTGTCAGAGAGCTCAGAAGAGGGACCTGGAGTGGAGGGAGCCTGGCAACGGTGAGGGAGTGGAGAGTCAACGGACCCTGGCAACGGTGAGGGAGTGGAGAGTCAACGGACCCTGGAAACGGTGATGGGGTGGAGAGTCAACGGAGCCTGGCAACAGTGAGGGAGTGGAGAGTCAGCGGACCCTGATAACAGAGGCAGAACAGTACGGCTAAGGAAGACCTGTGGTTTTCCTCAGTCAGTTTTCTTAGGAGGACTTTCTCAGACTCAAGCACTGATGAGTGAACATCACCAACAATATTAATAAAGCTCAAAAAGTAGATATTGCATTTCTTTCTCAGTCTCCTAACAGGAAGGGCCTCGCCCCTCAACACGGTGGTGTGGACCAGACTACTGGCTCTTGTTTGTGACGCGCATGCCTGGCAGACTGCTCTAGCCTCTGCAGTGTCTGTGCCTCAGTTCTACTTGGTACAGCCTGTAACTAGATAATCTAAGGCAGATGTCCACATGAGGATGTTTACAACCGAATCCACGAAACAGAAATTCTGAAACACTGACTCAAAAGAAAAGAGGAACCATTAAGACGCCCATTTGTTTCATAGTCCTGAGTAAGAATCAGCCCCGAGGACCTCGTGAGATGACCGATGCTCTGTGGGCACTAGGTAAGGAAGAGTTCCTTTGCCTGGGATGTGGGAACACCTGGGAGGAATGGGCGCTGAGCAGGCTTAGGAAGGATGAGAACATTTCCATACGTAAGTATGGGGTCAGACACTCCTCAGGAGGAAGCAGAAAGACTCAGAAGATCTGAGGGCAGAGAATGGCTTGATGTCGTTAGAAGACTAAGGCTCAGAATGAGAGAAGAGAGCTTGGAGCAAAGGAGAAAATATGTCTGAGCCAGAATGCAGAGTTAAACAGCAGTTGAAGGCATGGCGCTCTGCCCAGCCAAACATTCTTCTGCTGCTTACACCAGGAAGCACTCCTTCACAGGGCTGAAAAAATTACCACAGTTGATGTCTGCTTCTCACATGAAAATACAAGAATTAGTTAATGATGATTTGGGCCCACATTCAGCAAAGATGGATTGAGTACCTACTGTGTGCTGAATCCTGTACTGGCCATTGGGGCATAAAGGTAAAGAATGCCACCATCCCTGCCCCGGGGAGTTTACAATGTGTGCCACTCAGGCGAGGGTTTGATGGGACTCAGGACAGCCCTGGCCTGACTGGTGGATATGGACGGATGATGTCAGCAGAAGGAAGCTTAAAGAACGCAGTCCAAGGGTCTGGGGAGACCACTCGGTCTGCAAAGTGCTTGCTGCACAAATATGAAGACCTGAATTTGATCCCAGAGCCATGTAAAGCCAGGCTGTGCATGCCTGAGCTCCTGGTGCTGGAGAGGTGGAGACAGGCAGAGCCCTGAGGTCCTGTGGCTATGAAGACTGTTCTCCACTCAGTCAAGGGGGAGATGGCTTCTAGAGAATTCATGGGTTCTCAAAAGGGTCCACCATCACCCCCGCCCCACTTTCTGCCTAAGATCAACCCTAGTGTCAAGACGGCCCACACACAACAAGGATTAAGAAGGGGGTGATTCAATGGGATCTCACTTCTAGACTTGTTCTTGCCATCATCTTGTTCCAAAAGGTAAGTATGGAAAATCCTATGCCCAAGGTTTTTGTGGTGGTGGTGGCTTGGCAAATACAGAGTTCCATCCATCCTCTGTGGAAGGTCACACCAGCTTTACCAGGACCCCCTTATCCATTTTCTGAACTACCCCATCTCACCCCCCATTTCCCTTTTCTTATTATTGGATTTTCTGTGTTTTCTATGAACAACATAGTAAATACAGGAATATTTATCTGTTATTAGATATACGAAGATTACTAGCTGCTCATATGGAAAGATTCTTTTGCATTTATTTATTACTTTATTTATTGTGTGTATATGTAGGCATGTGGGCACTCATATGTCTCAGCACACATGTGAGATCCGAGGACCCTGTGGGAGTCAGTTTCCCCCTTCACATCTAGGTTCTGGGGATCCAACTCAGGTCATCAGGCTTGGCGGCAAGCACCTTTACCTGCTGAGCTATTTCGTAGATCCAAGATTCTTAACACATTTTTGGAGAATAATTAGGACCTAGAATGCTGGATAGAACCAAATCTGTCCCAAGAAAACAGCTCCACAAATGAGTACAACCAAAAATAAGTCATTGCAGGAAGCTAAAATAGCAGCCACCAGTGACCCTCGAGTTCCCATCAGTGAAATTCACCAGTTAAAATGGTGTTTGGCAAACAGCCTTACACAACCTTGCCAAATCATCTTCCAAAACTGTGGGCAGACCCACAAAAGGATGGCACTCTACCGTGCCAAAAAGCAACAGAAATCAGCTTGTTTTCAGTAAAAGAAGGAGAATTAATTAAATTAAATACAAACCCCATAAGAATGGGCAGGAAAATAGGCAGGTAGATCCAGCTGTTCTCTTCCTTGTAAGTAGAATCATTTTGTTTTCTTCTCTTTGGTACTCCACCAACCTCAACTCTTGGTTCAGAAATGGCAGTTTAATGCATGCCACAAAACAAATAAACAGCAATCAAACATAGCTGAGCCTTGTGCTTTGTCACCCGAGAATAAGCCTTACTTTCAATTCCTTCATGTGCTACATAGAAATAAAATTAATCATGTGCCTATGTGTGGGTATGTGCATGTGAGTGCAGTGCCTGTGGTGGCCAGAAGAGGGCATTAGATTCTGTGGAGCTGGAGTTACAGGCATTTGAGAGCCACTATGTGGGTGCTGGGAACTGAACCTGGGTGCTGTGCAAGAGCAATAAACACTCCTAATTGCTGAGCCTTGTCTCCAGGCTCGTGGCCAACCATTCTTAGAAGCCAACAGTGAACTCAACAAGTTAGCATACGAATGGGATTCAGTTCTTTCAGACAGGAGTCATGATCTAGGGAATCATATATAACAAATGCTAAGTCAACTCAAAATTAAGACATATATTAATGTGATTAACAACATGAATAGATTATAGAAAAAAACTGGCCAGGCATGGGGCCTCACACTTAGAGTCACAGCACTTGGGAGCTAAGGCTGAAGGACTGCCCTGAGTTAAGGTCAGCCTGGGCCACAGTGGGTTCCAGGCCACCTGGGCTCCATGGTGAGAAGACCCTGTCTTACAAACACAAACCAAAGCCCATTCCTGATTACATTATTTAGGGCTCTAGGAAAGGCTTCTTCGTTTTGATAAGAGCTGCTCAATTGGAAGCAAGCGGTTGACCCACTGTGAACCCCTGGGGCGTCAGACCCCACTGCGAACCCCTGGGGCGGCAGACCCCACTGTGAACCCCTGGGGCGGCAGACCCCATTGTGAATCCCTGGAGCATCAGACCCCACTGTGAACCCCTGGGGCGGCAGACCCCACTGAGAACCCCTGGAGCGTCAGACCCCACTGTGAACCCCTGGGGCGGCAGACCCCACTGTGAACCCCTGGGGCGGCAGACCCCACTGAGAACCCCTGGAGCATCAGACCCCACTGTGAACCCCTGGGGCGGCAGACCCCACTGTGCAGACCCCTGTGAACCCTGGGGCGGCAGACCCCACTGTGAACCCCTGGGGCGGCAGACCCCACTGAGAACCCCTGGAGCATCAGACCCCACTGTGAACTCCTGGAGCGTCAGACCCCACTGTGAACCCCTGGGGCGGCAGACGCCACTGTGAACCCCTGGAGCAGCAGACCCCACTGTGAACCCCTGGGGCGGCAGACCCCACTGTGAACCCCTGGGGTGGCAGACCCCATTGTGAACCCCTGGGGCGGCAGACCCCACTGTGAACCCCTGGGGCGGCAGACCCCACTGCGAACCCCTGGGGCGGCAGACCCCACTGTGAACCCCTGGGGCGGCAGACCCCACTGTGAACCCCTGGGGCGGCAGACCCCACTGTGAACCCCTGGGGCGGCAGACCCCACTGCGAACCCCTGGGGCGGGTCACCAAGGACAGGAAGATCCCAGATCCTGTGACTTCACAGTGAGCACAGACTGTCACCACTGTAACAAGACAGGAGAAAGGAATGAGTGTAAAGATGGAAAGGAAAAGACCGAAGTGTGGCTGGGCTGAGCGGAGTGGTCTACAATCCCAGCTACTTAGGAGACTGAAGGCAGGGAGTGAGTTCAAGGCCCACTTGAGCAACTTAATGAGGGTCTGTCTCAAAATGGAGGAGTTCCCAGGAGAAAGAGAAGGAGAGGGAAGAGAAGGAGGGGAGATAGCTCTGTGGTGGAGCACTTGCTGGTATGAATGAGTTCATTATTGTAGATAATTAGAATAGCTAAGAACTCCACATGAAAAACTAGCAGAATTAACAAAAGATCCATTAGAGTACTAGGTTATAAGGCATAAAGTCAGTACCGTTCTACAATAGGAGCTAATCTGAACATGTAACAGATAAAGAAATTCTCACTTACAGTATCATTAAAATGTAAATTAGACATTACTTAACAAGAAAAGTATGAGGGCTTTGAACAAAAGTATAAAAACTTTACAAGTGCCACACAATCCTGGATGGAAAAGCTCAATATTACAGAGACATAAATTATTCCTAAGTGTACGCATATATTTGGCGCAATCTAAGAAAACTTTTTTTTTTTTTTTTTTTTGCAAATTGAACAGATTTTAAGAAACCAATTATATGAGTAAAGAGTTGAGAGATGCCAAGAGAGTTTTAGAAAATGATGTAAGTATCAACTAAAACAAGACAGGGTGGGAAGGGACTGAGACACACGCACACACGCACACACGTGCACACACATAACTATCCACCAGACAGCAACATGTACTGTAAGGAATTTATAATGAAACAGTAGGATTTGTACAGATGAATGGTAATAACATAACTCCATGCCTGTTGAAGAAGGCATCTGATACCAGCAGACACATGCCGGATGACGTAATAATCATTTGGAAACAAAGGAGTAATATGAGAATAAACAGGGCTCTTACTTCACACTTAGAAAAGTGAAGTCTACCTGAGCCAAACAGATCAATGCAAAAATACAAACCTGTACAGCATCATGAAAAAGGTAAAAAAAAAATGTATAAGCTTGAGAATTTATGTCATTAAATAGTAAAACAATAAAGAAGACAACTAGCAGGGTCTCATGTAGCCCAGGCTGGCCTTGAACTCAACTTACTATGTAGTTGAGATGACCTCGCACCCGATTATCAACTGCTGGGATCGCAGGCATGTGTCAGCATGCCTCTTTAGTGTGGTGCTGGGGACAGAACCCAGTTCCTTAAGCAAGCTACGCTAGTACTCTGTCAAGTGAGCTACACGCCCAGCCCCAACCACACTGTTATTGAGACAAAAACCAACTTCTTTGTAAAATGTACTTAAGCCGGGTGTGGTGGCGCACACCTTTAATCTCAGCATTTGGGAGGCGGAAGCAGGAGGATCTCTATGGATTTGAAGCCAACCTGGTCTATACAGTGAGTTCCAGACCAGCCAACACCATATATTGAGACCCTGTCTCAAAACACCAAAATAAAAGATAAATAGCTGAGTAAGATGACAGATAAAACATATAAATGCATTTTTCACATTAAAAAAATGTGAACAGTTTTAAAATCTGGGAAGAAACATCTCAGTGAAAACTATGCAAATGTTAACTAAAAAGATTTTTTTCTCACATAGAATTGGCAGAAACTGAACAGACTAACAATGACATTGTTGATGACATGTGCAAAACATACCCGCCCATACACTGTCATGGCTATGTAAACATCTAGGAGGTCTGAGAGCTTAATTTGACAAGTCTTTAAATTTGCATGGCGACATTCCGTGTGGCTGTCTGGAGCCCAGAAGCATGGACCAAATCTTTAAATGTCCATCGCTTTGGGAAAGGATGAACCAGTGGCATCCTGAGTGGGGTTTGGAAGCCACTTGGCTCCTCGGAAAAAGTTTGTTATCAGTGGCATTGCTTAGAATCGCCCATGAACGGCAGCAGGTGCCCACACTAAGCCGGATCTGAGGACTGGAGAGGTAGTTCAGGGACTAAGAGCACTTATTGCTCTTGAAGAGGACGAGAATCTGGTTCCCAACACCCATGTCTGGCCACTGCATTCACAATTAATTACAAACCTAAACTCAGACACACAAATATACACACACACACACCTAATTAAAAATGACCATTAAAATCTTCCCCAAAGACTGACTTTTAATGTGTTTATTGCTGTTTTTAATTTTTGTGTGACAGGGTCTCCCACTGGCCTGGGGCTACTATGTAGGCGAGGCTGCTTCCAGCAAGCCTCAAAGACATGAAGTTTCTGTCCCCACCCAGCACAGGGCTTACAAGTCTGCACCACCAGGCCTGGGTTTTTACATGTGTTCTGGGGATGAGATTTGGGCCCTTGTGCTTGCCAACTACCCATCGCCCCACTCCTGGTTTTTAATTTTCTACAGTGTATTCCTTCTTGCCTGCATTCTGGGAGGCTGATCCTCTGCTCTTTACACTATCTTGCTGAAATCTTTTGCACACAGAATGCCCAGACCATTGTGTGCCAACCCCTCTGTACCACTTACGGTTGGGAATTAGGGAGTTACGGAAGAAGACAGACAACATGATGCCAAGCACAGACAGACTTGCTGAGTTAGATTTAAGTGCACTGTATGCATATGAACACACAAAAATGGCTGTGCTGGATGGTTTGATGTCAACTTGACACAAGCCAAAGTCATCTGAGAGAAGGAAACCCCAACTAAGAAAATGTCTCCATAAGATCAGGCTGTAGGCAAGTCTGTAAGGCATTTTCTTAATTAGTGATTGATGGGGAGGGCCCAGCCCATGGTAGGTGGAGCCATCCCTAGGCTGGTGGTCCTGGGTTCTATAAGAAAGCAGGCTGAGCAAGTCAGTAAACAGCGCCCCTCCATGGTCTCTGCATCAGCTCCTTTCTTCAGGTTCCTGCCCCTCTGAGTTCCTGTCCTGACTTCCTTCCATGATGAACAGTGATGTGGAAGTGGAAGGTAAATAAACCCTTTCCTCCCCAAGTTGCTTTGATCATGGTGTTTCCTCACAGCTACAGAAAACCTAAAAAAATGACCTCACACAAAATACACCCATGGTCATTTTGGGGGTATACCATTGAGCTAGATTTTATTTTTATTTTATTTTTAATTTATGTGTATGCGTGTGACTATCTGTCTGTATGTGCACCATTTGTGTGCAGGGGCCCTTGGTGCTCAGAAAGAGGACGTCAGATCCCTGGAACTGCAGTTATAGGCACCTGTGAGCTGCCATGTGGGTGGTGGAACCGAATCCAGGTCCTCTTCAAGAGCAGCGAGTGCTCTGAACTGTCAAGCCATCTCTTCACCCTGTTTGTTTTCTGAAATGGGGGAGGGGTCTCATTATCTAGCCCAGGCTAGACTGGAACTCAATATGTAGCGCAGGCTAGTCTCTAATACATGATTCTCCTGCCATGCCTTTGGAGTACTGGAATTATAGGCATGTGCCACCATGCCTGGCAGGAAACGCCATTAGTACGGTTTAATATTTGTATATTATAGTACATTAATTTGCTTCATCTTATATTATTTATAGATGTCTAAAGTAACAGTTTAAATATGTAATTTTTATTTTATTTCATTCCCGGGGCAGGGGTGGGGGTGGAATGAGAGCTGTCCTGTGAAGGACACTAAAGGTTTGGACCCCTCTGGCAGTGTAGCAGCATCCCCACCTAGTGGGGATGAGAGGGTACTGCTACTTGCTCAAGGTCCCTCCCAGGGGAGGATAGACGAAGTGTACCAGCATCTTCTGGATGGCTTCTCCCTACTTGGTGCTGGCCTACTTGGTTTTATTTTGTCAACTTGACACAGGCTAGAGTCATCTGGGAAGAGGGAATTTCAGCTGAGAAAAGCCTCCCTAGCTTGGCCTGCGGGCAAGGCTGTGGTGCATTTTTTTTTAATTGATGATGATGTGGGGGGCCCAGCTCACTGTACCACCCTGGGGCCAGTGGTCCTGGGTTGTATAAGAAAGCAGGCTGAGCAAGCCATGAGGAGCCAGCCAGTAAGCAGCTCCCCTCCATGGCCTCTGCTTGCTCCATCTGAGTTCCTGCCCTGGCTTTCCTCAGGGATGAAGTGTGACCTGAGAGCTGTGAGCTAACACCTCCTACCCCAAGTTGCTTTGGTCATGGTGTTTCATCACAGCAATAGAAACCCCAATGAGGGCAGGTGCCTTTCAAAGACTGATGCTTGGACGTGGGTAGTAAAGAGGAAGCCTCAGGCACCCTGGTTTGAATCATGCAATGATTAGGAACGCTCCTTGGATATATATGTTGCCTTGGTTTTTCCTTATTTTTTAAAAAGATAATAATTAACTAGTTTGTGTGTTTATGTGTGTAAGAACACGTAGAGGCCAGAGATTAACCTCAGATGTCCTTCCTCAGGAACCATCCACCTTGTTTTTGAGGCAGTGTTCCTCACTGGTAGAGGCTCACCACGAAGGCCAGGCTGGCCGGGTGGTGACTGCGAGGGTTCTCCTGTCTCTGGCTCCCCAGCACCGAGATGGCAAGTGTGCCGTCATGCTTGGCTTTTTACGTAGGTGGGGACTGAACTCAGGTCTTCAAGCTTACACTGCAAGTCCATGACCCATGGAGCCGTCTCCCGAGCCCTGCTTTGCCCCCCGCCCCTCTCTTGTGCTCACTTTCTCGTCTTCCTGTCTACTATGAACTGAAGAAGCCCCTCTACCACCCACCTCTGCCATTCAACGCGATCTGTCAAATGCAGGGGACACACTCACGACGGAAGCCTCCAGAACTTTGAGCCCAAATGAAAACTCCCTCGGGATTGTTTGCCAGGCATTTGTTCACAGTGACAAAAAAGTCTAGGACAAGGACACAGAGGGTTGACGTGACTTGACTCGGGGTCACTCGGCTGCCTGGCAGCAAGGTCAATAGGGTCTTAGATAGTAGATCCCAAACCCAGGCTCTCTAGGCCACCACATGTGGAGAAGGGTCATCCTACTTCCAAAGTGTGTGTGTGTGTGTGTGTGTGTGTCTGCAGGTGAACGTGCCTTACCTGAGGTGTGTGCAGACCCTGCGGATGGGCACCAGGTGAAGACAGCCCTCTGTTTGGCTCCTCTGGGTCCCCTCGGGCCCTTCTCCACCGCCTGGCCCTGCGTTCTGCAGTGTGGAGGGCCTCTTCCGGATCACTGCTGTCAGAGGTCTCTCCACTGGCTGTCTGGGGGTTGAAATTTACATCCAGCTCTCCCTGGAGGCGTATCTTCTCCGCTGTGGGGTTCTTGGGGACCTTCCTCTGCAGCCAGGACAGCCTAGCCCGGCGTCCAGCTTCCCGAGATGAGCCAGTGGAGGAAGTCTCTGAATCGGAGCCCATGGCTTCAGGGTTGGAGGGAGTGGTGGCTAAGGGACCTTGGCCAGGACACTGAGGCTGTGCAGGCTGAGGCTGGGATTGCTTGGGCCTGCTCTGGGACAGTGGGCGCAGCTTACTCAAGACCTCACTATAGTCAAAGTCTTCCTCGCTGTCAGAACCTATCTCATCATAGGCAGATGTCACACTGGACGCCACCTCCAGGGCCTGAAAGGTCCTACTCTTCGGTTTGGCCAGCAGGCGGTTTGGGGGCCGTATACCATCGTCCTTCAAGGCCATCCAGTTCCCATCAGGACTCTGCAAAACGGGGGCCAGATCTGTAGGTGAGAGGAGAGAGAGACCAGAGGAGGTCCATTATCGCTGTAGGAACAATCTGGGCAGCATGTCCTCTCCCATGACTGGTCCCTGTGCGTTTGTGGAACAATTGCCTTTAGGATGAGCAGGAGTATACACCCAACTCACAGGAGGTTGAGTGCTCAACCATAGATGGGCATCATCAATATCAACTTCTCCCACCCAAGGCTCAGGGAACATCATGGAAGTGTGGTCGGAAAGACTGTGAGACGGAGAACTGGGAGGAGAGCTGAGGAATGCCGACGTACAGACGTGGCGTGGCTGTGGCACACAGCGACTCACAGCTGTGGTTACCTGCGTGAGACCCGCACAGTATCAAGTCAGTCATCGTCCCAGTGCGGGTGGGGGAGGGGCTCACAGGGCCCCACCCATAACACAGGAGCTATGGGCAGTTGATGGCTGCAGAGGGAGGCAGGGCCGTTTGTCTTTGGAGATGTGGACCCTGGTAGGTTGCTGATGCCCCATGACTGATTGACCTCAGGATGATGATGATATGGCATAAAATTGGAGGAAAATGGGTTGAGAGGTCCTGGGGGTGGTTGGAAGGAGGTACTGAGGGTGGATATAATCAAAATACATCTATACATACACAAAAAATTTAAAGGGTAGAAATATTATTAAAACAAAAAGAGTTCTCAGGGATCCCTGGGGGCCTCACAGATGGAGTGAGACTTAGAGGCATGGTCCCTTTTCAGGCCTCCTGAGAGCTGCCCCACACTGGCCTAAGGCTGGCAGAAGGGAGGGAGAGAACCACAGCAGCCTGCCTAAGTTCTTGTTCCCTGACATCGGCCATGGGTTTCTCTCTTAGGTCCTCAGCTTCCCCTCGCTGATGAGGGATAATTCTACATCCTGCCCCGAGGATTTTCACAGCTGTCACCCCTACAGCCTCACTGGACGGGCACGGAAGTCTATGAGTTCCTTACCCCAGGGTTTTGGAGAGGACTTGAGGCTGAATGTGATTGGTGTTTCCTGTTTCAGAGGCTGGAATGAAAACGAGGCGGCAGAGAGGCAGCTCTCCCCTTGCCTCCTTTCTCAACTCCAAGGCAGCCCTGGGACCACTGTAAGGCAAAGTCCGAGGGAGGCTGGAGCCCTCCTGAGCTACGGACCCGAGTCACCTGGGGTGACTGAGGGCTGGGCCTCCAGGCTTCACCCACGTGCAAGGAGCATCAGGAGAATGTTTGCTGCCCCTGTGTCCAGAAGCTCCTTTGGGAGCTACTAGTTCCTCAGGCACAGCAGTTGCTGGGAGACGCTGCTTTCCCCCAATGGTGGGCAAAGCAGGCTAAGAGCTTTGTTCTTAGGGACTGTTCTTCAGCTTGTACTTGGATGTTAGCTTCTGGGCCAGGGCTACAGATTTGTCCAAGACCTCGAGACAAGGGCCCGATTTCGAACTACATAAATGATACAGGCTTCCTGATCATGTTGCTGCTCCATGGAAGAGCGGTCTCCACAGAGCGTTGCCGTTGCCTGGCCACTGCAGAACTCTAGCCCGGAGGAAAGCAGAGGTTGGTGGAATGTGTGTTTTCAATCCAGTGACCCAGTTTCACACCAACTGTCTACTGCAACTCACCCTGGCAGAACACTGGATCCTCTTTCCTCTGAAAAACTAGGGCTTTCTCACACCATGAGGACACTGGACCCCGACCACAGGGAGAGGTGACCTGGGGGCCTCTCGCCACTCCCTGTTCTACTGTTCATCCCTGCCATGCCCTGAGGCCACCTCCAGGCCCTCTAGTCCCAGATCTGTTCTCAAGGCCCTGGCCTTCCATCCTCTGCCTTGTGTTCTGACTGATCACGCACATGGCTCACTCGGCAGCTTCCTGGTGACAAGGCCTGAGGCAGGACCTGGATCCCAGCCACCTTCTTGTCCAAGAAGTAAATTAGCCTGCTCTGCCCTGGGGACAGGGTTCACAGTGGAAAGAACAGAGGTCTCCAAGCCAGAGCACAAAGATCAAAGCCAGGCAGCAGCTGTAGGGTCTCAGACTCCCCACTTCTCTCACTGATGGAAAAGGACAGTTAACAGCTCCCTGAGTTGTCATGAGGAACAGCAGGAAATCTTATATCATGCTTGCTCAGAGCAAATTCATGTGTGTGCATGCACATGTGTGTGTGTGTGCATGCATGTGCATGTTCATCGCATGCATGTGGGTGTACATGCATGTGGAGCCCTGCAGGTGGTCTTCCAATTAAGTGGCTCTTCCTCCTTTTTCTTTAAGGCGGGGTCCCCCTGTCAAACCAGAGCTCACTGGTATGCTCCTCTGTCGAGCCGGCTTTGTCTGGGGACTCCATCTCTGCCTTCTGGAGCTGGAATTACAGGTGGCTGTCACGCCCACCAGGCATTTACAAGGGTTCTGGGGATCTGAACTCCCCTCTTCACGTTGGTGTGGCTGGTGCTTTAACCAAGCCACCTCCCAGCCTTCCACCTCAGTTTCCAAGACAGGACCTCCTGCTGAAGCTGCATCTCACTGATCCACCTCAACTGGCTGGTCAGAAACCCCAGGGATGCCTGTCTCCTTCAAAGAATTATTTAATCTTTACTTACGCATATGTGTGCATGCCTGCTAAGTTTACACCAAGTATGTAGGTGCCCGTGGGGCCAGAGGGCAATCTGATCTACTGGAACTGGAGTTACGAGCAGTTTTGAGTCACCTGATATGTGTGCTGGGAACAAAAGCCAGGCACTCGGTAAGAACAGTCAGCACTGAGCCGTCTCTCCAGCCCATGCCTGATTTTTTTTTTTTTTTTTTAAATGTAGGATCTGGGGAATTGAACTCTGGACCTCATGCTTGCACAGCAAACATTTTACCACCAGAGCTACCCCCCAGCCCAAGATGCATTCTCCGTAGCTCCTTTTCTCACACCCATGTGTAAACAGGGATGCTGTAGTGAATGGTAAATCCAAGGGCTTGGAGCTGGAGAGATGGCTCAGTGGTTAAGAGCGCAGGCTGCTCTTCTAGAGAACCCACGTTCAATTCCTAGTACTCACACCGTGGCTCACAATAGTTTGTTATACCAGTTTCAGGGAATCTGATGCCCTCTTTGTAAGTATATGCGCCCTCGACATATACATACAAAACATCAAACATAATAAATAAATAGCGTTAGAGAAGAGAATTTGGAAAGAACCTGGGGTTCAGGCTGAACCCTGGATGCAACATTACCAGCAGAAGGCTCAGGTCAGAGAGTACCCCAGGCTGTTTCCTGGCTTGTCAGCGGGGTTAGCGGGACCCCCCCCCCATTGCTGTCTGTGGGACATCGTGACATGGGCTATGAAGCCCATAGAGCCGGATATACTGAGCACACTCAGCCTTTCTCATCTATCGAGTTGATCACAGAAGTGGACTTTAGCACCAGATCATGGACCCACACCCACCCACTCCACAGTTATGCATTTAGAAAGCAGGTGTGCATGCTGTTGTCATTATTCAGTGTTGCCTGTCCCCTCTGTGAAGCAAAGAGGTCTCTGTCAGTGCTGGGAGTGCAGGCTGAGTGGCCAGGGGAGCCAGGGTGCTCAGCCACTCCACAAAGCTCCTCAGAGCCAGCCAAGGGCAGCACTGACTTCCCCACAGCAGACCCCATGCTCTCCATGCACAGCTGTAGCTGGCACCCTGGCAGAGCGCTCCAGCGGAACTTCTGGCTGCCAGCATTCCAATTCTGAAGATGAATCATAACCTAGGTTCAAGACCCATGTTACGTGTCCTGGGCTAGGGCTTGGATGCCTGGGAATTGCCCCCTGCTGGGAGATCATAACTGGGGGGCTTATGGGCTAAGTACCCACCTTCCTTGCCCGATTGGCAGGTAACTCTTTTATGTGAGCTTAAGGGCTTCCCTGGGAGTAGCTCCAGCCACCCCAGTGATAAGCACCTGGATCATAAGTCATCTGCTGCCTTTCCTTCCTCATCTCATGTCCGTCTGTCCTCGTGCATTTTCTGGGCTCAAGTCCCAAATGAATCATAAGCCCCAGGTCCCCACATTAGACTCTGCCTCTGGTGGAAGTCAAAGTCGCTCAGAAGATGCAAAGTGCAGCAGGACCCATGAGAGTGGGTACCAGAGGGAGGAAAGCTAAGCCAAGTCCACATTCCGGGTAGGGGGTTGGGACTGTGAAGCGTCCCCTAGCCCAAGACAGGACAGCAGAGGAGGAACCTTCCCACACAAACCTCCCACTGCCCAGTTCCGGGGACGGTCAGGTCAGAATGTGGTACTTGTGCTCTAATATACAATATACGGTGGGATGAGAGTCAGTCTGCTGATGGCTACGGTGACAGAGAGCAGAGGGAGCTGGAGAGAAGATAAAAGGGGAAGTGGGGAGACAGAGAAGAGAGAGAGAAGAAGGAGACAGAATGAGGAGAGAAAGGAGAGAGAGAAGGGACCGGAGAAAGAAAGAGGTGGGAGAGAGAGGAAAGGGGGAGAGAAGCAGGGGACATGAGCATGCTGGGTATCTGAATGGTGTGTCTAGGGATGAAAAGTAGTTAAAAACCCAAACCATAAAACCACACAGATAAAGAAAGCGCTGGGCTACCATCTCTGAGTGTTGTGGCTGCGCAGTCTCCACCCATCAGCTACTCCATCCATCAGCTACTCCATCTATCAGCTCAGCTACTCACATCAGCACATCAGCTACTCTACCCTCATACCCATCAGCTACTCTACCCATCAGCTATCCACCGAGCACTAGACGGTTAACAGGATCTCTCACAGGATATCTTCAGACTAACATATTAAGCATTTCTGAGTCTTTGTAGGCTATTAGTTAGTTATAGAGGGGAAATGGCAGCTAAAAGTCTTTAAAAGTTTACTTCTAGGGTGGCCACTTTGCTGTTAAGTATCTTTGCTATTCAGGGAAGGGATCTGGGTCTGAGCTACAACACAGGTTGAGGATACCACTAACAGCTGCTTCATGGGACAACATGTGGGCCCATCTTCTGCTGCGTGTTTACTACATGAGGAGCAGACCTGTGCTGGAAGGCACGAGATCCCCAAGTGGGGGCTTCGTGGCCCCTGGCTTCTATTTACATGGCCATAAACATTGCGTGAGAGCTTAGGAAAGTAACTGAGCCTAAGAAAGACTTAACAGATTTATCTAAAGGACCATGCGTTACAGATGTCGATGTGAGTTACATCCCCTAAGGGAGAGGCAGAACATTCTAGAAGTAAGCAGTAAGAACAACAGGACAAGCAAATCAAAGTGCCATCCCTTAGGACAGGCGAGCTATCTGCCTCTCAGGGACCCTTTTACGGAAAGACAGACAGACACACGCACGCACACATGCACACACACACACACTAATACACAGAAGAGCCGAAAGACCATTCAACAGCTGATAAGACTGCACTTGTGAAACCCACGTGGAGCCAGGGAGTGGTGGCTCCCATCTGTAATCTCAGCAATGAGAAGCGGAGGCAGAAGGATCAGATGTTCAAGGCCATTTTTGGCTATTGGGAGTTTGGGGCCAGCCTGGGCTCCGTGAGGTCTGAGAGCCTCAACGAAACAAGACAAACAACAAAAACCCCATTACTTGTTCCGTCCAGTTCGTCCAAGCTCTTCCAGCTGGGCAGAGCAGACTCCTCCCGCAGACGCTGGCCACGGTCCCTGGGCCGCCTTGGTGCAGCCTCTGCTGAGCAGGTCTTCAGAGCATCTTCTGTAGTGAAGGAGAATGCAGACTGGGAACGCTGTGGAAAGAGGGATATGTGAGCTTCAGGCACAGCCCCAGGATGAGGACCTTCAGCTCAAGGGTGAAAAACCACAGTGAGGCTGTTTTCCTCCACAAGAATTAGGAGCTGCAGACCAGCAAAGGAGGTGTTTGTTTTGAACACAGTAGGCTTAGGAGAGAGGACATTTCAACCACCAAAAGCATCCATGAGGACAGGGGACTTGGGATCCTGGAGCCCTCCCGGCTGGTTGTGGTGACACCCCCACACCCTCCTATCCCAGTGACAAATGCTCTTTTTGCCCCTCCCACCGCAGGAGAGACCAAAGGAGACGCAGAGTGGCTCCCTCAGAGATGTGTGAGCAGGGTGTGAAGAGCTCCCTCAGAGATGTGTGAGCAGGGTGTGGAGTGCTCCCCCAGAGAGGTGTGAACAGGGTGTGAAGAGCTCCCTCAGAGATGTGTGAGCAAGGTGTGGAGTGCTCCCCCAGAGATGTCTGAGCAGGGTGTGGAGTGCTCCCCCAGAGATGTGTGAGCAGGGTGTGGAGTGCTCCCTCACAGATGTGTGAGCAGGGTGTGGAGTGCTCCCCCAGAGATGTGTGAGCAGGGTGTGGAGTGCTCCCCCAGAGATGTGTGAGCAGGGTGTGGAGTGCTCCCCCAGAGATGTGTGAGCAGGGTGTGGAGTGCTCCCCCAGAGATGTGTGAGCAGGGTGCGGCAGATCTGGAGCTGAACTCGGGAGTCACCGTCCCTGTTGGAACATGTCATTTCTGCCACAGCCTTGGCCAACAATCTGGAAACCCCCACTTCCTCTGTGCTCACTGTGCACTTCAGGGCAAGTGACAGCTTCACAAACGGGCTAGGGAGACGGCTCCGTCAGAGAGGCGCTTGCTCTGAAGCATGAAAACCCACGCTCACTGAACAGCCAGGGATGGCCAAGGGTGGTGTACACCCTTGTTAATTCCAGCACTGGGAGGTGGAGATAGCCAGGTCCCTGGGACCTGCTGGCCAGCAAGTCAGGCCACCTGGTGAGAACCAGGCTAGCAAAGGACCCTGTATCAAAAAACAACATGGACAACTTCTGAGGAATGACACCCAGGGCAGTCCTCTGCACACATACCTGCACACAGTCATGTACACACACACACACACACCTACCTCTGTTTGGAACAGATAGAAAAGCCCATGGCTAGGTTTGGGGAAGGGGTGGCGTTATTGGTGACCTTAGCCCCAAAGGACTCTGACTCAGTTTGAGAAAAGGCTCCATGCACAGCCTGCTCAGGAGCTCTCAGATCTGGGGCCCATGGCTTACTGCTGGGGATATGGTACAAGCCAATGTGGGCTTAGGGTCACACGAGAAAAATCTCTAATCCTCCCCAAGAAGACCTAGAGGGCCATGTAAGAAGGGCTTGGAAGTGGGAGATGGGAAACAGGAAGAGACACATCCATCCTGGGCAGCAAGGCCACATGTCACATGGTATGCAGTCACACTTCATCCCAGGATGTAGGAGGTACATCCCTGTCACTAGATCTGGAACGATTCTGATGGGGTGGTCCAGGAGTTATCTGTGATTTTGCCAAATCCTTGACAGGAGTCCTGAGTCACTGCAATGAAAATCTGTTCCAGCAGGTGGCAGCACTTGCATGCCTACCAGGAAGTGGGGGGATTATCTGAGTAGCTGGCTTTCTCATTACTGACTCTTTCCCTCCTGTGGCCTCTGCTCTTCTTCCCTTACCCACACAAGGATCTGTGGAAGAAGCGATGGTGGGTAGAACTGGAGGAAACCGCTTGGAGAGAGCTGGGAGGGCCTGAGGAGGCCCTGGGCCCACGGCTCATGAATGTTCACGTTAGTGAGACCGAGGAGATGGAGAGATCGGAGCCTTCAGACAACCACGGCCTCTTCACTCTGTAGGCAGTAGCCAATGAGTGGCCAAAGTCATCTCCTCCTGCCCCTGGGATGTTGGGGGCGTTTAACTATTCAAAGGCTCTTTTCCCTCAATGTAGGGTCTCAATCCTGCACGGTGTAAGCAAGGAGGTCCTCCATGAGCTGGCAGGATGGCTCTGTTGGTAAGGGCTTGCCTTGCAAGTACAAAGACCTGAGTTTGATTCCCAGAACTCGCATTTAAAAGCTGGGCACAGTAGGGCACACTTAAAATCCCAGCATTGGGAAGGCGGAGACAGAAGGGTCCCTCTGGGGCTGGCAGCTGGCTTAGCTGAATTGGTGAATTCCAGACCAGAGGCAGGCCCCATCTCAAAAGATCAAGGTGGACTGTGTGGGGAATGATACCTGAGGGTGACCTCTGACCGCCACACACACAGGTGCACACACACTTGCAGCCTATGGTCATCTTTATTTTCCCTAGTTTGGCCTCCAGGTAAAAACTCGCCAGCAGCCTGCCCTCCCTCAGTTTCTGGCTCTCCCCTGCGCCCCACCTGCTCCCCCTCCACACTCCCTGCTCTCCACTAGGACCTAGAAAGCACACTCAAATGCAGATGGCAAAATGTGCCTCCCCCTTTTCTGTGGGAGAATGGCTCTGACCCACAGGTGTGTAGAATGTGTGTGGGGTAGCAGTGCTGGGCCCACTCACCCAGAGGGTGGCGCGTGCTCGGTGTTGTCCTGGAGGGGCCGTGGTCTCCTCACCCTCGGCCTTCGCAC
The DNA here is from genome assembly GCF_004664715.2 of Peromyscus leucopus. Taxonomy (NCBI): domain Eukaryota; kingdom Metazoa; phylum Chordata; class Mammalia; order Rodentia; family Cricetidae; genus Peromyscus; species Peromyscus leucopus. Next base: position 108,990,992 of record NC_051069.1, on the reverse strand, counting down.
CGCCACTCTGGGGCCGTGGCCACTCTGGCCCCTCTTCCTCTGCTTGTGGCTCAGCTTTGCTCTTCTGCTTCCTTATAATCTGGGGAAACAGGGACACGTCACTGAAGAGGCTTCTGGAGGCTAAGTGCCGGGCGGGGGTCATCTGTGGGATGCTTTCCCAGCCACCCAGGAACTCAGCTCCAACAGCTCGTTTCAGATCTACCTTGGGTTGAAAGGGCACGTACAGCCACGATGACCTTCAGCTCCCATTGCTGACAAGTGCTACCACCCTTCTCCATCTGCAGGGGAGCGGTCCTGGGAATCAGCCTCCCTCACAGATACCCCACACCACTGATGGGGCTGGGGGAAAGTGCCTGCCATGCAAGAATTACAATCCGAGTTTGCTCCCCAGACCCTTGTAAAATGCCAGTGAGTGGGTGGTGGTTCACAGCTGTAATTCTAGCACCAGGGAGGCAGAAACAGGAGGACCCCTGAGGCTCACTGGCCAGCGGACTTGCCTAATCTATGGGCCCAGGTCCCAGCAAGAGACCACATATCAAAAGTCAAGACGGATGGAGCTTGAGGAATGATGCCTGGGGGGGGGGGCATAACATGGTGTAGTGTTTGCTTAGAGGAACTGCACACCTCCCCGTATACAGAAGGTTATCTTCAAATCACTTACAGTACCTGACATGATATATGTGTAATCAAAATAGTCGCTGGGTGTATTATTTGGGGAACAGTAATGAGAAAAAAGTCTACATGCTAAGTAAAGATGTCGCCACCATGGGTGAACTGTGGTACCAGGCGGTGACTCTCAAATGACAAGTGTGGGGAGGTACTAAGGCTTCGGAGACCGCGGGAGTCCACATGGTTAAGCTCACGTGCCTTTTGTCCATGTGGACTCAGCTTACTGCCTGGTACAGCAAGTTCAAGCTGTCCTTTTTGGAACCTCCTGGAATTGCTTTTCCCACACATGGATCCTTGGTTGACTGAACCTTTAGATAAGGAGCCCATGGCCATCGACGGCTGATTACGATGGTTTTTGGATTTTCACAGCTTCTCTGTGTAAGTGACCGTCACTCCACATTAGACTCCGTGCTGAGGACTACAGGGTAATTAATTCTGAGAGAGGCACAGGGCGCTTCTCCCCCTTTGACGGGTGAGAACGCAGGTCCAGAGCGATTCGTGTATCACCTAAAGCTGCACAGCACACAGGACCCGGTGCCTTTGGCCGTGGGTCTTGTCTTGGGGAGGCATTTGGAGGCTCAAGGAGTGGCAGATGCCCAGGTCCCTCTTTGCCCTCTGCTGTGCTGGCACAGTCATGTGCATTTGGTGGCCCATTGGTGCAGATTCCGCTGGGCCCCAGCTTCTAGAGATGGGACAGCTGAGAAGGTGACCGAGCCGCCGAGATGGAATTCTTCAGTGGGTATTTATGTGTTTGTGTGTGCACATGTGTGTGGAGGTCAGAAGTCAACCTTGGGTGGCCTCCTCAGTCTCTCTCCTTTTTTTTTTCCCAGACAGGGTCTCATATTGAACCTGGATTTTGCCTCCTGGGCTAGGTTGGCTGAGCAGTGAACCCCAGGGATCCACACGCATTCCCGTGGGATGAAACACACAGCCACTCAGTGTGTGCAGAGAGCATTTTACCACAGCCAGTGGTCTCCCGGCCCTCAGCGGCCTTTCAGACTGCACAGCAATAAGGAGGAGGGCAACGGTGAATGAAGGGGCCTACTGAGGCACAAACGTGGGCAACCAAGTCACTACTCCCATTTCCAGGGCAAGACAAGCTGTGTTTGCTTACTGGCTTTCAGGATTGCTGCAGGAGGACAGTGATGACCTGGACTCTCCCCCATCCCCCTGCAGGAGGACAGTGATGGCCTGGACTCTCCTCCATGCCCCCTGCAGGAGGACAGTGATGCCTGGACTCTCCTCCATCCCCCTGCAGGAGGACAGTGATGGCCTGGACTCTCCCCCATCCCCCTGCAGGAGGACAGTGATGGCCTGGACTCTCCCCCATCCCCCTGCAGGAGGACAGTGATGGCCTGGACTCTCCCCATCCCCTGCAGGAGGACAGTGATGGCCTGGACTCTCCCCCATCCCCCTGCAGGAGGACAGTGATGGCCTGGACTCTCCCCCATCCCCTGCAGGAGGACAGTGATGGCCTGGACTCTCCTCCATCCCCCTGCAGGAGGACAGTGATGGCCTGGACTCTCCCCCATCCCCCTGCAGGAGGACAGTGATGGCCTGGACTCTCCCCCATGCCCCTGCAGGAGGACAGTGATGGCCTGGACTCTCCCCATCCCCCCTGGCCACCCCCCCTCCCCCCTGCAGGAGGACAGTGATGGCCTGGACTCTCCCCCATCCCCCTGCAGGAGGACAGTGATGGCCTGGACTCTCCCCCATCCCCCTGCAGGAGGACAGTGATGGCCTGGACTCTCCTCCATGCCCCTGCAGGAGGACAGTGATGGCCTGGACTCTCCCCCATCCCCCTGCAGGAGGACAGTGATGGCCTGGACTCTCCTCCATGCCCCTGCAGGAGGACAGTGATGGCCTGGACTCTCCTCCATGCCCCTGCAGGAGGACAGTGATGGCCTGGACTCTCCCCCATCCCCCTGCAGGAGGACAGTGATGGCCTGGACTCTCCTCCATGCCCCCTGCAGGGTGGCCTGTGCTATTTCCTGTCTTTTAACACTGTACATTGGGCTCAAGGGGAGATCATTTGTTTGCTTAGCTCATGAGTCTCCAGCTGAAAAAGTGCTGCATGTGGACCTATCACTCTCCTTTGACCCATGACTGGATGAGACCTCTGGGCATCCTCAGGAGTGAGGTGTGTCCTTGCTGTGTGAATGGGGCTTGGGTCTCTGTGATTAAAAACGAAGGCTGAAGTTTTTCAAGATACCTTACCGACAGCCCCTTTCAAGTGTCTCTGTGTCTTCCCGTGCATGGAAATACACCCTCCCCCAGCCTCTGGCCTTGAGTTCTTCCAAGGGACTTGCTTCTTTGGAAGTACATGTGAGTAGGACAAGGACAGCAGCCAGGGGGGCCCACAGCTTGCTTCCTTCTGCTTTCTTAACTCTGGGCATGGCATTAGCAAATGTGTCCATTTCATGAGTTTGCTCTCCAGCTCTCCAGCCCTACCCTCTGCAGGATGGTGGTAGCCAGTTCCTCAGTCAGCTCTTCCTTGTGGTCCCGCAGGTAGCTGGCCTCATTCTGTTTGTCCTGTGGAAGGAAGGGAACGGAGGGAACGTGGGGTCACTGTCTGGCAACAGTAAGAGGGAAGCCACACAGCTTACTCAAGGCTACAGTGACGTGGAGCCCTGGCCATCGGCACTCGCTCTTGACAGCCAGGGTGCTTGCTCTCACTTGCTACCCCCACCACAGGAAGGAGGTCCTACCAGGCTGTCCCCGTGGGATTCTGCTTTGGAAATAGCTTCCTCAATGGCTTCTTCTGCCACTCGTAGGGCGACAGCCAAGGTGTCCATCATGCTGTGTCCTAGGAAGGGACAGAACACAGAACAGGTCACAACTGCCCCATGGGTTACTTTTCTGCTTACAGTCCTGGGGTTCTAGGACACACTTGAGCTGCTCAGGACAGAACCCGAGCCCGCTGTCCTCCTCATCCACCTCACCATTGCCTCTACCATCACCCATATCCCGTGCCACACGGTTCTTTGAGTCCCCCTCTCTTTTCTCTGCCTTCTGTATGCTGCTGGGTAACCAAGATGGTTCTGGGGGCCTGTCAGAAAATACTGTTTCCTTGTCCACATTCTCTGACAGCACACCTTCTCATCCCCGTTTTGTACACCCGAGTGGTGACATGGACAGATATCATTAAATGTCCCAGGACACTGGGTTGTGAACATGGCTTGAAGCAAACACTGGGCCATAGGCCAGTGTCAATAACAAGACGGAATAGAGCACATGCTGGGACCCCGCTGAGAGGTTCACATCTGTAATCGCTCTGGTAATTCAGTGAGGTGCCCTGTGGTCACACTGCACAGATGGATCTGTGACGCTCACACTGCCTAGGTAATTTGCACAAGGTTACACAGGGAGACAGCAGAGGGTCACTATTGGCATCCAATACTTCAGTGTGTGTGTGTGTGTGTGTGTGTGTGTGTGTGTGTGCGCGCGCGCGCGCGCGCAAAGAGGTCAGAGGCTGACTTCCAGAACTGTCCTCTATACACACTTTTTTTTTTTTTTTTGAGACAGAGCCTCTCACTACATCTGAACTCACTGATTCAACTGGGACAGATAGCTAGTGAGGACCAGCATCCACCTGCCTCTATAGCTAGTGAGGACCAGCATCCATCCACCTGCCTCCATAGCTAGTGAGGACCAGCATCCACCTGCCTCCATAGCTGGTGAGGACCAGCATCCACCTGCCTCCATAGCTGGTGAGGACCAGCATCCACCTGTCTCCACAGCTGGTGAGGACCAGCATCCACCTGCCTCCACTTCTCCGGAAGTGGGATAGCAAGTGCACGCTGCTCTCCTCAGCTTTTCACGTGGGTGATGGAGACTGAACTCAGAAATTCACACTGTGTGGAGAGCACTTTACCAACCGAGCCTGCGACAGTCATTTAGTGGACATGTTATTATCTGTGGGAACAGTCTCTTCCTCCCACCCTCACTTCTCTGGAGTCTCGCTGTATTGGCCATGCTGGCCTTGAACTCATAATCCTCCTGCCTCAGCCTCTGGAGCAGCTGGGGTTACAGACCTGTATGGCACCATCACTGACTGCCTCAGCCAAACTACGTCTCTAATTTTATTCTCCTGATGCCATTTATAATCCAGTCCTGTATTATTATAGATGCCAATCTCCTGTGAGCTGCTGCAAATTATTGTGAAATGAGACAAAGTGTGAACATATCTACTCATTCATCCATCACTCACCCAAGCTCTTTATACTCCCAAAGGCACTAATGTGGCCAGAACGTTGCATTCAGAAAATATAATTCTCTAAAACAAACCCAGCCAAGGTCAAGGTGACTCAGGTAGAGGAGGTGTGCTACAAGTCCACTCTGACGGTCACGACAGACAGACCGACTGCACACCACGGTCTGGCTGACTGAGTGCACTTCCCTGTAGGTTTCAGTGAGAACCCACGAGGGGAACCTGCAAACTTGTCACCACACCCAGGGCTCCCTGGGGATGGGCGCGCTATCTCCCACCTGGCCTTTCCAGGATACTCATCCTGGAAAAAGGACTAACGTTATTTTTTTTTTTTTTTTGATTTTTCGAGACAGGGTTTCTCTGTGTAGTTTTGCGCCTTTCCTGGAACTCGCTTTGGAGACCAGGCTGGCCTCAAACTCACAGAGATCCACCTGCCTCTGCCTCCCGAGTCTAATGTTATTTTTAAAACATTGAAAAGTATTACATTTAAAACTGTAGTGTATGCCTGTGTGTCCTCTCTCTCTCCCCCCTCCATCTCTTTCCGTGTCTGTATCTCTCTATGTGCCCTAGTGTATGTGTGTATGTGTAGCAGTCAAAGGACAATTTGTGGGAGTCAGTTTCTTCTACCATGTGGTCCCAGGATTGAACTCAGGTCATCAGGCTTGGCTGCGGGCATCATTACCCGGTGCCGAGACATCTCACCAGCCCTGATGTATTGTTTATATTGTTTATGTAGTATATATTAATAGTACAAAATACTAGGTTTGTTGTGGCACGTATACAAGGTACTTTAGTCATATTTTACCCTCCACTGCATGTTCACAGAACAGGTCTACACATTCTCAGCAAACATGCCTGAGTAACCCCACTGCACTAGGTTCCGGGCTGGTTTTCAGTGATGCCCTGGTAGACAGACTGAGTCCATGAACTCAGGTATTTTTTTCAAGATCGTGGACAGACTAGGCATTCAACTGGGGATGTGTGTGATGGAGATGGTTACCAAGTCCCAGGAAGGCTTCAGATGCCATGCTATCACTCTTGGATGAGGGTGCTGGTATAAAATACAGACATTAGTAAATTACAGGAATAGTCTCACACAGGAAGCATATGTTCCTGGCTTGATTATTATCTTCCAGTTCCAGAGCTCTCGCTGTTCAGTCACAACACGGCTATGATCACTAGTCGATCCAACAGCTTTCCAGAACTCCACCTTCCCAGCAGCTGTCAGTCAAGCAACCGTACCTTCCAACTGCCTGTAGAACGCGGAGTCACTGCCTGAGATGCTCCCTTCATTCTCCACGTTTGCTTCAAACAATCCTCCTCCTAGAGGAGAGAAGAACACAGCCATGAAAGGTCTCTGATGAACAAGGATGCGCTTGAACCATGGAGCTAGTGCATTGCCTGTGTAGATGAAGCCTGTCTTGCAAGTGGGTTTGATGGGATCACTAAATGCTACAATGATCCAGTTGAACTGATGTTTCTCTCTCTGCACAATGGTTTTTAGTGCAACTTTACCATAACTTCCTTCCAGTATCTTTGGCTATGGCTTGAATATATTTTCTTTCCAAACTCACAATGAACTTTGACCCTCAACCTGATGGTACTGGAAGAACCCACCCCCGTATCAGTGAGTTAATGTTTGTTATCTTGGAAGTGCAGTTATTCAAGAGTGGGCTTATTGTGAGTGACTCCTCTTCCTTTCTTGGTCTTTCACGTGTGGCCTGACTTTTTTTTACCTTCCACCCTCGATAACACAGCAAGAAGTTTTTTGCCAAGGGGCTGGAGAGATGGCTCCATGACTAAGAAAGGTTTACTGCTCTCCCAGAGGACCCAAGTTCAGTTCCCAGCACACACATCGAGAGGTTCACAATCACCTGTAACTCTAGCTCCAAGGGATCCAGTGCCTTCTCCTGGACTCTGTAGGCACTACACTCGTGCATGCACTTGTACACACACACACACACACACACACACACACACACACACACACACGGTAAGGAGGGAGGGAGGGAGGGAGGGAGAGAGAGGCTTTTCCAGCCTCTCCAACTTCCAGCTAAAGAGGCTTCTACAGTTCCTAAGTTGCCCAGTCTTGTGTACTCTGATACTGCAGTCTCTGCTAGACTAAGACTCCTCTGAGCTAGTGCTGGGGAAAGGCAGAGCAAGCGGGATAAAGACGGGAATGCGAGGCCAGTCTGTGGACCTGCACATTACCTGTGACATCACCTTCAGCAGGTCACAAGCCCCTTTGGCCCTTGACCTCCCTACCAGAAAAACAGGCACACGGAGGGTGCCCTGCTGTGAGAAGTGGCCCCTCACTCCTCTTTAGAGGGAGGCCATAGCAGCCATCGGAGCAGTTGCCCCGAACTGATGGTTTAACTGTCACCCTCGGGTGCTGTTGAAGCATCCGCGTAACGCGAGCTGAGAAAAAGCGAGGTAAGCCGCTGTGGTTGGTCTTGTACAGCGGCCGCTGCTTCTCAGTGAACCACAGCTTCCTGCAAAGCTTGGAAGGGTCTAACTGGGACCACAAAAGGCCCTGACAGCTCTCAAGTGTAACATCTCCATCCTGCCTCCCCGTTATCTAGGTGGCAGGCATATTTTTAGATAAGACACGACCAAAGACTTCATTGAGAACACGACAAGGTGAAATAATGATGTTAAAAAGCTGCAAATGAGATGAAGGTTTTTTTCTTTCCCTGATTCTCATGGATAAAAAGCATTTATCCGTGTCAGCAGTGGTGAACAGAGCTACTCCAGCAGAAACACACAGCTTCCTTATGGAGGCATGCTGTTCACATGCTTGACAACTGCGCTATCCTCCTGGCCATCTTCAGAGGACCAAAGAGTGGGATTTCTCATCCCCAGTAACTTGGTTGTCCTGTCTAAACACATGAAGGTGATGTTTGCCCTTTGGAATTCCCAGGAGGACACCAATACTCTCGTGTCTTTTCTAGGACGCCGGATTCTGAGTCTGGTAAACAGAACCCAGAATATGAAGAGTGGCTGTGCACACTCTCGGGGTATAGACCTGGCATCATCTCCGTGTGGAAACGACTTTCTGATGTTTTGTCATCAGGGGATGATGGTTAAGAATGATTTCTAGGGCCTGGGGAGGTGGCTCAGTGGTCAGAGCACTGCTGCATAGCATGAGAACCCGAGTTCAAATCCCCAGGGTCAGTGTAGAAGCTGGGTGTGGTCTTGCATGCTTGTGACTCCAGTGCTGTGGGAAATGGAGACAGGAGAACTACGGGGCTGGCTGGCCACCAGACTAGTTCCAGGTCAGTGAGAGATCCTGTATCAAGGGAGTAAGAGAGGGATAGAGCAGGGAACGTGATGTCTTCCTCTGGCCTTGCACATCTATGTGCACAGGTGCTTGCACACACACAAATGATTTATAAGATTCCGTAATTCAAACACCTACAGTTTGCTGAAATAGATTGGTCTTCTAAGCTTTCAACATGTCTAGTCCTGTAGGGATGTTCAAAGCCCATGAGCTGGGGCTGGAGAGATGACCTGGTAAAGGTTTTGCTGAGGACTTGAGTTCCATTTCTAGCAGGAAAAGCTGAGCACAGTGGCATGTGCCTTTAATCCCAACACTAGGGGCTGGGGAGAGGGGAGTGAGGTGGAAGCAAGTGGGTCTCTGGGTCTCCCTGGCCAGCCAGCCAGGCCTACATGGTGAGTTCCTGACCTGTGAAAGACCCTGTCTCAAAAAACAAGGTAGATGACTCTTAAGGAATGGTATTAGAAGCCTGGCCTTCACATGCATGTGCACACATGTGCTTGCACACCCATACACATATGCCTTCACATAGACATGGACACATACAAACGAAACCCCGAGTTAAAACTTGACACTCCCTGCAACCTGCCCTCTTCCCAGAACCCACTATTTAAACAAGTTTCTCTGTCCCTACAGAGACTCTGCACCCCCAAGCACAGGGTCTCCAAGCTCAGCCTTCTCCTCTCATTCCCAGAGCAGCAGGCAGCGGGTACCTAGGATGTCAAAGCAGGCGCCGCTCTCCAGACGGTGCTTCCTGTACAGGTTCTTCAGGACCTTGGCGCTGCCGAAACGCTTGAAGCGGCTCTTCACGTTGCTGTAGAACCATTCCAGAGACTGCGTCCTCAGAAGCCTGTTAGATGAGCAAGAGGTAGAGCTGCAGAACAGCTACAACACTTGGCAGCCCCTCTGCAGAGAGGTCGTATTTGTGCCTCAAACCTCTAGAAACTGGCCCGGCCGGGCCACTGCCTCTGGCTGTGGAGAGCAGTAGAGTGAGGCCGAGCCCTGGGCTTGCAGGCTCCTCACTGGATGCTCTGGGGACCCTGCTACCTGTCACCAAGGTTTGGACCCAAGCTGGCCTTCTCTATGACGGAGACCTTTGGTGGGCCAAGCCCCAGAGAGGTGAGTGAGGTTATCAGCCACCAGTTGGCCAGAGATGCCCAGGGGCTCCTGGTTGAGAAGCCAGACCCATCTGAGTCTACCCAGTGAGCCAGCACGTGATTGCTGTTTTAACTCACTAAACTCTGTGCGGTTCATTACTACAGAAGAGCTAACTCACAGAAACATCTGCTCAACAGTGGACTTTATAGTTGATACTCTTACCACATTATCAGCACTTTTAATCCAGCTTAGAGAAATAAAAAGAACCAATGAGCTGGCAAAAGGCTCAAGATGCTTTCTCAACCAGCGTGAAGCACCATGGGAAGCTATTTTCTGGTGAGCAAGGCAGCTGTGGTGGTGCAGACAGTGACTGACGGGAGACTCCCTCATGTCTGGTAGGAGCTGATTCTAAAGCCCTTCTGTTGGAGGAATAGCTTTTGATAATTTTCTTATTATGAATGTAAAAATACACATTCCCTTTGGAAAGTTCAAAAGAAAAAAAAACATATAAAGATTTCCAAATTAAAAGAAAAAAATCCAAATTCAACCAAGGAATGAACAAACGAACAAACTCATAGTCTGTGTGTAGACAGCAGCATCCTTGGGTTGGTGCCTCATCAGCAGAAGCCCCAGTGTTCTTATTGCATTAGGCCTTTTGCTGAATTCAAAGCTGAAGCAACAGGAAGCCCCACGAAGCAAAGAATCAGAAGGAAAGCTAAGATAACCCACGAAGCAAAGAATCAGAAGGAAAGCTAAGATAACCACATTGTTTCCCTTTAAAAACCCACCACTGAGCAGCACACAGCAATTGTTAAGCTCTTCAGTGAGCTGGTTGTGAGAGCACTTTTCTAATTTCTGTTTACAGGCATGGCTCAGCTGGTAAACATCGTGTGTTTTCACTCCAAGATGGACTAGACTCCTAACTCAAGCTGAAGAACAATACTGAAATAATTAGAATCTCGTTATAGCCTCACCTAGGAATGCCAGACTGGCAGAGGGGATTTAAACGGCACACTTGCGGGGAGGTGGAAGCTGCCCGCACACAATTCTGCTCAGGTCCTAGCTGTTAGTGAGGAAGCCGGGCAGCCCCAGATCCCCACTCCAAGGAGACTGGGCACCTTGCATAAGGAAGCCCCAGGTTTCCCTGCTCCGGGTGGGGCTGGTCTTGGGGCCCTCAGCACTTCCTCCACCCAGAGGTCTGGCAAAGAAGTGTGATCCAGAAAGGCGGGGCTTCCTTCAAGTCCAGTCCTGCAGATCTCTCTGCTTCCCAGATGAGCTGGTGGCCACTAGCATGGGTGTTCCCTAGAAGTTCGGTGTGGACTCACAACCTTGTCATGTACTATCCTGTCAGCCTTGCTGGGTTAAAATTTATGTTTTAGCAAAGTTCTCAGCAGGACATCACAGCCTGGTGACCAAGTACCTAGCAAAATTTACTGGATGTTTTAAAAAGTGGAATGATTATCTTGTTTTAAACGTTGACCACAAGAGGCAGAGCTAATAACTCCTCTCATTCCATCTCATTTTTCTAAGGAAAATGAACCAGAATGGGTAACACATAGTTATAAAGATGAACAAAATAATTAAAACCGAACTCTCAAATGCAGGTGCAATAGTTATAAGAAAAGGACATATCAAAATACTATGGCCACACATTCCTTCTTTACACTCAGCCATGTTCACCAAATGACCCCATGATGGTGGCGTTATATTGACATTGCTTCTCTGGGAAAACTAAAGAATGCCACACTTAAGACCAATGTCCAAACTCAAGGTTGCCTTCATCACACACCACTAAAAAGGCAGTTTTAAATAAGTGGAACTGAATAGAGACTGAAGTCTGCTGGCGTGTGAAGGATTTGCCCCCCAGGAAAGAAAGGAAACATCTCTAGGGATCTCTTTGCACTGTTGAAGAAGAGCTACTGTTCCCCTAGAATGTGACTAGTCATTGGGCTGCATTTTGTCCTTTGCTGTCCATGTGACCAAGAGTCAGTGATTTCTCAGGGTCTCCTCTCCCTTACTTAGTGGAGACAAGGTAAATATGGAGCTGAATTTATGAGGCACATGGACTGAACGAATATGCTGATAAACCAACTACAGACTTTGAATACAATAAGAACCAAGAAATGGTAAGGTTTTTTTCTTCTACAGAATTAGAGGTAAAGATAGGTGTGGCGGAAAAGAAAAAGGAAAAGAAAAAAGAAAAAAAGTTGCTCTTCTCCTATGTGGACACCGTTAAGAGCTAGTTAGAAGGCCTTTGGCCTATTCATTGAGCCCCAGGATTGACATCAGTTCCGGATGCTGGTGTGTGGCCACAGTTTCCCCTCCAAGCCACTGTGCCTGCTCCTTCTGCCAGCAGAGGCCTGAGGAGCCCAGAACTCCCTAGCTGGGCTGTTATCTGTGGACAGTAGGTCACACAATTGCCTCAGTATTGAGGAGAAGCCCCAGAGACGGCCCTGCTACCACACCCACTCAACCCTATTCTGGAATGATTATTTCTCAACAGTTCCCTGGATACAGTGTCCTTGCAAGAAACTCAAAGGCTTAATGACACGGTTCCCAGAACACAAATCAAAACCTAAACAACAACAAAATCTTCTCTTGAGCCCTGTCTTCTTACAGAAGAAAGCATTTAATTTCAGGGCTTGCTTAGAGTTTTAGAGAGTTAGTCCATGATCATCACGGCAGAGAGCAGACAGGCATAGTGCTGGAGCAGTAGCTAAGAGCTTTATATACTGATCCACAGGCAACAGGCAGTGGCGGGGGGGGGCAGACAGACAGACAGACACTGCGCCTGGCATGGGCTTTTGAAACTGCAAAGCCCACTCCAGTGACACACCTCCTCCAGCAAGGCCACACCTCCTAAACATTCTGTTTATCAACTGGGAACTATATATGAGCCTATGTGGGCCACTTCTATTCAAACCACCACAAGCCCTTACAATGAAAATAATAAATATGCATCAGGTTTATAACGATGATGTGACATAGTTCTGGGTGTCAGCTGGCACAGTACCCCATCCTAGGTGACTCTTCAGAATCTGTTATTTATTATCAGCATCCAAACTGTTATATCCAAAGCCGCTTCTCACTCTTTGAAAGGATGTGGATATAATCATTAAATAAATGCTAAAAACAGACTCAACAGGAAAATAACATTCAAATCTTACATCGTCCTTCACTTTTTTTTTCCAAAACACGATCTTACTATGTAGCCCAGGCTAACCTGGAACTTGAGATTCTCCTGCCTCCACCTCCTGAGTTCTATCTAGGTTTACAAACATGCACTAGCACAGTCAGGCTTCTTACATTTCATCCTAACTAAAGAGTTAGTCTTCTTGATTAATGTGTTTCTTGGCATTTGGTAGTTCTAAAAGGCGATCCACTCTGCTACCCCAAGACTGACTGACTTCCACTTGCTGGGCCCCTCCCTAACGTCCTTGCTCAGTAAGTCTGAGTGAGGCTTTTGAGTATCACTTTGGCCTTCAACACTTCCCAGATGAGATGGGGCTGCTGGTCCATGGATAGCACTTTGAGGTTTGCTGAGCTATAAGATAGTTTGACAGACCCTGAAGAGCCCAGAAGATGACAACATGACTGATTTAGAGGGAAATGTCTGCAGGCAACCAGCAGCCTGTCACTTGGGTGTTTCTGTCACTCCTGTATTTGCAAAGGAAGATTCCCACAGCCCCGACAACGAGAGAGCTCTCAAGCACCATGTCAGAGCACTCAGGTTCTGCAAAGTTAAAAGATGAACAGACTCTAAATGGAAAGGAATAGCTGTGTGCTGGGAGCCCTGGGTGTGTCACTGAGAATGTGCACACATACGTGTCTAGGAGGCCTGGCGTGTCATGCTCGGTTGATAGGTGACAATTACTATTAATGTGAAGCAGCTTGCTAAGGTGAAGAAGTGGGAACCAACAAAGAGCAAGAGGGAAGGAAAGTCAGGGCTAGAAGCAAGGATGCCTGTGGCTGACCCATGGCCTCTCCTCTACAAGCCCCCGACCTGCTGTTTCTCATCATCAGCACCGCACTGTTATATCCAGAGCCTGACAAAAACAAACTCCTCTAGCTGCTGTGACAACATTCTTGGGAAGGCTGACTTAGGAAGGAAGGGTTATTTTGGCTCACAATTCAAGGGTACAGACCATGATGGCAGGGAAGGTGTGGTCACAGGCACTTAAGGCAGCTGGACACACTGTATCCCCAGTCACAGGCACTTAAGGCAGCTGGACACACTGTATCCATAGTCACAGGTGCTTATGGAGCTGGATACACTGTATACATAGTCATAGGTACTTAAGGCAGCTGGACACACTGTATCCATAGTCACAGGCACTTAAGGCAGCTGGACACACTGTATCCATAGTCACAGGCACTTAAAGCAGCTGGATACACTGTATCCATAGTCATAGGTACTTAAGGCAGCTGGACACACTGTATCCATAGTCACAGGCACTTAAAGCAGCTGGACACACTGTATCTAAGTCACAGGCACTTAAAGCAGCTGAACACTGTATCCATAGTCATAGGTGCTTAAGGCAGCTGGACACACTGTATCCATAGTCACAGGCACTTAAGGCAGCTGGACACACTGTATCTATAGTCACAGGCACTTAAAGCAGCTGGATACACTGTATCTACAGTCACAGGCACTTAAAGCAGCTGGACACACTGTATCCATAGTCACAGCACTTAAGCAGCTGACACACTGTATCCCAGTCACAGGCACTTAAGGCAGCTGGACACACTGTATCCATAGTCACAGGCACTTAAGGCAGCTGGACACACTGTATCCCCAGTCACAGGCACTTAAGGCAGCTGGATACACTGTATCTACAGTCACAGGCACTTAAAGCAGCTGGATACACTGTATCCATAGTCATAGGTGCTTAAGGCAGCTGGACACACTGAATCCCCAGTCACAGGCACTTATGGCAGCTGGACACACTGTATCCATAGTCACAGGTGCTTAAGGCAGCTGGACACACTGTATCCACAGTCACAGGTGCTTAAGGCAGCTGGACACACTGTACCCACAGTCAGAAAGCAGAGAGAGATGAATGCAGGAGCTCAATTTACTTGTTCGTTTTTATTTGGTCTAGGATCCCAGACCATGGAATAGTACTACCCACAGTTAGGAGTTAGGATGGGCCTCGACCAGATCTAAAACCTTGCTCACAGACATGCCCAGAAGGTAATGATTATGGAATCCTGTCAAGGTGACAATCAATATTCACTATTGTGGGTAATTGTGTAAGAAACTAAGGCTGAAGGTGAGGCAGCTGGTGAGTGGAAGCCTGAGCTGTGAGTATTGCCACAACTGGCCCCCAGTCCCAGGTCTCCCTGAGAGCCTGAGCTGTGAGTACTGCCACATCTCCAGAGCCTGTGTCCTCAGCCCCTGCACTGACTTGACTGTATATGGAACTGAAAGGAGAAGAGCAGTTAGCCAGGCAGAGATGTGTGGCTCATCCAAAGTCCACAAGGACACAACAAAGCACCTACCGACCAATGCTAGCCAGTGAGCGATTACCCTCGGAGGGTACAGGTACTTACTGCCAAGCCTGATGCCCTGATTCACTCTCCAGAACCCACATGCTAGAGGGAGAGGAAAGACTCATACATGTCCTATGACCTCAGATGTGCACCAGGGCATGAGTGCAGGGACTCATATGCATCCCCACATGCACACAAAATATGATATACTTTTCAAAAGTAACAAATGCATCCTGATATATGGAGGAACTGCCTGGAACTCCTGGTGTGGTCCCCTGAAGAAGCAGGATGGTACTCAGAACTCCAGCCAGTTATAAGCTTTGGGAAAGGCCTCTTCTCAGGGCCCCTCAGCTATGAGACAGTTAAGAGAGACACTGATAGTACAAAGCAATCATACCCCAATGAGATGGCTAAAACCCATAATTCAAGGCAATAGAACATAACAGAGAAACCAGAATTGGACCCGCCTGTTCCCTGCAGCCAACCACCTCTAACAAAGGCATCAGAAACACACCAGAGAAAGGGCAGTGCTGGGCGTCCATGCTGGGCGTCCATGCTGGGGCATCCATGCATGCAAGACTGGAATGAAGCCCTTATCTTTCAGTCCATGAAACATGATCAAATGCCAAAGGAAATAACCCAAAACGATGAATACTCTAAAAAACAGAGGAGTCATCTCAAGACACTGTGACAAAGGCAACAATTTTTAAAATAAGATCCCCAAACACACACACACACACACACACACACAACACACACACGGCAAAAATAGGTCAATGGAATTAAACTTCTGCATACCAAGGCAATAACTGGCAAAGCGGGAAGACTTGAGGGGAGGAAATGGCTAAAAACAATTCACACAATGAGCCTTTAAGACCCAGAGTGTATGAAAACTAAAAAAGAAAAAGAAAACTTAAGCAAAAATGGACACATTTATTTGATTTGTCAGAAAATTTTATAAAAACACCTGACAAGTATATGAGAAAGCACCCAACAGTAACCCTTATGGGCAAAGGAATGCAAATCAAAATCACAGTTAGAAATACTTGCACCAGGTTAGAATGGCTGTAAAAAAAAAAAAAAAAAAAAAAAAAAAAAGCTGGCCTGGTAGGATGGCTCAGTGGACAGAGGTGCTTGCTGTCAGGCATGAAGACCTGAAGTCAATCTGCAGCACCCACATAGTGGGGTGCGGGGAGAACCAGCTTCATGAAGTTGTTCTCTGACCTCCATGTGATGCTGTAACATGCATCCATCCACCCACAATAATAAAAAATTAAAGTAAATGGAAAGATAAAAATGCTGAGGAGAATGCAGAGAAATGGGGGCTCTTTTTTTTTTTTTCTTGTTTTTTCGAGACAGGGTTTCTCTGTGTACCTTTGGAGCCTGTCCTGGAACTCACTCTGTAGACCAGGCTGGCCTCGAACTCACAGAGATCTGCCTGCCTTTGCCTCCCAAGTGCTGGATTAAAGGCGTGTGCCACCACGCCCAGCGAAAAGGGGATTCTTATAGACTCGTGACAAGAATGTAAATTAATACAGATGCTATAGGGCAGTGTATGAAAGTCCCTCAAAAATCTCAAATAGAACCACCATGTGGTGCAGAAGTCCCATGATGTTATTCTAAAGGATATAATCAGCAAATCAAAAGATGCCCAAATGCCCATGTTTACTGCAGCATGATCGATCACAGTCAAGATTTGGAATCAAATGAGATGTCAATCAATGGATGAATAGATAAAGAAAATCAAGAATTTGCACAAAATTGAATATTATTCAATCATAATATATACAGCAGACCAGCACTTACTCTTTATCTGCCAGAAGGAACCCAAAGTAACCAGATTTAGTCACGTAGATCTGGAAATCGGATGCTCTTGGTTTAGCTGCAGCAATTTTGAGCCAAGGTGGCTCATGCAGGAGAGCGTGCAGCCTCCTGCTAATGAGTGTGATCCTCAGAGGTTACTAGCAAAACCAGGCAGCGCACACCCTCCCCTTTATCTTCAGAGTACATTCCCATCCCATCTCCAGGGACACAGAAGAGTGGTACTGGCAATGGCTCCCCGTGGTCCTAAGACGCTGACGTGTGCCTGATTAAAAGTGAGCTTCCTTCCTCCATCCACACCTAACTAGCAACAGCAGGAAGCCCTGGCTGACGACTGGAAGAAGCTGGCTTGGTTACCACTCTTACTGGTCAGTTCTCTACTGCACCACCGTGCAAACGAGAAAGCAGGGGCGGCCCAGCAAACAAGCAGTAGCAGCCATCACGAAGACGTCACTGTGCATCCACAGTAGAATGCTTAGATCGGGGGTGCTGGGGCTGTGCTGAGTTACTATCTGCCACTCACCAACTGTCCGTCACCTGCCTGCCACTGAGGAAGTTCCTTTTAGTCCAAACAAAAACATAAAACAGAGACAGGAATTGTTTTATAAAAACAATGGTTACCACTGGTCATTGGGGAAAGTCAGCTCTCTTTTTGTCTGGCAATTTTAATAAATAAATAAATAAATAAATAAATAAATAAATAAACAAACAAATAAATAAGGTGTGTGTGTATATGTGTGTGTATGTATGTATATGTGTGTGCATGTATGTATGTGGGTAGGTGTGTATGTATATGTGTGTGTATGTATGTATATGTGTGTGCATGTATGTATGTGGGTGGGTATGTATGTATATGTGTGTGTGTATATATGTGTGTATGTATGTATATGTGTGTATGTGTGTGTGTATGTATGTGTATGTGTGTGTGTGTATGTATGTGTGTGTGTGTGTGTAGGCCAGAGGTCAATTCTGGGTGCCTTCCTCACTTGCTCCCCACATTTTTTGAGACAGGGTACCTCACTGAACCTGAGCTCTCCATTCAGCTGGAGTGCTGGCCAGCAAGAGCCGGGCATCTGCCTGTCTCTACCTCCCCAATGCTGGGGCTACAGGCACGCTCTGCACCCAGGTTTTATGTGGGTGCTTGGGCACTGAAACTCAAGCCTTCACGCTTGCACGGCACCAGCTCTGTCAGCTGAACCATCTCTCCGACCCCTCAAGAAATTACTAACAGACCACAGGATTAAAATTGTAACTCTCCACTCACTCGTGGTTCCCATTCCTTTGATCTCCGTCTGAGGGGAGTGGTGAGAATGCCCTCACAGGCTCATAGGTTCAAATGTTTGGGGGGAGTGGTGGTCCAAATGAGAATGGCCTCAGAGGCTCATAGGTTCGAATGTTTGCTCCTCAGTGGAACTGTTTAAGGAAGGGTTATAAGGTATTGTTGTGGAATAATCTTTTTGTACACTGTGAAGATCTGTCACTTGGATTGGTTTAATAAAAAGCTGAATGGCCAATAGTTAGGCAGCATTTTCAGGGCAGAGAGGATGCTGGGAAGAAGACGGGATGGCCATCAGACAGAGATGGAGGAAGCAGCAAAGCAGCATGGGCAGTGCAGAGTAAAGGGGATAAAGTCACGAGGCAGAAAGTGAGTTAATAGAAATGGCTTAATTTAAGTTATAAGAGCTAGCTAGAAACAAGCCTAAGCTATCGCCCAAGGTTTGATAATTAATAATAAGTCTCTCTGTCTTTTTGTGATCTGGTGGCCCCCAAAACAATCCACCTACAAGGTGTGGCCCTGTTGGAGGAGATGCGTCACTGGGGGTGGGCTTTGTGGTTTCAAATGCCCACAATTTCACTCTCCATCTCTGTTTCACCTTTCAGACAAGATGCAAGTTCTCAGTGACTGCTCCAACACCATGCCTGCCTGCTGCCATGCTTCCCATCATGATGACCATGGACTAACCTTCTGAAACTGTAGGCAAGTCCCCAAAAACATTCACCTCAGTCATGGTATCCTCACAGCAATAGATAGTGAGCGATGTGACAAGTCTCCTTTATGTACACATGAGACACTTGCTCTGCAGAAATGACCATCCTGCATTGAGACTCTCACAGGAGCCCACCCTAGACACCACAGCAAGCATGCTTCTTGCTCCTTTGTAGGGGTTCATAAACTTATCACTTGATGGCCATTCTGTAACTTATTTAACCTGTGCCCTATTTACTGGTTGGTAGTCTAGACTGTTCTAATTTGCTATTAGATCAGTGCTTCAAGAATGGGTTTTCACCCGATCCACTGGATGTAAGTGAATGTATCCACAGGATAAATTCCTAGGCACAGAGACCTGGGTCTGGAAGGTCTGCCTACCATTCTGCAGGGGATGGGAATTCATTCCATGTGTGTTATCCCCACTTATGGTCTGCTAGCCACTTGTCAGCACCTCTGCTGTAAATGTATCTAATTTCGAACACCAGTCCAGCACTGTAATTTTGTGTTTATCATAAGAGAGGCAAAGGCCATTTAATCTGCAGAAGAGATATTTGAGGGGCTGGAGAGACAGCTCCTCTGTTAAAAGTGCTCGCCGTCTTGCAAGGAACCCGAGTTTTGGTTCCTAGAACCCATATCAGGCAGCTCACAACCACCTGTAACTCCAGCTCAAGGAGACCTGGTGGCTTCTTCTGTCTTCCACGTGTGCCAAACATACATGTGATGCACATACATACATTCAGGCAAATACTCATACACATAAATAAAAACACATATATCTTAAAAAAGAGAACCGAATATAATTATAGATGTATGGAAATGTTATAAAGAAACTTGTTGCTTTGTATGAGAGTGAGGTGCATTAAAAAAAATAAAATATAAGCAAAAATATCCTCTTCAGAACCTGAGAATCCCACAGTCCCTGCTGGATGAGGGATGTACCATTCCAGTGTGGCTGATCACAAGCTCAAAATGCCCTGGAACATACGTGTCTTAGCAGTCGCTGTTCAAGAGCATATGTGTAGGGTTAGTTTGGATTAAGTCAACATCCTTGAACACACAAATGACACTCTGTCTCCCAGGTGCAGCCTCAGAGGTAGGACAACCGCAGAGGAAGTAGTCATCATCCCGTTTGCTTTATCGACAGAAGCAAGGCATAGCACCCAACTTATTTCCATAAAGCCGTCAACAAGGAGAAGTGACATTTCCAGGTCTCTGGAATGGAGACAATAGTTCAAAATCTTTCATAGTTCAGTTCTCAACCTACACACAGACACACAAAACACAGACTGAAAACTCATACACAAGATGAGACAAAGATGACCCATTTTGACTGAAAAACACCCATAATAACCAACAGGTGGCCTCTAGAAAAGGATTATAGAGTAAATAACTGATCACATTAAATTGTTAAATTTAATGGTTAAGGTTACCAGAACCAGCGATGGTCTTTCTGCCAAGTTCTTGGACCCAGATGAAACCTGAGTGTCTTGCAAAGAACCAAATGGCAGGTGGCAGGTGATGGAGACCCCAAATATCCCCTCTGTGTGCTCCTGACTAGAAGGGCCCCAAGAAAGAAGGTGACCACGGTGTTCTTTTAGAGGAGACGCAGGGCTTTGTGCAGAGAGTGCTGCAGCGTGAAGGATTGGTGCACAGCGCTGCCGGTTTCTATTACTGCGTCGGGAGGGAGATGTTGCGGAGCTGTGAGATCTCAGACAAGCCGGCCAAGAAAAGCCCGTCACCACATGTGCAGTGGGGAGCGAGCCGCCGAAGCCCACTTAAAGCCTCCAGGTTTGGTAGAACTCGCCGAAGCCCACTTAAAGCCTCCAGGTTTGGTAGAACTCGGTAGAGAAAACTGATGTGGACTTTAACATTTTTTTCATCTTTCTCTCTTTGCAAATTTAAGACACACAGGTTTGGAACAGTCCCCAATGTGGTCCTATCATGTGCTTCCTCAGCCCACCACAGGATCAGCCTTGGTCAGGGTTACAGACAAACGCACATCTGAAGGCAGGAAGAAGGCGGGTCTGGAGGAGAGCTGCAGGGAATCTTTTCTGTGCACACACTCCAGGTAAAGAAAAGCTCAAGTGTGCCCAGGCTTGACTCAAACAAACAGTGATGGATCCACATGTAGGTACTGCCCCACAGGTCACTCAGCCTGTAAATTAGTCCTGTACTCCAGGGGGCAATGGTGTACCATGGTTCTCAACCCTCATGGGTTGAATTCCTCCAAGTCCCTGAATTCTCTGTCTACCTGTCACCCAGGCATCAATGGAAGAATTCAAATGCCCTGCTGGTATCCAGGTGGTGCCTGCAGAGCCAGGCTCCACTATGCTCCCGAGTGTCTCTAGATGCTGCCCACAGAGACTCCTGTGGGTCTTAGGACTGTGGCCACCCAGCAGGATGCTTGCTTCGGGATGGAAGGTGTGCATGTTGGCTTCCAAATACTACCTCCAGAGTGAACTTGGTCACAGACATGCATGTAGGGGTGCGTGCCGAGAAAGACACTTCTTATTTTCTTTTAGCATTCTCTATGAGGCAGGACTTCGGTACTTTTAAGAGAAAATCCAGCTCCATCTGCACATAACCAAAAATACCTCACAAGAGAAGTCTGAGTAGACTATTTGGAGAGATGACGGTCTGCATGTTTTCTCACCATTGACCAGGGCTGATCCAGCACCTGTCCCTTCTAACAGCTGCAGACTTTTTGAGTTCCTTGATGATAATGATGAGTGTGGGTGCGTGATGAGTGTGTGTGTGTGTGTGCGCGCGCGCGCGCACATGTGCATGTGTATGCATAGGTCAAAGGACAGCTTTGTGCAGTTGATTCTCTC
The DNA here is from genome assembly GCF_004664715.2 of Peromyscus leucopus. Taxonomy (NCBI): domain Eukaryota; kingdom Metazoa; phylum Chordata; class Mammalia; order Rodentia; family Cricetidae; genus Peromyscus; species Peromyscus leucopus. The sequence goes on along the minus strand of NC_051069.1, from coordinate 108,969,603 downwards.
CTTCTGCCTTTATGAGGGTTCCAGGGCTTGAACTCAGATCCTCAGGCTTGGTGGCAGGTGCTTTTTCCTGCTGAGCCATCTTGCCAGCTTGTCAGCCCTTTTTGAGCTATTTGGAAAATAAATTCTCAAAAGAAAACCACCACTGAGCATAGAGCCAGCAGGCTTGGGTAGAGGTCCTAACTCTCCTGCTTTGGAGTGGTAAGGCACCTAGACCAGGCACCCGACTGACCTCTTCCCCGTCTCCCAATCTGTAAAAGGGTGACGTATCCACTCACTTGGAACAGTACTCAGTACAGAGTTAGCTCTCAGTAACGTCAGTGTTAACATAGTAAAGTGTGTGTTCCCATGAACACCCTTTTTCTTCTTTGAGGGGGTGGAGGGTTTCATTACAAAGTCAATAGTTCAAGGCCCAGGCCCTGAAAAGGCTGGGGCCTCCATGGCAACAGATGAGCCTTTTTTCTGGGTTCTTGGCAGAGCAATGGATACTAAAAACGAGCTGATCAAGAAGGTAAGGGGTGGGAGGCAGGACGGGTGGGGTGTTTTGCTTCATCCAAACAGTAAATGGGGCTTCGCCAAGCAGCAGGAGTCCTGCCAAACTGCAGCTCAGAATGCCCAGAGTTTTCCTTATAGCTGTCATTTTAAAGAAAAGTTCATGTTTTTCAAAATGTGTCTGCCTTTGCCCAGTGCCACATTCCTGCCTGTCTTTTCTCTGCAGAATGGAGATGGAGGGTGGGGAGGCTCCGTGGTGGATCCTCATGACCCCAGCTGCCCTCAGAGAAGCTCACCAAGAGGGTAAGTGAGGGACTGGTCTGGGCATCCCACTGTGCAGACCTCTGTGCCAGACCACTTGGAATTCTGGACTGTGCCCGCCACTCCCCTATCCAGAGCTGTCAGAGACCTGTACAAATAATCTCCATTTTTCCTGTCATTCAGATGAAGGTTTTCAAGGCATGGGCCCCAAGTTATATGCCTAGCTCCTAGTGACCTATAGTCAGAGCCCTGGGGACAGTCCCAGAGTCCTCTGATCGCCACTAGCATCCAAGGGAAGACCCCCAAGAGTCAAGGACTCTGTGTAAGATCTTCAAGCTCAAAATAAGAAAAGAAAAAACCCAACCCCAAATATGTTGCTTTTTCTTGATGAGATTTTCTAAGCATCTTGGTTTCCCAGCATTCAGCAATAACATAAGGTATACTTACTAATTCATGCTACAGGGACTCTCCAAAACAAAATGATGGAGAGAAATGCTTGTGTGATATTCCTGGAGGTGCACACCGTGAAGGCATGGCTATTTTCAAACGTTTCAAGTTGAAATAGATTGACAGGTCTCACATATTCACATAAACCTTGACCTAAAGATCCTGTCTATAATTCTGAAGAAAATAGGAATCTAAAGACAATTATTTCGAGTAACACAAAAGAATTCTTCACACACAGTCTGTTGCTAGGGCTATTATGCAGCAGCTGCACCTGGCAAGAAGCCTCTTCCATTGGTACTAATATGCAGCAGCATTAAGATGACGAACCCATTCCTGGAAAACATCAGAAAAGCACTCCTGAAGCCTCATCCCTTGTTCAGCTTGTTTCTGGAGACTGTTGACTTCTTGGGCCACTTGACGACGCTAATGGTCACCTACACTGTGAGGCTCTCGTGTGCCTGTAACTGCAGATGCAAGGCCTCCAATGTACTCTCTGGGACATCACAGGCACTGAATTCAAGCGTATGTCCCCTTGCCCTTCCACACAGAACATATGCACATAACTTAAGAAACCTTAAAGTGATTAAGTTCCTATGGGGTCTACATGTCTACCTCTGGGTACTCTGAGGACATCCCTTCTTAGGGGCTGAAGTGAAGGCCCTTCTCCAGCTTGTGCACAGCACCTGGGGGCACAGGGCCCTGGAGATGCAGGTGTTCGTGTGTGGTTTCACTTGAATGAAGCCAGGCTCTGGATGCTGGGGAAATGGTGGTCCCTGGAACAGTCCTTTAGAATAAATTAAGTCCTCTTAATTTCCTCACACCCTCTGATGTGTAACAGTTTCCTACAAGATTAACCTCTTCCATCTTGTATCAAAATAAGCTCTTTAGTACACAGGAGTTACAGGGAGGTGGAAGAACAGATGTTCTAGGGGAGGTGAAACACTCTATCCTCCAGGGAAGATCCTTAGGCAGGAAGTAAACAACACAAATTAGCTTCAGGAAGTTCCTGAAACTGACCAGATTACCTATGCCCCTCCTTCTCCAAGAGTAAGCAGTAAAGACCCTAGGAGGCTGAGATAAGCCCAGTCCTGTGAAGAAGCAGAGAGAGCTTCCTGGAAGAGGTTTCGACCAACTGAGCCACTGGGAAAGGACACTCTCCAACCTGCCAGCTGCCTGCAGGCTGCTCTGTGAGCTCCAGGGTCCCAGCTTCTGTGGGCTGTCACCTGTGCTGGGGTGGGATTTGGTGATGCAGCTGTCTGTGAGTCATTCCTGCTCCTGTAAGTGACCCCTCACCAACATTCCTAACAAGTAACCTCAAAAACCTCATGGCTTCAACAAGCCCGACTTTGGTGGTATCTGTACCTGGGTCTTGTCGGTTCTCTATCTGGGGTGAGTGGACATTTGTTCCCCTCTCCCCAAGGATAGTGTCACACAATACTCTCATGTCTCCTGTTGTCAAACAGCCATTTTAGCCCTTTGGTACCCACCAAGCACAGCCTTGCTCTTCCCCTACCCACAGATTCCTAAGTGCCCCCCCCAGTCCCTAAATTACCACAGGAAAGGATTCTTTGTCATTTTTAAGGTCATTCTGAGGGCAGTTCACACCCCAGGCAGGCCTGCTGGGCATCCTATGGCAGCATAGCGTTCACTGTGTAGAAGTAGCCCACTTACAGGGCTTTCATTCCTCTTCCCAGAAGGGAAACAGAGAAACTTAAAAGCATTCTTTTCTGTGTTTGGTGTTGATCCTGAGAGCTTTGTGTAGTCCAGAATGGAATCAGAATCACCTTCTATATGTGCTCCTGTTGAACTCAACAGGCCTCACGCTGGGCCTTGCCTCCTGCAAATTAGGTCATGTTTCTCCAGGACCTAAGAGCTAGCCCCACCACTTCCTTTGCTGTGCAGAAGCCCCGAGGATTTACATGGTCAAAGGCTGCCCTCCAAACATGAGGCAGGTGAGACACTCCTAGTCCCCTCTTATGCCTGGGAAGCAAACCTTGGTTCCCATGATCTTAAAAAAATGATTTAATGTGTATGCGCACGTGCCTGAGTGCACATTAAGCACATCGTGTGTATGCAGAAACCCTCAGGGGTCAGAAGAGGGTGCCAGATCCCCTGGAGCTGGAGTCACAGGCAATTATGAGCCATCCTACATGAGTGCTGGGAATCAAACTCAGGTTCTTTAGAAGGGCGGTAAGTGCACTTATGACTATGGACCCATTTCTCTGGTCCCGAGTTCTTTTTTCTTTTATGTTTATTTTATTTTTATTTATACGTATGCCTGTGTATCTGTGTGTGTGTATATGCTCCTGTGAGTGCAGTTCCTACAGAGGCCAGAAGAGGGTGCTGGGAACTGAACTCAGGCCCTCTGTAAGAGTGGTACATGCTCTTAATCACAGAACCATCTCTCTAGTCCCAATGCCCTGTTTTAAATTAAGGTTCTATGAGCCCTTTTGAGAGAAACTTGAATTTTTAGTCTATGTCCTCCTTTTCTCAGCTTTATTGATGTATAAACAGTAAATAAAACTGTATATATTTAAAATGTACAAATATATACATTTTATGACCCTTATATACATTAGAAATCAATAATTCTATATCTTACATAGTTACCTTTCTTTCCTTTTTAAATTTTTTGGAGGTTTTTTTTGTGATAATACTTATGATATACCCTCTAAGCAACATCTGAGCACAAAATATCATAGTATTGATAGTCTCACCAAACTGCATTTCAGATTACATAATTTACCTTATAACTGAAAGTTTATACCCTTTGATCGAAATCTCCCCATTGTCGCAGCCTGATAAGCCCATTCTTTCCTCTCCATTCCTATATACTTGTTCTTTTTCTCATAGAGTTTGTGTATGTGTGATACGTGTATATGGAGTGTGAGCACATGTATGTGTAGGTGCACCGCGTGCATGCTGGGATGGCGGAGAAGATCGGTGAGTGTCCTGCTGTAACTCTGCCTCATTCCCTGGAGACAGGTTCTCTCCCCGAACCTGGAGCGAGGCTGCCAGCCAGCAGGTCCAACAGCTCCCGTGGCTGCAGCACATCGGACCCGGGGTTACAGGCAGGCACGGCCCACCCAGCTTTTACATGGGCGCTGCGGATTTAAACTCAAACCCTCACACTTGGGCAGCAAGTGCTCTGAGCCACGGAGCCATCCTCCACCCCACATCCCTTTTCTCACTTAAAAAAAGTATCTGCGTGTACATGATACCTACACCAAGCAGCTCATCTCTGGGTGCTCCGACTATCCCTGCATACCCTCTGTGCACCCAGGAGCCTTGAGTTCAGGGTTCCAGTCAGTTCCTCATCTGATCTTATTGAGATGTATGCCCTCCCCACATTGATCTGCAGATTCATCTCCCAACTGGCTGCTTTTGTAGAAAGTGATAAGCTAAAATTTGCCTGGAAATTGGAAATGCCTCGGAACTGGTCAAGGCAGTTTTGAAGGAGATGAGCAGAGGCAGAGAACACAGGTTGCTCTCTCGACACCTGAATGTGCCTCATCTAGATGTGATGCTGTCACAAAGCTCAACAAACAGATCTGGGAGAGAACAGGGGACACAGAAGAGACCCACACTTCCATGCCACTCAAACAGGAAATGAATGTCCGTGACACAAAGGAGTTGGAACAACCTGTTCTCCACACTAAATACAGCTGATGTTCTAGGAAGGGAACTTCCAGGCCAGGGGCAGTGCAGCTCCTGGGGAAGCCTTAACATTCTGTGGCCCAGAATCCTGCCTCATGTGTTGGTGCCAACGTAATTAAAGGAATTGTTTTTACAGTCAAAAGTGTCCTAGAAGGCTTGAGTGAGAGCAGTGTGATCTCTATGCAGCCAAATGCCTCACAGAACATTTCAAATCCACTCGTCTCTCTGGAGGAACACCAACTGAAAGAGTTCAAGCAGTTCTGCTCTTCTGGGTTAAAGACTCACTCACTGTTAGATTGAGAGGTCTTGCCCCCTCCCCTCCTAAAAGTGGCTTACATTGCTTGACTTCCACTCCAGGCTTGGAGATCCACGGGACATAAAAATGACACAGAGCATGGAGAACTGAGCCAAGGTCCAGAGGGGAGGTTTTGAGGGCTGTGAGTATGTTTCACCTTCCTGGGGGAATACCGGATCACAGCATGATGGGTAGAAGTCTCAACCCTGGCATGTCTCCCTCAGAACAGCCTGGGTATCTCTTAGAGCCAGGCTCTGCTCTCCAGGGCACAAGGCAGGCCTGGGCAGGATGACCTGCCTGCTGCAGTGTGGGCAGCTGCTTCACAAGCATTAACGTGGGAGTTGTGGGGTCCACAGCAGCCGAGGACTGACGGAGGCCTGTCCGTCTGAGACAGAGGGTCTAAAATCCTGCTGTGCTTTGGATGTCATGTCCAATCAGCACATGGGTTCGTTTCACCCTCTACTAGAGAAAGCTTGCAACCAGGACAGGGAATAGAAGGAGGCAGACAGAAATAGCACAATCACCTGGTGCCCGCCGTGCTGGGGCCCTGGTTAGCTGACGAGCTACCATCTCCATGTGTGATGGCCCATGCTGTGATGGCTGCCATCACCTTCAGGTTTACTAGAATCACCCTGGAAACCACCTCTGGGGGTGTGTGAATGAGAGTTACAGACTGCGCCAACTCAAATGGAAAGACTGGTCCTGCAGTCCCGCTGGCTGGGATATTGCACTGAGTAGAAGGAGAAGGCAAGCTCGACGCCAGCCTTCCTCTCTCTGCATCCCGACTCCGGATGCCTGTGACCAGCTGTCTCGTGGCTTCTGTCGCCGAGCTCTCCCTGCCATTATGGACTGTCCTCCCACACTGGGAACCGAAGAGAAGCCTGGCTCCTTTCGGTGGCCTTCGTCAGTCAGCAACGGAAAAGTAAGATGCCTGCCCCAGCTGACTGTCACCGTCCACCGCCACCTTGAAGCGAGTACTTCCTGCTAATGCAGTTCCATCCCTATAAACTGAGCACTGCTCTATAATAAAGATAAGCATTTTTAAATTTTATTTTATGGATTAGATTCAGAATGGCGGAACCAAGAGCACAGCAGTGCAGGAGTCTGCAGAGCTCACAGTATTTCTGGAACAACTGAGAAAGAGTCAGGTCTTACAGGAAGAAGTTTTTTAAAAAGTGATCTCATAAAACTGGAAGGAAAGATGGAGGAACAGAGTTGCGCGGCGGAGAGTGGACAGCTTGGGAGTGTGGATGTGGTGGATTGCATGCATGTCTGTGCACCATGTGCATGCAGTACCCACAGAGGCCAGAAGAGGGTGACATATCCCCTGGAACTGGGGTTACAGGTGGTTGTGAGCCACTATGTGGGTGCTGGGAACCAGACCCAGGTCCTCTGCAAGAGCAGTCAGGGCTTTTAACCTCTGAGCAGTCTCTCCAGCCCCTTATAAGGCAAAACTAAACACACACACACACACACACACACACACACACACCTATATATTTCCTCATTTATAGTTTTAAAATAACATTAGGATTTCTGAACAGCACCGAGGAAATTAGCATAATTCTACCATGTAGGTAATCCTTGTTACTGTAATTATTTTTGGAGGGAGGGAGGCTGCTTTCACATGCCTTGTCATGGAACCAGCTTGCTCACATCCCAAACTCCCCTTCTTAGCTGAAGAGTTCAGCCCTGTGGCCGCTGTCCCCGTCTTAAGCAGAGTGTGGGTGCGTGCTCATGACCTTGACTAGGAACTAAGAACACAAGTGTGTATGTCTGTGGGCTTCCTCCCACAGGAGTCTGAGGATATACACAGCCATCAGTCATGAGGTGACAAGGTCCAGGACCCCTGGCTGTACGGCATCTCCTGGAGCAATTTCTGATACCTTGACCCACCTCAGTGGTTCCCTACCTGGTGTGCAGTTGGGCTGGGCAATGTGATTAGAGCCCATGACAGGATTCTTGCATGCAGCCATTTTGCGAGCCAGTGACCCTAGGGAAGGGCAAGGGGTCCTGCATGGAGCTGAACTGCTGGCCAACTGGGACACTTGGAGCTGATGGCTCCTGGGAGAGAGGAACACTGGCTGTCTTTTAGCCAGTCCACTCTGGAGAATTCTTTGCTATCTCAGGTTAGCCAGCATTCCCAATGACACAGCAATTTGAGGTGTATATGAAATCTCTTCTCTGTACTTTCGGTAGTGGACACGCTCGTATCTCTTATTTGTCTTAACCCTGCTCTGCCCCCTTGAGCAGTTCTGCTTAAGGTCTTATTTGTCCACCTGTCTGTCTCTGTCCCTCCTTCTCCCCTTCCACACAAGGCTGTGCTCGTTTATGCTCTCACCTAAGCACTCAAGGCTTCCCTTTTATATAATCATACTGTTCATATTGGAGTGAGTTGGTATGTTTTTCTGTATCTATCTTAGTAATGTGCTTCTTATAAAACTGTAAATTACTTTAAACATAAATGGGCTTTAAAAAAAGCATGATTCCATGTCTGTAAGGTACTTAAATCGTCAGAATTCACACAGAGAGAGCAGAATGGTGGCTGCCGGTGCCTGGGGAAAGACGGGGACGAGCAGTGACAGTCTAACCTGGGCAGAGTGAGGCCTAGGGTGATGGCATACTTCTGCAGATGGAGGGTGACACCCGATCTGTGCTGTGAATGTACGTGCCACCACTGAACTGTATGCTTAATAAAGGCTAAAAAGGTAAGTTCTGCTTTATGCACATGCACCACTGTTTTAGGGAGTATATAAAAATGTATTTAGCAGGTTTGGCTGAGAAGAGACACACCATGTACATCCCTAAAACATGCAATGGCTTTTGCTTCCTCCCACCTACTTCTCAGACTACAACTGTCGGCTCTCATGAGTATATTCGTTGTTTTAGAAAGAGAAGACTATACTGTGACGTATTCGGACAGACAGGACGAGGCTGCTATGGAGGAGCATTGTGTTGTGATTTGTGTTTTAAAATAGTCGGTGGGTGAAGACAGGGCTCTACATGGGTTTGGCAGACAATGATAGCAGTGTTTTTAACACCAGCAGCCACAAGGCACAGTGCATATGCAGCCTTCCAGACGGCACACAGTAGACACAAACACCCTGTCCTGCTATTGTTAATACAAGCTTGGCGGTGCCCTCCATGGGATCTTTTACACACCACAGGCTAAAGCATTAATGAAGAACCAGCAGTGGTCTAGAATAACAACCAGTGTGTAGGCTTCTCAGTGAATCATCACTCGAGGGGGCCAAGAAGGGGAAAGCTTTCTTCTCCTGCTTACCGGTGAGTGTTTGATTCCATCGTGTGTCCCCCTAAGGTGGTGGGTGGATGAAGGATAGGAACACAGTATTTCGCACAGAGTTTCTATCTGGCTTTCAAGGCTAAACAATCTTCACTGGGAGAACACTGTATACAATGTGTCCTCAACAATAATTCTAGTCTCGCTTTCACAAACCATATGTCCAGTGATTTCAAAGGGCTTATAAGAACTTTTAAGGAAACCAGAGGAAGATATCTAAACCTCTCAAAATATTTAACTATCCTAAAACAAAATACTCCTTTCCTGTGTGTGCGTTGGGGGTGGAGGGCAGAGGTTGACATGGCTGACTTCCTCAATTGCTGTCCATTTTGTATTTTGTGACAGAGTTTCCCGGACCTAATGTTTGCACAGAAGGCCCGGTTGACTGGTCAGTGAGTCCCAGGTGTCCTCTGTCTCTGTCGCTCCGGTACTGGAATTATGAGTGTGTGTCACAATGCTGACTTCTTGCTTTTAACATAGGCTCTAGCAATCTAGACCAAGTCGAGACCGAGCCATCTTCAGGCTCCACAACACTTCCTTCTGTGCCTTAAAAACCATGTAAGAAGGTTTCACACAAGAGGACTGGACACTGGTCAGAGGGTTTGGAAGATGATGTTCATAACTGGGGCAGAATAAGTATATGTGGTTCTACAAGAAAATGTAATTTTACCTAAAAGACAAAAATATGGAGAGGCTCAAGTTGAAGTTTTAATCCTAGAGTCCTTCAGTGAATAGTCAGAGACCAAAGGGCACCTGCATGAGATGATGCATGGAGTAGGGTCTGCAGGTGCATGGAGCAGTGTCTGCAGATGCATGGAGCAGTGTCTGCAGGTGCATGGAGCAGTGTCTGCAGGTGCATGGAGCAGTGTCTGCAGGTGCATGGAGCAGTGTCTGCAGGTGCATGGAGCAGCATCTGCAGATGCATGGAGCAGTGTCTACAGGTGCATGGAGCAGCATCTGCAGATGCAAACAAAATGAGAAAAGAAACAGATGTTTGAAATCATGAAGTGGGTTAACAATTACGATGCAGTATTATGGCAGACTTCACAGGTGCTACAAAACCATGGATATTATAGAGGCACAGGCATAAGAGTTGATAATCTTAAGCAAATGTGATAAAAAGCAAATGCAGCCATGTTGATCCCCATTGAGGACTCTGATCTGCTGAACCTGGAGTTCATCTGCAGGACTGGCTGCCCAGCAAGCCCCAGGGGTCCATTTGTTTCCTCTCCTAAACCCCTTCACCCTAAGCCCTAGGGTTATCGACCCACACCATTATGCCTGGATTGTTTTGTTTTGGTTTGTTTTTGGTTTTTTGAGACAGGGTTTCTCTGTGTAGCTTTGCGCCTTTCCTGGAACTCACTTGGTAGACCAGGCTGGCCTCGAACTCACAGAGATCCGCCTGGCTCTGCCTCCCGAGTGCTGGGATTAAAGGCGGGCGCCACCACCACCCGGCTGTTTTTTGTTTTTTTTAATATGGATGCTGGGGATCTGAACTCAGACCTGCAGGCTTGTACAGCAAACATTTACCTGCTGAGTCAGCTCTTAGCCCCTCTCTCTCGTTGTCAACACCAGAATTTTGAGGAGTTAAAACAATTTACTCTACAGTGTGCCTCAGCATGTTTGACATTTCCTCAAGATTACACTTCCTGTGAAATTTGGGTAGGGAGACTGTCCACATGGTGCATGGCCATCACGTCAATTCCCCTAAGACTGTTTCACCTCCAATACTTCAGTCTACCTGGAGCTCCAGTACTCGGAAGCTTTTCTGTCTTACCCACAATCCTGTGCAAGGAGACTGTTGAGCACAGGAACCTTTTTCCACTTGCTGTATCATGATGGATAAAGATGTCACAAGAGCTAATTAGCCAAGGAGAGTTAAATGGGAAGGACACACAGCCCTACGCAGAACTCAACGGTCAGTCAGCCCCTTTCACACAAAGCCATGCCTATAGGGAACAGGCAGCTATAATGACAGCTTATTTCCCTCTGGTGTCTGGCAAGCATGCTATATATTGTTTTTATGAGACATCTCAATGACAGGACCTTACAATGTAAAACACATCGGAATTTTATTAAAATCACGTTGATATGATTTGATAGTCAAGATTCTGATGCCCAAGGTATTCTGTATTGGTCTCCTAAACATCACACATTCTCTAGACTTTATATTTGTTTTAAAATAAAATGTAGCTGATATTTTAATATTGTTCTCATCATTTCATTAAAAAAAGTTTTTAGAAATGTATACTATAGGGGCTGTGGATCTGGCTCAGTCAGCCAAGTGCCTGGTGTGCAAGCACGAGGCTCTGCACACCGTGAAAAGCCACACGATGAGTGACATCTGCAGTCCCTGAAGCTCGCTGGCCAGCCTAGCTTAGGTGAGCTCCAGTTTCAGCGAAGAGACCCTCTTCTACCCCTAGACACCATTAGGAGGACACAGTCCACTCCCTCTGCTCCCTGGGCACTTGGACCACCATGAAGCTTCCATTCTTGGAATGGATGGCTGTGACCGTCAATCTCTGCGTCCAGCTAGTTTTGAACAGGAGTTAGTCTAGCCTTCACAGGGCAACCATGAGACACCTGGGCTAGACCAAGGAGAAGAAAGTGAATGCGGACTGTGAACGTTTATTGGTGGCCCCTCTCAGAGCATGCGTTCCCAAGGAAGGGAATATGAACAAGGCAACACAGAGGGAGCCACACCTTAGAAGCTCACAGTCATTACTATACATAAAAAGGAAAGGACAGGTCATAGCTGGGGGCTGATGTCAGTCATCTAAAGAGAACTCTACTTGTCATTAAAAAAAAGAATGAGTGAAGTTTATAAATACACGATTGATCAAGAAAAAATATACATGCCTGAGAAGTATATATAGATCATATATATACACATATATATAATAATATATAAATCTATATATAAAACAAAAAATGCAAATTTAACTTGTGTTTTGTAAGTTAAATAAACTAGAAGCCTTATATCTATCAGAGTCACAAAAATTAAAAATATATTTTAAGGCTGGGGCTCAGGTAAAGCACTTGCTGTGTAAGTGTGTAGACCAGAGCGTGGCTCATCAGAAACTACATAAAAACTGTGTGGGTGATGCAAGCACCTGAGAGGTGGGGATGAGATCCCCAGAGTGAGCTGCTTAGCTGGAGTAGCAGAGTCCGTGTGAGAGATCCTGCACTGGTGTGTTAGGCGGAGAATGAGAGGGGGCACCAGGTGCCAATCGCGGGTTTTCATACACACACACATACGTGTGTGCCCCACGTGCATCTGAACACACGCACACACAGCACACACATCCACCGGCCAAAATACACTTTAAACCAATTATTAGCAAGAATGTGGCACAGTGACTCTTGTACAGAGTGTGAGGACTGGACCAGTCTCCTGTTGGAGCACACTTGGTCCATGTTCAGCAGGATAGGGTGTGTGTATACTCCAAGGGGAAAGCCAAGCTTGGCTGTGTGTCCTGGAAAGGACAGGCCACAGAAGTGTACAAGAGAAAAGGGCAAGATTCCATCAGTGCTGTTCTGTAGCACCAAAGCCAAGAAACACAAATACGCAAACGATAAAGTGATGCAAGTGTCCCTCTCAGTCAGGGTAGATACGCATTCCTCTTAACTTCCAACACCCATTTGCCTAAAAACCACAAGGGATACTTTTCTCATCTTACATATTTAATGTCAGCTGCCAGAAGGCTCCTCTCCACAAAAATCACTTTGAAATTCCAGCTAATGCTGACTTCACCGTCTTCCAGATGCACAGTCTAAACAAAAGACTCCTCACATCCCCATAAGAAAGCCAAGTCGTCTTGGCTAACTGCCTCAGCTTTAGCACCCACAGCCTGTGTGATCAGAGTCTGCTGCCCCAAACTGATCATACGGTGCCAATCTGCCTGCAAAGGAGGATGAGCACACAGTGAACGTGGGGAACATGGGCGAGCACTGTGCACAGCATAAAGGAACTGCCAGCGTCAACACAGATTAAACATGGCAAACTGGAACAGATTCACGTGGGAAAATGACAGTGGTGTGTGTGTGTGTGTGTGTGTGTGTGTGTGTGTGTGTGTGTAGATAGATAGATAGATAGATAGATAGATAGATAGATAGATAGATAGATAGATAGATAGATAGATAGATACAGACAGACAGACAGACAGACAGACAGACAGACAGACAGAGCATGATACAAGTTTTACAAAGAGGTTACTGTTGGGTGTATTGCTTAAGGATTTTGTAAATCAAAACATGATTTCAGTTACACTAACAGCATGAAGGAATAAATTAATACCAGCACATTTCCAAATGGTTGATCCTTGGGGAAAGGGGAGCACTCAGGGGCTTCCACAGGATTGTGACAGTTTAGTTTATCATTTGGGTAAGAGGTCACAAACTCTTACCGTGTTGTTTTGTTTTGCTTTGTTTTGTTTTGTTTTTAAAGAGACAGGGTCTAATCGAGTCCAGGCCAGCCTGATCTAGACGTCACTGTGTAGCCAAGGATGGCCTTCTGTGTGCATGTGTGTTTAAGTGTTTATATGTATATGTGTAGGTGCATCTGTGCACACATGTGTGCATTCATGTGGAGGATAGAAGCTGACAATGAGTGTCTTCCTCTAGCTTTCTTTACTTCATTCATTCATTCATTCATTCACTTACTGAGACAGGGTCTCTTAACAAATCTGAAGCTCACCAACTTGGCCATATTGGTTACCCAGAACCCCCTGTGGTCAAGTATAAGATATTAGCCACATGGCACTAACTTAGCTGGACGATTCTGCTATATTATAGGAGCAGGAAGATGCAATGCACAATGTGATATAGCACAAATAATTCCACCAGCTCTTTGCTGGGAGACTGTTGTCTCCTGCACACATTGCTCAGCCCCCTGGGGATGCTGAAATGTAAAGCAAGGCACTTTTAAAGATATATTTCAAATAAAAGATAGAATTTGGAGTGAACCTATCAATCCAACGCCTGATATAGACCCAAGAGGACAAAGATCCTCCAGCCAGTGACCATCTGACACCTGACTCATGTGTGATCATCTTACACTGCAAACCCGAGAACGGTCACAGTGACATGGGAAATGAACTGATTTTATAAAAACAAAACTATGTTTATAGTGCTAAATAAAGAAATACCACAAATGGAGGAAATGACTTCTGCTCAGAGGCGATCACACTAACTTAATATTTTATTAGGAAAATACATACTTGAGGACCTTAGAAAGACAGCAACAGAGGAACAGTGGTAAGTAATCACAGCCAAGACAGAGCTAAGTGGTTTACATCCCCCCTTTTCTGTTACAGCTTCTGAGTGGGTATTGTTTTCTCCAAATTCTAACATTGAATAACTTGCCAAGAATCACATAATACATGAGTAGTTACTCAGGGCTCAACTGCAAATCTGTCTCACGTAAAGCAAGTAGACTTACCTTATAGAAAAGAACCTCAAGGGTCTTCCAAACCTGTCCTTTCCTCCTGGAGCTGCTTTCAACAGAGGACAACACTGGGTTTCTCATTAGAATGAGTTTCCAGAGCAGAGTGTCACATTCAGTGTGTGTGGAGCACCACCCCCAGTGCAGGGATGGAGGACCACCCCCATTGTAGGGCACCAACCTCAGGGTGATGGAGGACCATCACTGGTGTAGGGCACCAACCTGCTGTGGGATGTCTTTCTGTATGCTGTGAATATGTGTTGTTCCCATTGGCTAATAAATAAATCAGCTTTGGCCTATGGCAAGGCAGCTCAGAGGCAGGTGGAAAATCCAAGGAGAGAGACAGGGAGAAAGGCAGAGTTGAGGAGACACTAGCCTGCCATCCAAGAAGCAACATGTAATAAGACAGGTAAAGCCACAGAACACGTGGCGATACATAGATGAATAGAAATGGGCTGAGTTAAGTTATAAGAGCTAGTTAGCAAGAAGCTTGAGCCGTAGGCCACACATTTTGTAATTAATTAATATAAGTCTCTGAGTGATTATTTTATAAGCAGCTGTGGGACCATGGGTGGAAGAGATTCATCTGGACTGTGGGGCCAGGTGGGACTGGAGAAACTTCTGGCTACACCAACCTCAGAGTGGAGGGCCATTCCAGTGCACAGCACCGACCTCAGGGTGGAAGACCATTTCCAGTGTGTGCTGAGCACCACCCACTGGGAACTAAAGCTAGGTCCTTTGGGTCCAGTTAGTCAGTGCTCTAACTGCTGAGCCATCCTCCACCCCAGTATGCACCTTCCTTATCTCAATGCCTGGCCTTGTGCTCACTAAGAATTGTAAGACTGGGCCAGTCCCACCATCCTTCCCAAGCACAGCTGCTGAGACCAGGCTGTTCCTGCTCTAAGATACTCTGTGTTGTGTTGTGTGTTTCAGCCTGTGCCTTGCTCTGGGAGACTCCTGTTGTGGAATATTATTTTAAGATGTGTTACAGTTGTTTATGCTGTGGAACATTTGCTTTAATGATGCAAAGATATGTTGCATTTGTTTAATAACTCAGTGAAGCTGTGTTACTTTGCCTGCCTAAACCACATGGTCTGTCTAATACAGAGGTGGGGCTGGCAGGCAGAGAGGATAAATAGAAGAAGAAAAGGGAGCAAGAGGAAGCAAGAGAGATCAAGAAGCAAGAAAAGAAGGGGCCAGACACCCAGCCACACAGCCAGTCATGGAGTAAGAGTAAAAGTAAGATTACAGAAGTCAGAAAAGGAAAAAGCCCAGAGGCAAAAGGTAGATGAGGTAATTT